>NW_027362768.1:394454850-394997350 GCF_046119375.1 Phyllobates terribilis | reverse complement strand
GGGGCGGCCTGTGGGGGGCGCTCTATCTGGTGCTCCGGGATGGCCTGTGGGGAGCCTCTATCTGGTGCTCCGGGATGGCCTGTGGGGAGCCTCTATCTGGTGCTCCAGGGCGGCCTGTGGAGGGCGCTTTCTCTGGTGCTCCGGGGCGGCCTGTGGGGAGCCTCTCTCTGGTGCTCCAGGGCGGCCTGTGGGAAGCCTCTCTCTGGTGCTCCGGGGCGGCCTGTGGGAAGCGCTCTATCTGGTGCTCCGGGGCAGCCTGTGGGGAGCCTCTATCTGGTGCTCCGGGGCGGCCTGTGGGAAGCGCTCTATCTGGTGCTCCGGGGCAGTCTGTGGGGAGCCTCTATCTGGTGCTGTGGGGAGCCTCTATCTGGTGCTCCGGGATGGCCTGTGGGGAGCCTCTATCTGGTGCTCCAGGGCGGCCTGTGGAGGGCGCTTTCTCTGGTGCTCCGGGGCGGCCTGTGGGGAGCCTCTCTCTGGTGCTCCAGGGCGGCCTGTGGGGAGCCTCTCTCTGGTGCTCCAGGGCGGCCTGTGGGGGGGCGCTGTATCTGGTGCTCCAGGGCGGCCTGTGGGGGGGAGCTTTCTCTGGTGCTCTGGGGCAGCCTGTGGGGGCGCTCTCTCTGGTGCTCCAGGGCGGCCTGTGGGGGCGCTCCCTCTGGTGCTCCGGGGCGTCCTGTGGGAAGCGCTCTCTCTGGTGCTCCATGCGACGTGTGGGGAGCGCTCTCTCTGGTGCTCCATGCGACCTGTGGGGGCGCTCTATCTGGTGCTCCGGGGCGGCCTGTAGGGGGGTGCTCGCTCTGGTGCTCCATGCGGCCTGTGGGGGGCGCTCTATCTGGTGCTCTGCTTACTTATTCATCTGTATGCTCTTCTGAGCGCTCACTGATCTATCACTGACCGGTTTCCTATTTTACATAATGCATCTGGTAGTTCAGGGCTAGGTAATGGGAGGCCGGTCAGTGACCGATCAGTGAGCTGCCATAAGAGCATACAGATGAATATGGAAGCAGAGCACCAGATAGAGGCTCCCCACAGGCCGCCCCGGAGCACCAGATAGAGCGCCCCCCACAGGCCGCCCTGGATCACGAGCTTATCATTATCTCCCAACTGAAAGTAAAGATTACACAGGAACCACAGGAGGGATTTCATCACCAGTTATCATATTAATCAGTGCAATGTCACCCACCTGACAGTGTATGTGGTTACTGAGCACAATCCTGCTGACAGCGGCGCTTTAATGAAGGTATTCATGGTCGTCTGAGAAGTTCTGCCACACTGAATGCACTCAAGCACGCAAATCAGCAAGAACCATTGCCTGTGGCTCCTTTTGCAGTGTACACTGATGACGCCCCTTAGGCTCAGTGCTCATGATGCAGAAATGCTGCATATTTTTTCCGCTTCTCCCTGGCATGCGGTTTTTTATGCGTTTTTCCCGCCAGGTAGCGTTTGTCAAGCATTTTGCAGCATTTCTGCATGCGGGTTGTCAAGCACTTTTGTAATTGATTTTAGCATCACTTGGAAAGTGCTTGACAACTTGTTCACAAAAAAAAAGAATAAGAATGGTAAAAAATAAAGATTATACTCCCCTTCCGATGTCCTCCCGGTGTTTTCTCTGCTGCGTCCGGTGTCTTGGGCAGCCCGCGGTGGTGTGAAGGACCTGCGGTGACATCATTGAGTCATGTGACAGGACAACAACGCAACCCATACAGCAGACCAGACTTAGGGGAGAAAACATCGGGAGGACATCGGAAGGGGAGTATAATCTTTATTTTTTATTTTAAATTATTTTTTAACAGGTTCTATGGTACCCGGGTCTGGATCAGAGTCTCCTGTCCTCCACACCTGGGTACCATCCGCACATTGAACCGTGTGATATCCACATGTGCAGATGTGCTCATACGGATAGTATGCGGTTCATTGCAAGTCAATGGCGGCGATTACGCTGCGTGTCCACAAAATTAATGGACATGCTGCGGATTTTTCCGCAATGATAATCCGCAGCCGAAATTTCCGCAGCATGTGCACAGCAGATGTGGATTATCATTGGGGACCATTGGGCACGTATTACCAAGCGTTTTTTAAGCGTTTTCGCTGCGGAAATTCCGCGGCAAAAACGCTTGAAAAACGCATAGTGGGCACGCAGCCAAATGGGCTCGATGGGAGACAAGTCTGGAGACGCTGCAGGCTGCTCACAGTAGCGCCAGCAGCATGGCATTGTCGTCTTGAAAACTGGCTCCTGGTATTCTGGAGAAATGGCTGCACCACAGGTTTTATAATGAAACCAATGTTCTGCCGAGCTGTTGGTTCAGCTGGAATGAAGACTACCCAAGAGTAGACCTGCATGCAGTGTGCCAGTCCTTGGTGATATTGGGCACGTGCACAGCTGTCACGCAAGGTGTGGGAAAGACTTAGTGCAACACAAAGGGAAGAGGGTAAGGGAGCCCAGACTCTAGGAAAAGGGGGAAGTGGAGACCTCCTGGCTGGTAGAATATCACCCTGTCTCCCCTAACGTCCCTATATTGGTTCTTCACCAATCGCCGCATGCGTACCTCGCCCTGTCTTTCCCTGGCGTTTGGCCCTGGTAGGAAGGGAATTAGCGCTAGTCAATCCCCACTGTCAGGGTTTCAAAGTGTCGACACCAGGGAGATCACGCACTGTCACTGTTGCTTTCACTCTGTCAGGATTTCGTCAGGGATTCACGAGCACACGATCCCGACTACTCACTGCGTAGCAATCGACAAGGAAGCAGAAAGCGTATGGCATCACACCTCCGGATTCCAGCGCATGGAATATGTGTATACGCCCCGTACGTTTCTGCCAGCTTCACGATAGCCCAATTAATATTATTGGCTGCCACCACCGGCCGAGTTTGAACTATAATACAGGCCTGGCCGGACACCTGCTTTCTTTTAGCGTATATGGCTTCGGGGGAGGGAACGATTACAGAGCAAAAGAAACAGAACTATTAACTTTTATATTTAATCCAAAAGGGCGACAGTCTTATGAAAAATATACAGGGTTTTACAAAAGGGGACAATACAATACATATGCAGTTACACAAATAAAACAGGATTAAAGAAGAGACTTACTATATGTTCGAAGAGACGACTCAATATAGCTGGAGAGGAGCTCTCCTATGACCGTTCAGCTAACAGGATCTGTTGCATATAATTAATATATACTCCCGCAGTGAATATGGATCAATCTTCAGTTGGATCTTTTATGCCGAAGAGGCGACCTGCCCACACGCCCTTTGTGCTGACATCATGTGGGCTGGGCTCCACCATTCATGTTTTTATTAGAAACTCTTAACTTCTTCGATAACTCCTTACTGGTGGATCGCAGAAGCCCGAAAGTGATACCATATTTTTTATCATGGAGTTACCTTTCCGTAGAGTTTACACATGGCATAGCTTTGACCCATTGTTCTGGCGCTTTTGCGCTACAGCTCCCCGGAGGGGCTTACAGCGACGAGAAAATATCCATATTGTTCCCTAGATGATGCTGTCACTAAAAATATAGTTCCCATTATTATCGGAATTATGGAACTTACAATATTCAATATTTCGTGTCGGTGCCCCAAAGTCTGTCAGACCTCTGTTACATTCCCTTTGACGCCCTGGGAATAGAGCTTCCTCAGCTACATGTAAATTGTGGTAAGCCTGCATCTAATTATCCCCTGAGTCTGCCAGGGGGAAATACCCTAGCATTTTAATTGGGTTGTAGCACCTCTTGACTGGCATTTGTTTACACTACTGCTGTGTGTGTCTATTTGCATAGAAACAGATGGTTCAAGTGTTATCTCTTGGTCCTTTGACAATTACTATAGGGGAGGGGGAATGAGGGGTTTGGGAGAAATTGTTAATACTTTTCTTAATATCTCCATGACACCCACTGACACTAAAGACAACAAGGGGGGACAAACAAAGGGGAATTGCTTAGCTTTAGATGACTACAGACAACTGCACATACATCCTCAACACCCGAGAGGAAGAAGTACTGCTCTTGTTCAAACCTTCACAAGGAGTAGTGAATATCGCCAGCACCTCCCTCTGGAACATAGCAGGTATTTATACACCCAGGCCAGGGTGCTAATTAGCCAGAGGAAGGTAGCCGCTGGGTCCTAGAGACAGCCTCTAAGAAGGTGTCTGTAATGCCAAACGTAGAGATCTTCTGCAACCCACTGCAGGGCGACTGCCTGTCACTTCTGACACACCCGTGACAACAGCCTTTTTCAGTCACATATCGTCCAGCCCTCGCCCAGCAGGGTGGCAGCGGCTACTAAAATAATTCTAAGTCAGTGCTTATTGGTGTACATGGCTGGCCTCACACACACATGAGAACAATGTCCGGACGTAAAACCGTCTTATTACCCATAATGCATTGGATCCACTGTATACCTGCAGTCTTAGTGTGATTGTATATACAGGAGCAGGGGAGCAGAAAAGCCCAGGGTTAGTGGGATTGTCAAACCCACATTTTTTTGGAGACTAGCTAAATTTTCAGGTCAATCCGGCAGATTTCTGTGAGATCAGTCTCTTTAGTACATCATTTTGCAGTGGAGAGGTGTCTGTAATGGTGACGGGGTGCAGGATACAGTGGGTACGGAAAGTATTCAGACCCCTTTACATTTTTCACTCTGTTTCATTGTAGCCATTTGGTAAATTCTAAAAAGTTCATCTTTTTCTCAGTAAAGTCCACTCTGCACCCCATCTTCCCCATCTTGAAATGTAGAAATTTTTGCAAATGTATTAAAAAAGAAAAACTGAAATATCACATGGTCATAAGTATTCAGACCCTTTGCTCACTATTGAGAAGAAGCCCCCTTTTGAGCTAGTGCAGCCATGAGTCTTCTTGGGAATGATGCCACAAGTTTTTCACACCTGGATTTGGGGATCCTCTACCATTCTTCCTGGCAGATCCTCTCCAGGTCCGTCAGGTTGGATGGTGAACGTTGGTGGACAGCCATCTCTCCAGAGATGCTCAATTGGGTTTAGGTCAGGGCTCTGGCCGGGCCAGTCAAGAATGGTCACAGAGTTGTTCTGAAGCCACTCCTTTGTTATTTTAGATGTGTGCTTAGGGTCATTGTCTTGTTGGAAGGTGAACCTTCGGCCAAGTCTGAGGTCCAGAGCACTCTAGAAGAGGTTTTCATCCAGGATATCTCTGTACTTGGCTGCATTCATGTTTCTTTCAATTGTAACCAGTCGTCCTGTCCCTGCAGCTGAAAAACACCCCCATAGCATGATGCTGCCACCACCATGTTTCACTGTTGGGATTGTATTGGGCAGGTGATGAGCAGTGCCTGGTTTTCTCCACACATATCGCTAAGAATTATCACCAAAAAGTTATATCTTCATCTCATCAGATGAGAGAATCTTATTTCTCATAGTCTGGGAGTCCTTCATGTGTTTTTGAGCAAACTCTATGCAGGCTTTCATATGTCTTGCACTGAGGAGAGGCTTCGGTCGGGCCACTCAGCCATAAAGGCCCGACTGGTGGAGGGCTGCAGTGATAGTTGACTTTGTGGAACTTTCTCCCATCTCCCTACTGCATCTCTGGAGCTCAGCCACAGTGATCTTGGGGTTCTTCTTTACCTCTCTCACCAAGGCTCTTCTCCCACGATTGCTCAGTTTGGCTGGACGGTCATGTCTAGGAAGACTTCTGGTGGTCCCAAACTTCTTCCATTTAAGGATTATGGAGGCCACTGTGCTCTTATTATTTTGTAACCTTGGCCAGATCTGTGCCTTGCCACAATTCTGTCTCTGAGCTCCTTGGGCAGTTCCTTTGGGCTCATGATTCTCATTTGGTCTGACATGCACTTTGAGCTGTGAGGTCTTATACAGACAGGTGTGCGCCTTTCCAAATCAAGTCCTATGAGTTTAATTAAACACAGCTGGACTCCAATGAAGGAGTAGAACCATCTCAAGGAGGATCACAAGGAAGTGGACAGCATGTGACTTAAATATGAGTGTCTGATCAAAGGGTCTAAATACTTATGACCATGTGATATTTCTGTTTTTCTTTTTTAATACATTTGCAAAAATTTCTACATTTCTGTTTTTTTCAGTCAAGATGGGGCAGAGTGGACTTAACTGAGAAAAATATGAACTTTTTAGAATTTACCAAATGGCTGCAATGAAACAAAGAGTGAAAAATGTAAAGGGGTCTGAACACTTCCCGCACCCACCGTATATGGTTTATACAGCAACAAATATATCTTTGTGCTGTGTTAGTCGGTAGAAAGAAAAATGGAGTCCTCAATGCTTAAAGGCCTTGTCCAGGTTTGGAACGAAAATCTATGGTTACTCTGTAGACTTGTGAATCCTCATAATGCTTTCTTTTAGGATTCTCTTATACCTGCAGCGAGACCAAGCGGTCATGTGACCGCGACTATGCGACACGCGTTCTTCCGGCCACCTTCCGCTTACACATGCGTATAGATGACTTTAATTGAGCGAGGTCGTGCATGTCTAGTCGTAATGTGACCAGGAGTCCGCATATCACATACCAGAGAATCCTGACAGTGCGCACAGTGTGAGGATTCACAAGTCTGCAGTCACATGGAGTGACCGCAGACATTCGTGCCATACCTGGACAACTACTTTAATTCTTTTTAATGACTGCAAGAAATAATAAAACGTTGATTTTGTATGAAATTACCATCTTGATAAAATAGTGATTAAAATCATGCATGGAAAAAAGAATGTATGGCAGCCATCTTTTCTTCTTTTTTCCTTGCATGATTTTTATCTATCTTTATCTTATCTTTATCTATCTTTTACCACTGTTATGAAGATGGTAGTTTCATAAAAAAACGTTTTAATATTTCCTTGCGATGCTGGATTTCTACTTTAACGGGATGGACCATCGTGGACGCTCCGTTTTTCTGTTTTATCTCGGTGTTATGGTTGCTGTTCTTTGCGCCCTTTACTCAACCTGACCTTATTTTTTTAGTACCTTGGCACTCGCTCACCTGAAAAAGTGAAGTTAAAGATTTTGGAGCTTTTGTACAGCTGGACTCTTGGACTTCCCAGTGAAGTGAAAATAGCCGAGGCCTACCAGATGTTAAAGAAACAAGGTAAATGTCACAGATGACAGCCCGGGGGTTCACACAGATCCCACCACTGTCACCAATATGTCAAGGGAATACACCTCCGCTGTCTCCAATGGTCACGGCAATTACTCAATTAACTGATGAGTGACGGACGAGGCCGCGGCTGCTTCCACTACTAGGCTGGTTATTGGGAAACTCACAGTCAGCGTATGGTGTGTACACCACCGATTCCAACGCATGGAATATATATATATACCCCATTGCAGTCGCTGCTAGCTCCACAATAACAAACGCAAACCACTTTACATGGTTTATAGAGGCGGATTGGACGTCCGTTACTGGTAGCTTATGGCTTCAAGGGTGCGGTTTACAGATCAAGAGGAACAGAGCTATTACATTTATATATTCAATCCAGAAAGATAGGCCTTGTTTATAAAAATATACAAAGATGGTACGGAATCATTAATACGGTATATACAATTACATAACGTAAAAAGAAATAACAAAACAGAATTATTGAACCTGATGTTGCAGAAATGGCTCCTATCTTCACGGAGGGAAGCACTAAGAAGATTAAACACTCTCACGGTGAACTATGGCTTCCAGAAAGACCAATGACCAAACCCAATTTCTGCTTTTTATAAGCTTAAAGTTACACCCATATATCTCCCCTTGGTGAGCTCTTTTAGGGGCTGGTTATGGGATGTGTTAGGCCCTCCAGAATTTTATTAGATCCCCAACTTTCAGGATATCTTTGCCCCTGCAGGTCCCAGGCGGTAGGTAAAATCGCAATAAGAGACATGACTACAGTATCTTTCTATTGAGACGAAACATGTCCTAGATAGCATCATCCATCAGTACGTTAAGTTGGAGGGGTTAGAATGGGCTTACAGTGATGTGAGTGGATGCATTATGTTCATCCCTTTGCTACGCTGACAAAAATATATCTCCCATCAGTAGTGGATCGATGCAAACCAAAATGTTGATCACTGACTACTGGCTCCCAAAGGTCTAGGAAAGATTCTTTGATCAGAGGAAGCTCTTTGGTTTTCTAAGCGTCCTTTCCCGAATCTCAGCCTTTGTGTCTTCTTCCCAGCAAATCTCCCTGCTGTAATTACCTGGTCACTGCTGGGATCTCTACTTCAATGGGGATGGAATTGTCAGCTTTCTCTTGCACTTCCATTGTTATAATTCGTTTCTCTCTCCCTCAGTCAAAATCCCATGTGTTCAATGTGAAGATGATATGTCCCCTCTCTGGAGATGCCTTTATGGATTTTAATTTTTCTCTTTGACAGTAAATTGTCAAACATTTGGAGGTAATAACCTATCACTCCTTTCATTTTATTCCATTATAGGGATTGTAAAGGAAGATCCACAACTGCAAGTAGAAGCAATGATCCCGCCTCCCCCACCCAGACCAAAAAATGCTGTATTTGATGATGATGAGAAATCCAAGGTAATTTACTTATTGCTTCTTGTAAAGTTTTCACTTATAACCTGTGTGAGGATACAGCTTCTAATCTTAATTAGCCAGCCTTTAGACTAGGAGAAATACACTATTATGTTTATGTTGACTTTTGAATTTATGTATTTTTCTTTTTCGGGTGGAACAAGAAGCAGGGACTTTTGTCATAAGTCTGAATGTTGAATTCTCTTGGTCTGTGAACAATGAATGTTTGCTAAATATGTTGATTAACCATTGTGTGGACCCTGTGGCTTTGTGACTCGCACAGGAGTATAAGTTATGCAAATTGATTAAATGCTCAAACAGTGACACATGAGCCCCACCTTCCTCCCCTTTCCTGTGAGTGATGACCTGAGCCACAAATATAAATATAAAAAGGGATTTCTATCGTGCTGCAAGGAGAATCAGAGAGACTCTTCAGGACAGCAGCCTGGTTGCATGGTTCCATCCAAAGGGACACAGATTTGAATTCTACAGGATGCCTGCCTAAGGGAACACGGCCCTGGCTGGAAGGATAGAGATCTGCTCCATTGACCATCATTCACCCTAAGGAGACATTTGGGGAAACCAGGATTGTGACTCTCCGGTCACCTGGTCCCATGGATTTGTTCTGAGATGCCAGATTGCCACAATCCGATCGCCTCATCCCATGGAGACGTTTGGGGAAAGCCAGGATTGTGACCCTCTGGTCACCTGGTCCCATGGATATGTTTGGGTTATCCAGATTGGGACCATCCAGTCACCTGTAACCCATGGATACACTGAGAAATCCAGGTTGGGACCATCCATGGCTGGGGCAATCCATCCGGTCACCTGGTCCCATGGATATGTTCGGAGAAGCCAGGGTAGGACCCTAGGGTCTCCTGGCCTTGTACTTCAATGGACTGTCAGCTTTCTAAGCTTGCCACTGCCTCCTTTCTGTGGGTGTCCACCCAAAGCGGGATGCTACTGGTTGAGGTAGTTGGCCCTGGAAGTCCCAAAGTCACAGCTGCTCTATTCCCGGCAGGCCAGTGGAATGGTGAGACTGTAATTTTGCACCGTTTTTGGTATTTGCTGGGACTGTTCTATATTTTTATTGTCTGTCTGGTGGTTCAATAAAGTATTGCCACACTGTTTTACCCTCACTTTGTGTTGTCTGAGTAATATTATGCCCACGGAAGACCCCGGATGTTCACATTTTGGTGGCAGTGGTGGGATACTACTCAGCTCAGCGGATCTGGGGGACCTGCAGGGGACTGGTGTTAGCACACAACATCTAAGGGCTCCACAACCAGGGAGGCATATAGACCGACCCAGCAGACCATAGGTGAGGCACACACAGCAGGTTTCGGATGCTACCACGTCCAACCTCACCAGCTCGGCCTTGGGAGGAGGACCGGAGGAGATATACAACCGCAACAAGAAACGGCAACTACAGGATCTGTGCCAGCATCAACTGATTGAATACCGGACCACCGACACTCATCGGATTTAATTCCGGAACCACAGGATGCTGAGGACGGCATGTAGGGACGCTATGGATACCAGTCGGTTCTCGCCAATTACGTGTGGAGTTCATTCGCAAGGAAGACATTGAATATGTTATGAGGAACCTGGATGATACAAAATGTTGTTCTCATGAAGGTGAGACCTGTTACATTCTTGTCTGTGCTTAAAGACACACTGCTGGACTGTGCCTGATAAGTGGAGAAGGATGATTGGGATCCTATCACATCTAGCTAATTAAGATGGGGGACCAAGGTGAGGCTACAGCTTCTAATCTTAATTAGCGACACGGTAGGCCTGGAGAAATACACTATAATGTTTATGTTGACTTTTGAATATATATGTTTTTCTTTTTTCGGGTGGAACAAGAAAAATGGACTTTTACCATAAGTCTGAATGTTGACTTCTCTTGGTCTGTGGACAATGAATGTTTGCTAAATATGTTGATTAACCATTGTGTGGACCCTGTGGCTTGGTGACTCGCAGAGGAGTATAAGTTATTCAAATTTATTAAATGCTCAAACAATGAGGCATGAGCCCTTCACCTTCCCCCTGGACCTGTGAATGATGACCTAAGCCACAGATGTATGCAAGCAGAATCAGACAGACTCTTCAGGACAGCAGCCTGGTAGCATGGCTCCATCCAGTGGGACACAGATTTGGATTCTACAGGATGACAGCCTAAGGGACCACAGCTCTTGTCTGGAAGGATACAGATCTGCTCCATTGACCATCACTGACCCTATGGAGACATTTGGGGAAACCAGGATTGTGACCCTCCAGTCACCTGATCCCATGGATATGTTTGGGTTAGCCAGGTTGGGACCACTGAGACTGTGTAATTTTGCAGGGCTGGGTGTCTGTATGAGGCTGGACGTCGTGCAGGGTTGGCCTCCAGCTGGAGGAGCTTTACTCCTGGGCTGGGTGTCTGTATGAGGCCGGACGTCGTGCAGGGTTGGCCTCCAGCTGGAGGAGTTTTACTCCAGGGCTGGGTGTCTGTATGATGCCAGTCGTCTTGCAGGGTTGGCCTCCAGCTGTAGGAGCTTTACTCCAGGGCTGGGTGTCTGTATGAAGCCGGACGTCGTGCAGGGTTGGCCTCCAGCTGGAGGAGTTTTACTCTAGGGCTGGTTGTCTGTATGAGGCTGGACGTCATGCAGGGTTAGCCTCCAGCTGGAGGAGTTTTACTCCAGGGCTGGGTGTCTGTATGATGCCGGTCGTCTTGCAGGGTTGGCCTCCAGCTGGAGGTGCTTTACTCCAGGGCTGGGTGTCTGTATGAGGCTGGACATCGTGCAGGGTTGGCCTCCAGCTGGAGGAGTTTTACTCCAGGGCTGGGTGTCTGTATGAGGCTGGACATCGTGCAGGGTTGGCCTCCAGCTGGAGGAGTTTTACTCTAGGGATGGGTGTCGGTATGAGGCTGGAAGTCGTGCAGGGTTGGCCTCCAACTGGAGGAGCTTTACTCCAGGGCTGGGTGTCTGTATGAGGCTGGAAGTCGTGCAGGGTTGGCCTCCAGCTAGAGGAGCTTTACCCCAGGGCTGGGTGTCTGTATGAGGCTGGAGGTCGTGCAGGGTTGGCCTCCAGCTGGAGGAGCTTTACTCCAGGGCTGGGTGTCTGTATGAGGCCGGATTTCGTGCAGGGTTGGCCTCCAGCTGGAGGAGTTTTACTCTAGGGCTGGGTGTCTGTATGAGGCTGGATGCCGTGCAGGATTGGCTTCCAGCTGGAGGAGCTTTACTCCAGGGCTGGTTGTCTGTATGAGGCTGGACGTCGTGCAGGGTTGGCCTCCAGCTGGAGGAGTTTTACTCTAGGGCTGGGTGTCTTATGAGGCTGGAAGTCGTGCAGGGTTGGCCTCCAGCTGTAGGAGCTTTACTCCAGGGCTGGGTGTCTGTATGAAGCCGGACGTCGTGCAGGGTTGGCCTCCAGCTGGACGGGTTTTACTCCAGGGCTGGGTGTGTGTATGAGGCTGGAGGTCGTGCAGGGTTGACCTCCACCTGGAGGAGCTTTACTCCAGGGCTGGTTGTCTGTATGAGGCTGGACGTCGTGCAGGGTTAGCCTCC
Source organism: Phyllobates terribilis (assembly GCF_046119375.1). Lineage (NCBI taxonomy): Eukaryota > Metazoa > Chordata > Amphibia > Anura > Dendrobatidae > Phyllobates > Phyllobates terribilis. The sequence goes on along the minus strand of NW_027362768.1, from coordinate 394,985,301 downwards.
AGCTGGAGGAGTTTTACTCCAGGGCTGGGTGTCTGTATGATGCCGGTCGTCTTGCAGGGTTGGCCTCCAGCTGGAAGTGCTTTACTCCAGGGCTGGGTGTCTGTATGAGGCTGGACGTTGTGCAGGGTTGGCCTCCAGCTGGAGGAGTTTACTCTAGGTCTGGGTGTCTGTATGAGGCTGGAAGTCGTGCAGGGTTGGCCTCCAGCTGGAGGAGTTTTACTCCAGGGCTGGTTGTCTGTATGAGGCTGGACATCATGCAGGGTTGGCCTCCAGCTGGAGGAGTTTTACTCTAGGGCTGGGTGTCTGTATGAGGCTGGATGCCGTGCAGGATTGGCCTCCAGCTGGAGGAGCTTTACTCCAGGGCTGGTTGTCTGTATGAGGCTGGACGTCGTGCAGGGTTGGCCTCCAGCTGGAGGAGCTTTACTCTAGGGCTGGGTGTCTGTATGAGGCTGGATGCCGTGCAGGATTGGCCTCCAGCTGGAGGAGCTTTACTCCAGGGCTGGTTGTCTGTATGAGGCTGGACGTCGTGCAGGGTTGGCCTCCAGCTGGAGGAGCTTTACTCCAGGGCTGGGTGTCTGTATGAGGCTGGAAGTCGTGCAGGGTTGGCCTCCAGCTGTAGGAGCTTTACTCCAGGGCTGGGTGTCTGTATGAAGCCGGACGTCGTGCAGGGTTGGCCTCCAGCTGGACGGGTTTTACTCCAGGGCTGGGTGTCTGTATGAGGCTGGAGGTCGTGCAGGGTTGGCCTCCACCTGGAGGAGCTTTACTCCAGGGCTGGTTGTCTGTATGATGCTGGACGTCGTGCAGGGTTGGCCTCCAGCTGGAGGAGTTTTACTCTAGGGCTGGGTGTCTGTATGAGGCTGGAAGTCGTGCAGGGTTAGCCTCCAGCTGGAGGAGTTTTACTCCAGGGCTGGGTGTCTGTATGATGCCGGTCGTCTTGCAGGGTTGGCCTCCAGCTGGAAGTGCTTTACTCCAGGGCTGGGTGTCTGTATGAGGCTCGACGTCGTGCAGGGTTGGCCTCCAGCTGGAGGAGTTTTACTCCAGGGCTGGGTGTCTGTATGAGGCTGGATGCCGTGCAGGATTGGCCTCCAGCTGGAGGAGCTTTACTCCAGGGCTGGTTGTCTGTATGAGGCTGGACGTCGTGCAGGGTTGGCCTCCAGCTGGAGGAGTTTTACTCTAGGGCTGGGTGTCTGTATGAGGCTGGAAGTCGTGCAGGGTTGGCCTCCAGCTGGAGGAGTTTTACTCCAGGGCTGGTTGTCTGTATGAGGCTGGACATCGTGCAGGGTTGGCCTCCAGCTGGAGGAGCTTTACTCTAGGGCTGGGTGTCTGTATGAGGCTGGAAGTCGTGCAGGGTTGGCCTCCAACCGGAGGAGTTTTACTGTAGGGCTGGGTGTCTGTATGAGGCTGGACGTCGTGCAGGGTTGGCGTCCAGCTGGAGGAGCTTTACTCCAGGGCTGGTTGTCTGTATGAGGCTGGACGTTGTGCAGGGTTGGCCTCCAGCTGGAGGAGCTTTACTCCAGGGCTGGGTGTCTGTATGAGGCAGGAAGTCGTGTAGGGTTGGCCTCCAGCTGGAGGAGTTTTACTCCAGGGCTGGGTGTCTGTATGAGGCTGGACGTCGTGCAGGGTTGGCCTCCAGCTGGAGGAGTTTTACTCCAGGGCTGGGTGTCTGTATGAGGCTGGATGCCATGCAGGATTGGCCTCCAGCTGGAGGAGCTTTACTCCAGGGCTGGTTGTCTGTATGAGGCTGGACGTCGTGCAGGGTTGGCCTCCAGCTGGAGGAGTTTTACTCTAGGGCTGGGTGTCTGTATGAGGCTGGAAGTCGTGCAGGGTTGGCCTCCAGCTGGAGGAGTTTTACTCCAGGGCTGGTTGTCTGTATGAGGCTGGACATCGTGCAGGGTTGGCCTCCAGCTGGAGGAGCTTTACTCTAGGGCTGGGTGTCTGTATGAGGCTGGAAGTCGTGCAGGGTTGGCCTCCAACCGGAGGAGTTTTACTGTAGGGCTGGGTGTCTGTATGAGGCTGGACGTCGTGCAGGGTTGGCGTCCAGCTGGAGGAGCTTTACTCCAGGGCTGGTTGTCTGTATGAGGCTGGACGTTGTGCAGGGTTGGCCTCCAGCTGGAGGAGCTTTACTCCAGGGCTGGGTGTCTGTATGAGGCAGGAAGTCGTGTAGGGTTGGCCTCCAGCTGGAGGAGTTTTACTCCAGGGCTGGGTGTCTGTATGAGGCTGGACGTCGTGCAGGGTTGGCCTCCAGCTGGAGGAGCTTTACTCCAGGACTGGGTGTCTGTATGAGGCTGGAAGTCGTGCAGGGTTGGCCTCCTGCTGAAGGAGCTTTACTCTAGGGCTGGGTGTCTGTATGAGGCTGGACGTCATGCAGGGTTGGCCTCCAGCTGGAGGAGTTTTACTCTAGGGCTGGGTGTCTGTATGAGGCAGGAAGTCGTGCAGGGTTGGCCTCCAGCTGGAGGAGTTTTACTCCAGGGCTGGTTGTCTGTATGAGGCTGGACATCGTGCAGGGTTGGCCTCCTGCTGGAGGAGTTTTACTCTAGGGCTGGGTGTCTGTATGAGGCTGGACGTCGTGTAGGGTTGGCCTCCAGCTAGAGGAGCTTTACTCCAGGGCGGGGTGTCTGTATGAGGCTGGACGTCATGCAGGGTTGGCCTCCAGCTGGAGGAGTTTTACTCTAGGGCTGGGTGTCTGTATGAGGCTGGAAGTCGTGCAGGGTTGGCCTCCAGCTGGAGGAGTTTTACTCCAGGGCTGGTTGTCTGTATGAGGCTGGACATCGTGCAGGGTTGGCCTCCTGCTGGAGGAGTTTTACTCTAGGGCTGGGTGTCTGTATGAGGCTGGAAGTCGTGCAGGGTTGGCCTCCAACCGGAGGAGTTTTACTGTAGGGCTGGGTGTCTGTATGAGGCTGGAAGTCGTGCAGGGTTGGCCTCCTGCTGGAGGAGCTTTACTCCAGGCCTACAGCTTTCTGTACATTGCCCAGAGTTTCACTTTCCATGCGTTAGAATTATCCTCGTTTGTCAGGAGCATGTCTGAGGCTTTAGGTCTTTTAAGAAGAAATTCTCTTTACAAATGTAAGATTTCTTCAGACTTTGTGAGCTCTGTGCAATGCACAATGGATGGCAGTTACTTACAGTTACATAAATGTCCAGGCCTGGTCATGCCTGCCTGCTTTGATAGGTTTCTTTACATTTATTCTCCATTATGTTTTTCTCGATGATACCGTTGGCAATACAATATCATAGGTGAAGTCTTTGCCTCCTATGTGGCAGTTTTACCAGAAACAATTGCACAAAACATCTATATTTCTACAAAGGAGCTTGATTACAACACTCCCATGTAGATTGTAGCCCCTCTCCCTTTCCGATATCGGGGACAGCAATCCATTAAACTGGATGCATAAACCGAGCAAGAAGCTTAGTGACATAAAGAGGGAAATCTTCGGTTAAAGCCACGTGTGACTATACAGCCTAAAATCTTAATAAGCCAGACGTTTAGATTTGTTAATCCAAGAGAAATACCCTATTATCTTTGTGTATTTATGTCTGGTCAATAAGAACAGACCAGTATTTGTATAACCCTAAATGTTGAATTATATTCCATTGGAAGCAGTCATGTTTAGTATGCTAATGACAAATTGTACTAAAAGCCAGCTAGATGTTTATTTACAGCAGCCACTGTGATATCAACTATGTAAATAAATTAGCTCAAACAATGATAGCTGAGCCCTGCATCTTTACCTCTGACCTGTGCCTGATGACCTTACACAGATGTAAATGTAAACTGGGATGTCTGTAGTGCTGCATGCAGAATGAAGGAGAGTCAGAAAGACTTTACAAGGAGAATGAGAGACATCCTTCAGGACAGCAGATAGATTGCATGGCATTACCCAGAGAGACACAGATTTGAATTCTGCATGATTCTAGCCTAAGGGTACCGGTCCTGACTGGAAAGATTCAGATCTGTTCCATTGACTATCAGAGAGACATGGATACATTTGGGGAGACCAGGGTGGGACGAGTAAGTCACCTGGCCCCATGGATATGTTGTTTGGGGTTGCCGGGAGGGACCCACCAGTCACCTGCAACCCACAGAGACATTCGGAGAAGCCAGATTAGGACCTGCCGGTCATCTGACTCCATGGAAACTCTCGGAGAGGCCAGGGTCGGACCCCCGGGTCTCCTGTCCTTGTACCTCGATTGACTGCTAGCTTCCTAAGCTTAAAAACTGAAACCATACTACCGCGCTCGCACTCCCTAAACACACCAGATAAGGCTATCCAACTAGGTACACTATCTGTTGTGTTTAGGGAGTGCGAGCGCGGTAGCACGGTTTCAGTTCGTTCCCTTATTTTCAGGACCGGTTATTCACACAGAGCCTGGGTCACTACCAGCAGCTGCACACAATTCCAGAAGTGCAGCGCGAGCGTGTTTTTTATATTATTAGCTTCCTAAGCTTGCTGCTACCTCCTCTCTGTGGGGGTCCGTCCGAAGCGGGGGGCCACTGGTTGAGGTAGCCGGCCCTGGAAGTCTCCAAAGTCGCAGCTGCTCTATCCCAGGCAGGCGGAGAAGGAATGGGGAGACTGTGTAATGTTCCACCATCTTGGGTATTTGCTGGGACTGTTCTGTGTGATTATTCTCCACTTTGTGGGTCAGTAAAGTGTTGCCGCAATGTTTTACCCTCACCCTGTGTTGTCTGAGTAGCGTTACGCCCACGGAAGACCCCGAGTCCTCACACCATGTAACTCCCGAACTGCTGATGTCTTTGCTTGCTTTTTGGATTTTACTATGTAATTACCTTACTGATGGTCTTAGCGTTGTGCACAAGGTTCATGTCTGTGCTGATCTTTTATGTTTCCAGCATGATTTACTCCCCACATATGAGGTGACCCCGATACTGGCCGCAGAACCCTGAAAACTAAGCTTCAGACTACAAGGAGCGATCTCCCATGGTTGCTTATTCTCCTTCTTATGTTAGGTTTGTACCCAGTGACGAGAGAAAGTAAAGGGGAAACCTCTCGCCCTCAGTCAGATCCCAGGGACGCAGATCCCACGTAAAATGAATTCTTCTTTTGGGAGTTATTCCTTGCTGATTTGATGAGCTTAGAAGAGAAGCCTCCATTCTCCGCCTGCCCTCCTTCTCTTGGATATTTTGCTGTATTCCTGTAGTTAATGCATCTGTTTATTACATATTTTCATCTTTTATCTGAAGATGTTGGCCCGTCTGCTAAAGAGCACACATCCGGAAGACTTAAGAGCGGCAAATAAACTTATTAAAGAGATGGTGCAGGAGGTGAGACAATTCTCTCCATGTTTCTCCATTAGCCCGCGTACAGTATTCCACTTCTCATCTATTTGAGCTCATGTTTCCTCATCAGGACCAAAAGCGCATGGAGAAAATCTCCAAAAGAGTACATGCTATAGAAGAGGTGAATGACAATGTGAAGCTCCTGAGTGACATGTTGGGGGCATTTAGAGCGGGACAATCCTCCGAAGGCAGCGACGACTTAATGAAGGTCAGTGCGTCATTGCGGTCACAGGAGATGCCACCAGAGATGACTTCTTGTATCGGTGATTTGTATCTCTCACACCACAGGAGTTGTATCACCGTTGTGAAAAGATGAGGCCGACACTTTTCCGCTTGGCTAGTGACACAGAAGACAATGATGAAGCTTTAGGTAAGGAAAAAAGCTGCTTGTAGATTAGTAAATAGATCGTTCTGAATTAGAACCCACACGCTATAGATACAGTTGTGCTCAGAAGTTTACACACCCCGGCAAAATTTTTGCTTTCTTGTCCTTGTTTCAGAGAATATGAATGATAACAAAAAACTTTTTCTCCACTCATGGTTATTGGTTGGGTGAAGTCATTTATTGTCAAACTACTGTGTTTTCTCTTTTTAAATCTTAATGACAACCAAAAACATCCAAATGACCCTGATCAAAAGTTCACATACCCCAGTTCTTAATACCGTGTGTCAGGCAAAAGGTATTTTTGCCCGAGTTTTAAAAAATGAGAGATGTTTTAAAAAAGAAAAAAAAAAACACCCCCTATCTGTTTGTAAGTGAAGACATAGAACTCACTTTTGCTTTTCCCCAAACCAGGAATTTTTATGACCCGCCATAAAACCTCAGTCCAGGGCAAGCGCTGGTACAAACCGGAAAATCCCTCCAAAAAATCCCATTGTTTAATTGTACAAACGTTTTATGCCAATTTTAATCACGCACAGGTCTGACAGAAACATCGGAACCACGTTTTTTGAATGCTTACCTTTTTCCCATTACAATAGTATAACTTGCATAACTGAGGAATGACCAGGAACTGAGATAATGGATTCTGAGCTTCTGAGCGTCATAGAGGTTTCATATTTAATATCTATCTTCATGAATAATGGTGACGGTCAAGATGATGTCTCCCTCTTGGATGTGGGACCCCCCCACACCAAGATATGGAATCTGAAGGATTTTTTAGGTCTTCTGCAGCTGGGTGGGCTCGCAAAGCCGAGCCCCCTTGTAAGGTAAATAAGGGGTGTTCCCCAGAGTTTTGGCTGCTTGCTAAAAACCAGATCGGCCATTTTTCAAGCCATTCCAACCAGGGACGCAGACGCATGCACTACACGCTGCGTGAAGGAATCAAGTCTAATTTCCGGGGAGCCGTCCCCCCCACAGAATCTGAGACCATCACCTTGTGAAGCAGGTTTTGCTATTACTTATCCCTTTTATTTTAATAACTGTTTATGCATACATGTAAATTGTCTCCTTTATAATATCTTGTATATATTTTGTAAACACTGCCCACCTTTTGGGAGTAAATCATTAATTATTTACCAGTTTCGTCCTTCTTGTCCCATGTCGAGCAAACACGTTCCTCACTCGCTAATTCACGTTACCTACCAGATACCCGATCCACCTGTTAAGCGATCGGTGGTGGCAGTATACCAGTATTTATGTGATATTGTGGTTTGAGGGTGGCTGGTCGGAGGTATATATACGTTCCTGGAAGGAACTGGTGGTATATATACTTCCTGTCACATCACGTGCCGCAATAGTCGACATAAATTAGAGCAGCTGCACCCGTGCTTATCCTCTGTCAATACCGTGTTTGACCAGCAGGATAAGGGGGCGCCAGAGAGCTGCAAGGTCTGACCCAAGAGTGGGTGTTGTTTTCATGACAAATTGGTGGCAGCGGTGGGATCATAGGACATTAGTGATCTGGTTTGAGCAATCATTCCTCTCACTAAAAACTTGCACAAAAGTTTTGAAGATCGAACTCAGTGTTTATTAGATCTGAGACAATACTGTATGTGTAGCAGTTACCCCGACCCTTCTTCGTTTTTTCTTTTCTATTTTTATTTTGGTGATCATGGTCGTAGTTGGAGAGTCCTGGTATCACCAGCAGAAAAAGGACACTCTTACTGGAATATTTATAATCAAAGGCATTGACCCCCACGGCAAAAGCAAAGAACAAATGATTTCTGAACTGTTACAAGATGCTGCAGAGCCCGTCCGACAGCAGAGCCCTGATGAGGGGGCGGCCAGCCAAGGCCCGGATGGCGCTGCTGCCGGGGTCCAACCGGTGATTGCCAGCCATACCCGCAACCAGGGTAGTGTGGACCCCCACCTGCAGATGGCCTTGGAGGAGCTCGCCACAGACGATCATGATGGACGACTGCAGCTGATCCTGAAATTCCAGGAGCGGGCTGAGCGACAAGCCCAAGCTGACCAAGAGGCTGCTGAGTGACAAGCCCAAGCTGACCGAGAGGCTGCTGAGCGACAAGCTGACCGACAACACCAGCTGGAGCTAGCCCGGATTCAGAAGGAGTCGCCCTCTACGCAGACCCGTGAGTCCAACAGTGCCAGCTGCTTTAAACCCCGTCCTGAGCACTTCCCTGTGATGGAAAAGGATGGGGACTTGGACACATTTCTGCGAGGCTTTGAAAAGGCCTGCAGGCAGTATCAGCTGCCCATCGACCAATGGGCAAGATATTTGACTCCAGGGCTCCGAGGAAAAGCTTTGGAGGTGTTTGCTTCCCTTCCTCGAGAGCAGGATGGAGACTGAGGCCGTCAAGCAGGCCCTGATAAAAAAGTACCAGCTGACTCCGGAGGTTTACCGGAAAAAATTCAGAACCCTCCAACGTGGACCACAGGACACCTACCGTGATGTGGAAGACGGGCTCAGAACCAACTTTGAGCAGTGGATCCAAGGACTGTCAGCGACCACCTTTGAGCAGCTAAAGGACCTGATGGTGAAAGACCAGTTCCTGCATCTGTGTCCGACTGAGGTACGGCAGTTCGTGATGGATCGGGAGCCACCTGATGCCAATAAAGCAGCGCAGATCGCAGACACCTACGAGGCAAACCGGAGACCAGAGGTGCGGAAGCCGGTCGTCGCCAGCTGGAAAGGGGGTAAGCCATCAACCACCATCCCTGCCCCTGCCAGCCGACCTTCCGGAGGCCTTTTTCCCATTGCCAAGGCCCTGCCTGCATCCGATGCCCGCAGGTGTTATTCCTGCAACCAGACTGGTCATCTCAGCGCCACTTGCCCAGAGAAGCAGAGGAAGAACCCCCCATCCAAGGCCCCAGGGCCTAATGCCTCAGTTCTTTTGGTGGGTGGGCCGGTTGGGAGGGCCTCTGAAAACTTTCAGTCTGTCAGGGTGGGGGACACTCTCACTGTAGGCCTCAAGGACACTGGGGCCGAACGAACCCTCATCCGACCCGAACTGGTGTCCCCTGAAGCGCTTATTCCAGGAAAGTCCCTGACTGTCACTGGGATTGGGGGCGTCCGATGCCCCTTGCCCATGGCCCGGGTTTTTATTGATTGGGGTGCGGGGAGTGGGGTGAAGGAAGTGGGAGTATCCAAAAACCTACCTGCAAATGTTGTGTTGGGAACTGATTTGGGGAGGATGTTTGCTTATTATGTCCCTGACACCCCCTCCCCGATCTGATACGGTTGGTAAGGTTAATGCTGATAATGTGAATGTCAGTGCTTTACCTGATGATGATGATGATGATGATGATGATGATGATGATGATGATGATGATGATGATGATGATGATGTTGTATTGGAAGGTGCAGGAGAACTCAGCCATGTCACTCTGCGGGGTGATGTTGCTGAGGATCCCCTAGCAGGAGCAAAGGTCAGTGCCAAGGGTAATGGGGAGAGGCACGAGGACCATGGCGCAGGTGGTGCTGTGCCAGTGACCAGTGTCACAACAGATGGTAACCTGGCTGATAGTCGCTGCCCCATACGTAGCACTGTGCCTGAGGTAATGGAGGATGATGGAGAAGTAGTTCTCATGGCCTCGCCGGCTAATGAGACGGGGTTATTCCCCGGAGAGACGGCCTATATAGCCGCTGTTACCCGCAGTCAGAGTGCCCAGAACGCAAGTAACGCCCTGCCTTCTGGACCCTCCTCGAACAGAGGAATAACTGAATCAGGTATGGACCCAGAGCCGGTCCCAGAGGGTCCCAGTGAGGACGTGGCCTTAACCTCACTTCTGGCTTCCTCCAGCCAGGAGTTTCAGGCAGCTCTGCACTCAGATGCTAGCCTGGAGACGTTAAGGAGCCTCGCGGAGAAACCCACCTCCGAGTCGGATAAGGAGAGGGTATTCTGGGACCAAGGGAGGTTGTACCGGGAGACAGTTCCCTGTACACCCCAACAGGAGTGGCTGAGGGAAAGACAGCTGGTCGTCCCCTACCCATTCAGGGATGAGTTGTTGCGGATCGCCCATGAAATTCCACTCGCTGGACACTTGGGGGTCAGCAAAACCAAGGCCCGGCTGTCTCATCACTTTTATTGGCCCAAAATGAGGACAGATGTGGTGAACTACTGTCGATCCTGTACCACGTGTCAAAGAGTGGGAAAGTCAGGGCCGGCCCCCAAAGCCCCCCAGATCTCTTTGCCAGTGATAGAGGAGCCTTTCCAGAGGATTGCTGTGGACATTGTGGGACCACTGGCCATACCCAGCAGCTCTGGAAAACGATTCATCCTTACCGTGGTAGACTATGCTACCCGGTATCCGGAGGCGGTAGCCCTGTCCTCAGTTAGGGCGGATAAGGTGGCGGACGCCCTCTTGGCCATCTTTTCGCGAGTAGGATTTCCCAGGGAGATGCTTACCGACCAGGGGACTCAGTTCATGTCACGCTTAATGGAGGCCCTATGTAAGAAAATGTAGGTGCAGCATTTGGTATCGAGTGCGTATCACCCACAGACCAATGGTTTGTGTGAGCGATTCAACGGTACCCTCAAACAGATGTTAAAAATGCTGGTTGAGACCCAGGGTCGCGACTGGGAGCGTTACCTCCCACACCTGCTATTTGCTTACAGAGAGGTTCCACAGGCCTCAACGGGGTTCTCCCCCTTTGAGCTCCTGTATGGCAGGCGTGTCCGAGGACCCCTTGGGTTGATAAGGGAATTCTGGGAAGAAGAGCCGAGCTCCCCAGGAGTGTCCATCGTGGAGTAAGTCATGCGCTTCCGTGACAAGATGCAGACCTTGACGCAGTTGGTGCATGACAACATGGCGCAAGCCCAGGCTGACCAGAAGCATTGGTACGACCAGAACGCCCGAGAACGGACCTACCAGGTGGGTCAGAAGGTGTGGGTGCTGGTCCCCGTACCAAAGGACAAGCTTCAGGCGGCCTGGGAAGGCCCGTACGTCATTCACCAACAGCTCAACCCGGTCACCTACGTGATCACACTTGACCACGAGCGGGGTAGGCGGAAGGCGTTTCACGTTAATATGATGAAGGCTCATCAAGAATGTGGAACCTGCGTCCTACCGGTCTGCAGCCTGCCCGAGGATGGGGAGGATGACCCCCTCTTGGACATGCTCGCCCAAGCGAAGGCCAGCGGGTCCCTAGAGGATGTAGAGCTAAGCGACTTGCTATCCGCAGACCAGAGGTCTCAGATGCAAGCAGTGCTGAAACCCTTCCAAGCAGTGTTCACCAACCTGCCTGGCAGGACTGAAGTGGCGGTCCATGAAGTGGACACCGGGAATCATGCCCCACTCCGGCGGACAGCCTATCGAATCTCCGACGAGGTGCAGCATGTCATGCGCCAGGAGGTCGAGGAGATGCTGCAGTTGGGGGTGATTAAGCGGTCCAAGAGCGCGTGGGCCTCACCTGTAGTCCTGGTGCCTAAGAAGGACCGGACCACCCGGTTCTGTGTGGACTACAGGGGGCTCAACGCTATCACCGCCTCTGACGCACAACCAATGCCACGCATTGAGGAGCTGCTGGAGCGGTTAGCCAGCGCGAGCTATCTCTCCATTATGGATTTGAGTCGGGGATATTAGCAGATTCCCTTGAGCCCCGGGGCCCAGGAGAAGTCCGCCTTTATCACCCCCTTCGGATTGTATGAATCCACGGTCATGCCCTTCGGCATGAAAAATGCCCCTGCCACGTTCCAGCGAATGGTCAACCACCTGCTCCAGGGACTGGAGAGGTACGCAGTAGCGTACCTGGATGACATTGCCATCTTCAGTCCCACCTGGGAGGATCACCTCGAGCATCTGCAGCAGGTGCTCGGGCGCATTCACCAGGCGGGATTGACCATCAAGCCGGGAAAGTGCCAGATGGGCATGAACGAGGTCCACTACCTGGGGCACCGGGTAGGTGGGGGTACTCTGAAGCCAGAGCCTGGGAAGGTAGACGCTATCGTGTCCTGGCCCACCCCCAGGACCAAGAAGCAGGTGCAGTCCTTCTTGGGCACCGCAGGGTACTATAGACGCTTTGTGCAGGACTATAGTAGCCTTGCGAAGCCCTTGACAGACCTCACCAGGAAGAGCCTACCCCATTCCGTCAAATGGACGGATGAATGCGAGGTGGCCTTTAGGGCTTTGAAGACTGCCCTGAGCAGCTCTCCTGTACTAAAGGCGGTCGACGGCACACGGCCACTCTTAGTACAGACCGACGCCAGTGAGTTTGGCCTCGGTGCTGTACTCAGCCAGGTCGACTCGGGGAACCAAGAACACCCCGTGTTGTACCTAAGCCGGAAACTGCTGCCGAGGGAAGTGGCCTATTCCACCATAGAGAAGGAGTGCCTGGCCATTGTATGGGCCCTCAACCGCTTACAGCCTTACTTGTACGGGCGCCCCTTCACTGTCGTGACTGACCACAACCCCCTGAGTTGGCTGCACACCATGTCAGGTGCCAACGGAAGGTTGTTACGCTGGAGCCTCACCCTCCAGCAGTACGACTTTACCGTTCAACACCGCAGGGGCAGCGAGCATGGCAATGCCGATGGGCTGTCCCGGCGAGGGGAGCCTCCAGACATACGCTTGGAGGAGTACCAGAAGGTCCTACCTCCATAGCGCAGTCAAAAAGGGGGAGGTGTCAGGCAAAAGGTATTTTTGCCCGAGTTTTAAAAAATGAGAGATGTTTTAAAAAAGAAAAAAAAAACCCACCCCCTATCTGTTTGTAAGTGAAGACATAGAACTCACTTTTGCTTTTCCCCAAACCAGGAATTTTTATGACTCGCCATAAAACCTCAGTCCAGGGCAAGCGCTGGTACAAACCGGAAAATCCCTCCAAAAAATCCCATTGTTTAATTGTACAAACGTTTTATGCCAATTTTAATCACGCACAGGTCTGACAGAAACATCAGAACCACGTTTTTTGAATGCTTACCTTTTTCCCATTACAATAGTATAACTTGCATAACTGAGGAATGACCGGGAATTGAGATAATGGATTCTGAGCTTCTGAGCGTCATAGAGGTTTCATATTTAATATCTATCTTCATGAATATTGCTGACGGTCAAGATGATGTCTCCCTCTTGGATGTGGGACCCCCCCACACCAAGATATGGAATCTGAAGTATTTTTTAGGTCTTCTGCAGCTGGGTGGGCTCGCAAAGCCGAGCCCCCTTGTAAGGTAAATAAGGGGTGTTCCCCAGAGTTTTGGCTGCTTGCTAAAAACCAGATCGGCCATTTTTCAAGCCATTCCAACCAGGTACGCAGACGCATGCACTACACGCTGCGTGAAGGAATCAAGTCTAATTTCTGGGGAGCCGTCCCCCCCACAGAATCTGAGACCATCACCTTGTGAAGCAGGTTTTGCTATTACTTATCCCTTTTATTTTAATAACTGTTTATGCATACATGTAAATTGTCTCCTTTATAATATCTTGTATATATTTTGTAAACACTGCCCACCTTTTGGGAGTAAATCATTAATTATTTACCAGTTTCTTTCTTCTTGTCCTATGTCGAGCAAACACGTTCCTCACTCGCTAATTCACGTTACCTACCAGGTACCCGATCCACCTGTTAAGCGATCGGTGGTGGCAGTATACCAGTATTTATGTGATATTGTGGTTTGAGGGTGGCTGGTCGGAGGTATATATACGTTCCTGGAAGGAACTGGTGGTATATATACGTCCTGTCACATCACGTGCCGCAATAGTCGACATAAATTAGAGCAGCTGCACCCGTGCGTATCCTTGGTCAATACCGTGTTTGACCAGCAGGATAAGGGGGCGCCAGAGAGCTGCAAGGTCTGACCCAAGAGTGGGTGTTGTTTTCATGACACCGTGTATTGCCCCCTCTAACATCAATGACAGCTTGAAGTCTTTTGTGGTAGTTGTGGATGAGGTTCTTTATTTTCTCAGATATTAAAGCTGCCCATTCTTCTTGGCAAAAAGCCTCCAGTTCCTGTAAATTCCTGGTCTGTCTAGCATGAACTGCGCGCTTGAGATCTCCCCAGAGTGCTCAATGATATTAAGGTCAGGAGACTGAGATGGCCACTCCAGAACCTTCACTTTGTCTGTAACCAATAACAGGTCGACTTGGCCTTGTGTTTTGGATCGTTGTCATGTTGGAACATCCAAGTACGTTCCATGTGCAGCTTTCGGGCTGATGAGTGCAAATTTGCTTCCATTATTTGCTGATAACGTGGTGCATTCATCTTTCCTTCAACTTTTACCAAGTTTCCTGTGCCTTTTGTAACTCACACATCCCCAAAACATCAGTGATCCACCTCCGTGCTTTACTGTAGGAATGGTGTTCTTTTCTTCATAGGCCTGGTTGACCTCCCTTCAAATATAAAGTTTATGGTTGTGGCCAAAAAGTTCAATTTTGGTCCCTTCATTCCAAATTACCTTGTTCCAGAAGTTTTGAGGCTTGTCTCTGTGCTGTTTGGCGTATTGTAGGCGAGATACTTTGTGGCATTTGTGCAGTAATGTCTTTCTTCTGGCGACTCGAGCATGCAGCCCATTTTTCTTCAAGTGCCTCCTTATTGTGAATCTTGAAACAGCCACATCGCTAGTTTTCAGAGAGTCCTGAATTTCAGCTGATGTTATTTCTGCTTTTTACAGAGCCCCTGATTTTCCATTTGTTAATCACAGTTTGAACGCCGCTTACTGGCATTATCAATTCATTGGATATCTTTTTGTATCCCTTTCCTGTGTTATACAGTTCAACTACCTTTTCCCGTAGATCCATTTCTATTGCTTTCCCCATTACTCACAATCCAGAAACGTCAGTGGCTGGATGAAAGACGCAAGAGTCGATCTGGATCCCAGAAACTCACTCAGCTTTTATGCACACACACTGATTACAAGAAAACAGGTCACAGGTGAGGATGTTACCTTTAGTAGCCATTCAAACCCATTTGTGTCAAATTCTGTGCATGTTATCAGGCCAAAATCACCAGGGTATGTGAACTTCTGATCAGGGTCATTTGCATGTTTTTGGTTGTCATTAAGATTTAAAAAGAGAAAACACAGTAGTTTGACAATAAATGGCTTCACCCAACCAATAACCATGAGTGGAGAAAAAGTTTTTTTGTTATCATTCATATTCTCTGAAACAAGGCCAAGAAAGGAAAAATTCTGCCGGGGTATGTAAACTTTTGAGCACAACTGTATATATGTGTGTGTGTGTGTGTGTGTATAAATATATATGTGTTTATAAATACAGATATACATATATATGTGTGTGTATGTTTAAATATATGTGTGTGAGTATACGGTAGATGTTTGTGTATAAATTTATATGTGTGTGTATAAATACAGATATATGTGTATGTATATAAATATATATGTGTGTAGATACGGTATATGTGTGTATAAATATATATATGTTTGTGTGTGTAGATAAATATATATGTGTATACAGTGGGTACAGAAAGTATTCAGACCCCTTTACATTTTTCACTCTTTGTTTCATTGCAGCCATTTGGTAAATTCTAAAAAGTTCATTTTTTTTTCTCAGTAAAGTCCACTTTGCACCCCATCTTGACTGAAAAAAACAGAAATGTAGAAATTTTTGCAATTTTATTAAAAAAGAAAAACTGAAATATCCCATGGTCATAAGTATTCAGACCCTTTGCTCAGACACTCATATTTAAGTCACATGCTGTCCATTTCCCTGTGATCCTCCTTGAGATGGTTCTACTCCTTCATTGGAGTCCAACTGTGCTTAATTAAACTGATAGGACTTGATTTGGAAAGGCGCACACCTGTCTATATAAGACCTCACAGCTCACAGTGTATTTCAGACCAAATGAGAATCATGAGCTCAAAGGAACTGCCCAAGGAGCTCAGAGACAGAATTGTGGCAAGGCACAGATCTGGCCAAGGTTACAAAAGAATTTCTGCATTACCCAAGGTTCCTAAGAGCACAGTGGCCTCCATAATTCTTAAATGGAAGAAGTTTGGGACTACCAGAAGTCTTCCTAGACCTGGCCGTCCAGCCAGACTGAGTAATGGTGGGAAAAGAGCCTTGGTGAGAGAGGTAAAGAAGAACCCCAAGATCACTGTGGCTGAGCTCCAGAGATCCAGTAGGGAGATGGGAGAAAGTTCCACAAAGTCAACTATCACTGCAGCCCTCCGCCAGTCGGGCCTTTATGACAAGGTGGCCCGACAGAAGCCTCTCCTCAGTGCAAGACATATGAAAGCCCGCATAGAGTTTGCTCAATAACACATGAAGGACTCCCAGACTATGAGAAATAAGATTCTCTGGTCTGATGAGACGAAGATAGAACTTTTTGGTGATAATTCTAAGCGGTATGTGTGGAGAAAACCAGGCACTGCTCATCACCTGCCCAATACAATCCCAACAGTGAAACATGGTGGTGGCAGCATCATGCTATGGGGGTGTTTTTCAGCTGCAGGGACAGGACGACTGGTTACAATTGAAGGAAACATGAATGCGGCCAAGTACAGACATATTCTGGATGAAAACCTCTTCCAGAGTGCTCTGGACCTCAGACTTGGCCGAAGGTTCACCTTCCAACAAGACAGTGACCCTAAGCACACAGCTAAAATAACAAAGGAGTGGCTTCAGAACAACTCTGTGACCATTCTTGACTGGCCCGGCCAGAGCCCTGACCTAAACCCAATTGAGCATCTCTGGAGAGACCTGAAAATGGCGGTCCACCAACGTTCACCATCCAACCTGACGGAACTGGAGAGGATCTGCCAGGAAGAATGGCCGAGGATCCCCAGATCCAGGTGTGAACAACTTGTTGCATCATTCCCAAGAAGACTCATGGCTGCACTAGCTCAAAAGGGGGTTTCTACTCAATACTGAGCAAAGGGTCTGAAGACTTATGACCATGTGAGATTTCAGTTTTTCTTTTTTAATAAATTTGCAAAAATTTCTACATTTCTGTTTTCTTCAGTGAAGATGGGGCAGAGTGGACTTTACTGAGAAAAAAATGAACTTTTTAGAATTTACCAAATGGCTGCAATGAAACAGAGTGAAAAATTTAAAGGGGTCTGAATACTTTCCGTACCCACTGTATATAGATGTGTGTGTGTGTGTGTGTATATAACTATATGTGTGTACATATGTACATATTTATGCACTACTTATATATCGATATAGATATACATATAAATATATATGTAGTGTATAAATATATAAACAGTGGCATGTAAAAGCTTGGACACCCCTGGTCAAAGTTACTGTTATTGTGAACAGGTAAGCAAATTGAAGATGAAATGATCTCTAAAAGGCCTAAAGTGAAAGATGACACATTTCCTTTGTATTTTAGGCAAAAAAAATGTTTTCATCTCTAACATTTTAAAGATTACAAAAGGGAAAATGGGCCGATGTTAAGTTTTGGCACCTTTGGAGATTTGTGTACTCAGATAACTTTGACCAAGGTTTCAGACCTTAACTAGCCTGTTCAGGTTATGGCTTGTTCATTGTCATCGTTAGGAAAGGCCAGGTGATGGAAATTTCCTAGCTTTGTAAAACCCAGCCTCCTCTAACCTTGTGCCAAAGAGCAGCATCCATGGGTTCTTCTAAGCAGCTGCCGACCACTCTGAAAATGGTGGAGGCCATAAAGCAGGAGAAGCTATAAGAAGATAGCATAGCGTTTTCAAGTTGCCCTTAACTCGGTTCAAAAGGTAATTGAGAAACAGTGGAGGTCAAGATAAGATTTGGAAGACCAAGAAAAATGTCACTGAGAGCTGCTCATAGCATTGTTAGAGAGCAAATCAGAACCCACGCTTGACTGCAAAAGACCTTCAGAAAGATTTAGCCGACTCTGGAGTTGTGGTACATTGCTCTACTGTTCAGAGACACCTGCACAAATATGGCCTTCATGAAAGAGTCATCAGAAGAAAACCTCTTCGGCATCCTCAGCATAAAATTCAGCATCAGAAGTCTGCAAAACAACATCTAAACAAGCCTGATGCATTGTGGAACCAAGTCCTGTATACAGAATGAGGATAAAATGGACGTGTTTGGCCACATTGATGAAAGGTATGTATGGGGAAAAAAGGGCACAGAATGTTAGGAAAAAAACATCTCCCAACCATTAAGCATGGTGGTGGATCAATCATGCCTTGGGGTTGTGTTGCAGCCAATGACACGGGAAACATTTCATGGGTAGAGGGAAGAATGGATTCAATGAAATGTCAACAAATTCTTGATGCAAACCTAAAACCATCTGTAAGAAAGCTGAAGGTGGAAAGAGGATTGCTTCCACAAATGGATAATAATCCTAAACACACGTCAAAATCCACAATAGGTGACCTTAAATGGCGCAAGCGGACGGTTTTACAATGGCCCTCACAGTCCCCTGATCTGAACATCATTGGCAATCTGTGGCTAGCCTCAAAATAGCAGAGCTGCAAGACGCCCCAGGAATCTCACAGAACCGGAAGAGTTGTCAAATAAAGAATGGACGAAAATCCCTCAAACCAGAATTGAAAGACTCTGGTCTGGCGGCTACAAAAAGTGTCTGCAGACTGTGATACTTGCAAAAAGGGGCGCTACTAGGTACTAACCATGCAGGGTGCCCAAACTTTTACATGCCACTGTATATGTGTGTGTATGTATATATAAATGTGTGAATATAAATATTTATGAACATGTATATAAATATATATGTGCATGTGTATATAAATATGTGGGTATATATAGATATATCTTTGCCTGTGTGTATATACAGTCATGGCCAAAAGTGTTGGCACCATTGAAATTGTTTCAAAAAATGATTGCACTTGCATATGTTTTGTTATACTCCATGTTTATTTCCTTTCCTGCCATCGCATTTCATTTTATTCACATGTGGACAGATAGTTCACGCTGACACTAATGCACCATGAGCCTGCAGGACAGCTTGGGTTTCTTTGGAGCTGCTTATCCACCATCCGAACTATCCTGCGTTGCAACCTTTTATCATTGTTCTCTGCCGTCCACATCCAGAGAGATTAGCTACAGTGCAATGGGTTGTAAACCCGTGATTATGTTGCGCACCGTGGACAAAGGATCTAGATCTCTACATATGGACTTGTAACCTTGAAATTGTGGATATTATTCAACAGTTTTGGTTTTCACATCCTCAGACAGTTCTCTTCTTCTTCTCTTTCTGTTCTCCATTCTTAGTGTGGCACACCCAGACACACAATGCAAAGATTGAGGCAACGCCTCCCCATTTTATCTGGTTTCAGGTGTGATTTTCATATTGCCCACACATGTTACTTACTGTGAAGACCAGGGGTCTTCCGTGGGTGTAATACTACTTAGACAACACAGGGTGGGGGTAAAACAGTTCGTCAATATTTTATTGAACCAGAAAATGGACAATAAACACATAGAAAAGTCCCAGCAAATACTCAAGATGGTACAACATTGCACAGTCTCACCCTTCCGCTGGCCCACCTGGGATGGAACAGCTGCAACTTTGGGACTTCCAGGGCCAACTACCTCAACTAGCGGCCCCCCGCTTTTGACGGGCCCCCACAGAGAGAGAGTAGTGGAAAGATTTGGAAACTGACAGTCCATCGAGGTACAAGGCCAGGAGACCCGAGGGTCCCACCCTTGCCTCTCCAAGAGTTTCCATGGGGCCAGATGACCGTCTGGTCCCAATCTGGCTTCTCCGAATGTCTTCATGGGTTCCAGTCGATTGGAGGGTTCCACCTGGCAACCCCAAACAACATATCCATTGGGCCAGGTGACTTCATCGTCTCAACCTGTTCTCCCCAAATGTATCCATGGGCTCTCTGATGGTCACTGGAGCAGATCCGTATCTTTCCAGTCAGGGCCATATACCCTTAGACTGGAATCATGTAGAATCCAAATCTGTGTCTCTTTGGATAAAGCCATGATACCAAGCTGATCGTCTGAAGAGAGTCTGATATTTGATTCTCCTTGTAAAGTCTCTTTCAATTCTCTGTTTCAAATCTGCATTCTACAGAGGCAGATGTTCCTTAAATAGTTCACATTTATTCTTCCAAGTACACATCCACAGGGCAAGGGTTAGGGAGGGTATTATTCCACAGGGCTCAGGTCTCATTGTTTGAGCCTTTAATCAATGTACATAGTTGGAATAGCAGGGGCTCTTGTAAATAATCATCTAGCTGGCTTTAGTATAATATGCAATTAGCATAGTAACAACGTCATTGTTTCAGAACCAAGAGAAGACAACATTCAGGGTTATACAAATACTGCTCTGTCCTCCTTGACCAGCCACAGAAATACACATACATTCAAAAGTCAACACAAACCCAATAGTGCATTTCTCTTTGCTTAACAAATCTAGACATCTGGCTGATTAAGATAAGAAGCTGTTTCGTCACACTTACCACAGGTGAGTTTGAACGAACATCACATGCTGGAAACAAAGTTGTTTACCAACAATTTTGGAAAGGTGCCAACAATTTTGTCCGTCCCATGTTTGAGGTTTTGTGTGAAATTCGTCCAATTTGCCTTTTTTCAGTTTTTTGTGCTTTTCAATTACAAACAAAGGAAAGAAATGTGTGTATAACAAAACATGTGTAATTGCAATAATGTTTTGGGAGAAATACTTCATTTTCTGGAACACTTTCAAGGATGCCAACAGTTTTGGCCATCACTGTATATTGTATGTGTGAATGTATGTGTGCGCAACGCAGAACTACTCGCTGTGATTTTTCGTTGAGAACAGCTCTCTGCTGCCCCCGTCCGGACAATTATACGATTGGCCAGCAATTAATGGAGGAGGCCGCAGGCTGTTTGCACTATTAGGCTAGTTATCAGAAAACTAACAGTAAGCAAATGTTATATACACTTCCGATTCCAACACATGGAATATATGTATATTCCCTCATACTGTCACTGCTAACTCCACGATTACCCCAGTATTACTCGCTGCCACCACCAGTCATTTTTTATATATACAGACTAACTGGAGGCATGGTTTCAGGTAGCGTATGGCTTCAAGGAGCTGTTTACAGAACAAAAAGAACAGAACTATTACATTTTATATTTAATCCAGAACGATAGGCAGTGTTAATGAAAAATAAACAAAATATTTTACAAAGGGGAGAAAACAATACAGCTTATACAGTTACATCAAATATAAGGGTAAGTAAAAGATAGTTACTAAACCTGTCATCACAGCACTGGCTTCAGATTTATGGAGGGAGGCACTCCAGGAAAACGGACAGCACTCACAGTGAACTGTGCCTCCAAGTACTGACAATGCCAAAAAGTTGCATTTGATTTTTATTAGCTCCTAAGTTAGATCCACACACCTCCCCTTGATGACTCCATACAGGGTTGTGCTTGGGATATGCGTTCAGGTTCAGAAAATTCTGAGATTCCCTACATTGACTATATCTTTGCTCTGGAGAGTCGCAGGGGCTCGATTTCAACGTCATGTTTTTATCAGAATTTTATCTTCACATAGAGACAAAATATGCCAGTTGTAGCCTCGTCTTTCAGGTCCATATTTAATTGAAAGGATTCTGGTCAACGCTCAGCGACTTGAAACCATGCTTTGCATTCGTCACTTCATTACGTTTCTGAAAATATGATTTTCCTATCTATTGGATCGACGCAGTTCATGCAAATTTCCCTTCTTAATTTCTAGTAAGAAGACAAAGGATCCCAGATCTTTACGTTTTTTTCAAACTCTTATCTTGATTGTAAATCTGCGCCACATTCCTGAAGCAGGGCCTCACATCTCCATGACATATTATATATATTTATACAGATGCATCTCACAAAATTAGAATATCATCAAAAAGTTAATTTATTTCAGTTCTTCAATACAAAAAGTGAAAGTCATATATTATATAGTCATTACACAAAGAGGGATCTATTATATACAGTCATTACACACAGAGTGATCTATTATATACAGTCATTACAGACAGAGTGATCTATTATATAGAGTCATTACACGCAGAGGGATCTATTATATAGATTCATTACACAAAGAGGGATCTATTATATACAGTCATTACACACAGAGTGATCTATTATATAGAGTCATTACACGCAGAGGGATCTATTATATAGATTCATTACACAAAGAGGGATCTATTATATACAGTCATTACACACAGAGTGATCTATTATATAGAGTCATTACACACAGAGGGATCTATTATATAGAGTCATTACACGCAGAGGGATCTATTATATAGAGTCATTACACAAAGAGGGATCTATTATATAGAGTCATTACACAAAGAGGGATCTATTATATACAGTCATTACACACAGAGGGATCTATTATATAGTCATTACACAAAGAGGGATCTATTATATACAGTCATTACACACAGAGGGATCTATTATATAGAGTCATTACAGACAGGGATCTATTATATAGAGTCATTACACACAGAGGGATCGATTATATAGGGTCATTACACAGAGAGGGATCTATTATATAGAGTCATTACACACAGAGCGATCTATTATATAGAGTCATTACACGCAGAGGGATCTATTATATAGTCATTACACACAGGGATCTATTATATAGAGTCATTACACACAGAGGGATCTATTATATACAGTCATTACACACAGAGGGATCTATTATATAGGGTCATTACACAGAGAGGGATCTATTATATAGAGTCATTACAAACAGAGCGATCTATTATATAGAGTCATTACACGCAGAGGGGTCTATTATATAGTCATTACACACAGAGGGATCTATTATATAGAGTCATTACACACAGAGGGATCTATTATATAGAGTCATTACACACAGAGGGATCTATTATATAGAGTCATTACACACAGAGGGATCTATTATATATAGTCATTACACGCAGAGGGATCTATTATATAGAGTCATTACACAAAGAGGGATCTATTATATACAGTCATTACACACAGAGTGATCTATTATATAGAGTCATTACACAAAGAGGGATCTATTATATACAGTCATTACACACAGAGTGATCTATTATATACAGTCATTACATGCAGAGGGATCTATTATATACAGTCATTACACGCAGAGGGATCTATTATATACAGTCATTACACGCAGAGGGATCTATTATATACAGTCATTACACGCAGAGGGATCTATTATATAGAGTCATTACACACAGAGGGATCTATTATATAGAGTCATTACACACAGAGGGATCTATTATATAGAGTCATTACACACAGAGGGATCTATTATATAGAGTCATTACACGCAGAGGGATCTATTATATAGAGTCATTACACGCAGAGGGATCTATTATATAGAGTCATTACACGCAGAGGGATCTATTATATAGAGTCATTACACGCAGAGGGATCTATTATATAGAGTCATTACACGCAGAGGGATCCATGATATAGAGTCATTACACGCAGAGGGATCTATTATATAGAGTCATTACACGCAGAGGGATCTATTATATAGAGTCATTACACGCAGAGGGATCTATTATATATAGTCATTACACACAGAGGGATCTATTATATAGAGTCATTACACAAAGAGGGATCTATTATATACAGTCATTACACACAGAGTGATCTATTATATAGAGTCATTACACGCAGAGGGATCTATTATATAGAGTCATTACACGCAGAGGGATCTATTATATAGAGTCATTACACGCAGAGGGATCCATGATATAGAGTCATTACACGCAGAGGGATCTATTATATAGAGTCATTACACGCAGAGGGATCTATTATATAGAGTCATTACACGCAGAGGGATCTATTATATAGAGTCATTACACGCAGAGGGATCTATTATATAGAGTCATTACACGCAGAGGGATCTATTATATAGAGTCATTACACGCAGAGGGATCTATTATATAGAGTCATTACACGCAGAGATCTATTATATAGAGTCATTACACAAAGAGGGATCTATTATATACAGTCATTACACGCAGAGGGATCTATTATATACAGTCATTACACGCAGAGTGATCTATTATATACAGTCATTACACGCAGAGGGATCTATTATATACAGTCATTACACGCAGAGGGATCTATTATATAGAGTCATTACACACAGAGGGATCTATTATATAGAGTCATTACACACAGAGGGATCTATTATATAGAGTCATTACACACAGAGGGATCTATTATATAGAGTCATTACACACAGAGGGATCTATTATATAGAGTCATTACACACAGAGGGATCTATTATATAGGGTCATTACACACAGAGGGATCTATTATCTAGAGTCATTACACACAGAGGGATCTATTATCTAGAGTCATTACACACAGAGGGATCTATTATATAGAGTCATTACACACAGAGGGATCTATTATATACAGTCATTACACGAAGAGCGATCTATTATATAGAGTCATTACACGAAGAGCGATCTATTATAGAGTCATTACACGCAGAGCGATCTATTATATAGTCATTACACACAGAGGGATCTATTATATAGAGTCATTACACACAGAGGGATCTATTATATAGAGTCATTACACACAGAGGGATCTATTATATAGAGTCATTACACACAGAGGGATCTATTATATAGTCATTACACACAGAGTGATCTATTATATAGAGTCATTACACGCAGAGTGATCTATTATATAGAGTCATTACACGCAGAGCGATCTATTATATAGAGTCATTACACGCAGAGGGATCTATTATAGAGTCATTACACGCAGAGGGATCTATTATATAGAGTCATTACACGCAGAGGGATCTATTATATAGAGTCATTACACGCAGAGGGATCTATTATATATAGTCATTACACGCAGAGGGATCTATTATATAGAGTCATTACACGCAGAGGGATCTATTATATAGAGTCATTACACGCAGAGTGATCTATTATATAGAGTCATTACACAAAGAGGGATCTATTATATACAGTCATTACACACAGAGTGATCTATTATATACAGTCATTACACGCAGAGTGATCTATTATATACAGTCATTACACGCAGAGGGATCTGTTATATACAGTCATTACACGCAGAGGGATCTATTATATAGAGTCATTACACGCAGAGGGATCTATTATATAGAGTCATTACACACAGAGGGATCTATTATATAGAGTCATTACACACAGAGGGATCTATTATATAGAGTCATTACACACAGAGGGATCTATTATATAGGGTCATTACACAGAGGGATCTATTATCTAAAGTCATTACACACAGAGGGATCTATTATATAGAGTCATTACACACAGAGGGATCTATTATATACAGTCATTACATGCAGAGCGATCTATTATAGAGTCATTACACGCAGAGCGATCTATTATAGAGTCATTACACGCAGAGGAATCTATTATATAGAGTCATTACACGCAGAGGGATCTATTATATAGAGTCATTACACACAGAGGGATCTACTATATAGAGTCATTACACGCAGAGGGATCTATTATATAGAGTCATTACACGCAGAGGGATCTATTATATAGAGTCATTACACGCAGAGGGATCTATTATATAGAGTCATTACACGCAGAGGGATCTATTATATAGAGTCATTACACGCAGAGGGATCTATTATATAGAGTGATTACACGCAGAGGGATCTATTTCTCGTGTTTATTTCTGTTAATGTTGATGATTATGGCTTACAACCAAGGAAAATACAAAAGTCATTATCTCAGTAAATTATAATAATTAACTTGAAACCAGTGAAGCAGTTTTTTGTATAGAGACTTGTGTTAAATACGAAAGAGCAAACGATAAACAATAATTTAAAATAAAAAACAATGGGAGGAAAAAATAGAAAAACCTAAAGGTTGTTGTGACACTGGTATTGGCACCCTTTACATTAATTTAGTATGGAAACTCATTTTGACTTGTTTGTGGTAAATCACATAAGAGATTCATCTGTGATTAATTTTCGGTGCCCATGTGACATAAATTAGCCAATGAATGATAACTTCAGTGTTTTAAAAAGCCACATGGTAGGCCCTATTCCTTTGTCAAAATGGTGAAGACAAAGGAGCTGTCTGAGGACATAAGAACTGCTGCTATTATCAAACACAAGACTTCCAAAGGGTTTAAGGCCATCTCCAATGACCTTTGTATCCCAGTTTCAACAGTGTGCAATGTTATTAAGAAGTATGCCAAGTCTAGAACCACCAAGAACCTCCCTGGAAAGTGGAAAATTGACAAGAGATGTCTTTGAAGGTTGGTGGGAATGATGGAAAAAAACACAACAGCAAACATCCAAAGACCTGAAGGCCAACTTGGAACAGTCTGGGGTTATGGTTTCAACAAGTACCATATGCTGCACACTAAACCAAGGAGCGCTTTATGGGCGAAGGCCAAGGAAGAAACCATTGCTGAAGAAAAGACATAAAAAGGAACAACTGATCTTTGCCAAAGAGTACCTTGACAAACCACAATCCTTGTGAGAAAATGTTCTATGGACTGATGAAATAAAAATAGAGCTTTTTGGCAGAGCAACAGTTTGTTTACAGACGGCACAAAGAAGGTTATAAGAAAAAGAACACCTTACCAACAGTTAAGCATGGTAGAGGATCCATAATGCTGTGGGGTTGCTTTGCTGCTTCTGGTACTGGAGCGCTTGGCCGTATCATAAGAATCATGAAATCAGAGAATTATCAAGAGATTTTAGATTGAAATGTCCTGCTCAGTGTAAGAAAACTTGGTTTGAGTCGCAGATCATGGGTCCTCCAGCAAGACAATGACCTAAAGCACACATCCAAAAGTACACAGGAATGGTTGAAAAAGAAACAATGGACTTATTTAAAATAGCCAGCAATGAGTCCTGACTAGTGTTGTGCGATACCTTCCGATATCGGGAAATATTGGATCGGATTGGATCGGACCGATACCCAAAAAGTATCGGATATCGCCGATTCCGATACCGGAAACCAATGCAAGTCAATGGGACAGAAATATCGGAATGAAAATAAACCCTTTCTTTCCTTGTAGGTTAATTCTACATGAAGGAAAACAACTAAGAATAATGTAGAATGTATTATGCGAAAAGCCGGCAATTCAGCAGCGGCATACACCGGTACCCGACAATTTAGAACAGAAAGAATAGAGTATCACACATAGATTAGATAGATAGAAACATGTCAGTCACATATATAATAAGTACAGTGATAGTGTTGATTACTGTACTTGTCATTTAGTGTTAAAATAAAGGATTTATTTTAAAAAAAATTGGCGTGGGGTTCCCTGTAATTTTAGTCTCTAGCAGAGGTTAAGCAGACGGCTGGGGCAGATGTTTGAAGCCTGGGAAGGGGTAATACCCACGGAGCTTCCCAGACTACTAATATCAGCCCCCAGCTGAATACCTAGCCTTTACTAGCTATTAAAATGGGGGACCCCCCCCCAAAAAAATGACGTGGGGTCCCCCCTATTTTAATAGCTAGCAAAGGCTAGGCAGACAGCTGGGGGCTGGTATTAATAGCCCAGGAAGGGTGCCATGAATATTGGCCCCCTCCCAGGCTAGAAACACCAGCCGTCAGACGCCCCAGAAATGGCACATCCATAGGATGCACCAATTCTGGCACTTAGCCTCGCTCTTCCCACTGCCCTGTAGCGGTGGCAGTGGGGTAATAGGGCTGGGGTTGATGTCAGCTTATAATGCCAGCTGACATCAAGCCCAGGTTAGTAATGGAGAGGCGTCTATAAGACACCCCCATTACTAACCCCATTGTCAAAGTTAAAAAAGAAACACAAACACCCAGAATAAAGTCCTTTAATTGAAATAAAGACACAATTCTTTATTGTTCTAAATTAAACCATACTTACCGTCACGCCCATTCCAGCTGAAGCCAACGATCTCCTGCAAAAAAAGAAAAATATTAAACCAACCTCATCCTTACCTTTCCATGGTTCCCACGACAGCACCAGCTCTGCTACATTCACGACAGGCTGGATCGCAGCAGAAAGCTGCCATCCAGCTTGCCATCCCGCAGACACTGAGAAGCGCAGGCATGCTTGCGCTCCTCAGTGTCTGTCTGTGACGGCATAAAGATGAGCCGAGGTCATGTCAATTGAACTCAGCTCACCTCATGCACGTCACTGACAGCGTGGGAAAATTCTCCTGCGTATGCGGTGAGCGTGAGAGAATTCTCCTGCTGAAGCACTGAGCGCAGGAGAATTTTCCCACGCTGTCAGTGACGTGAATGAGGTGAGCTCATGTCCAATGAACTCGGCTCACCTCATACATGTCACTGACAGCGTGGGAGAATTCTCCTGCGCTTCTCAGTGTCTGTGGCATGGCAAGCTGGATGGCAGCGTTCTGTCATATGAATGTAGCAGAGCTGGAGCAGTCCTGGGAACCATGAAAAGGTAAGGATGATGTTGGTTTATTATTTTTCTTTTATTGCAGGAGATCGTTGGCTTCAGCTGGAATGTGCGTGACGGTAAGTATGGTTTAATTTAGAACAATAAAGAATTGTGTCTTTATTTCAGTTAAAGGACTTTATTCTGGGTGTTTGTGTTTTTTTTTAACTTTGACTATGGGGCTAGTAATGGGGGTGTCTTATAGACGCCTCTCCATTACTAACCTGGGCTTGATGTCAGCTGGCATTATAAGCTGACATCAACCCCAACCCTATTACCCCACTGCCACCGCTACAGGGCAGTGGGAAGAGCGAGGCTAAGTGCCAGAATTGGGGCATCCTATGGATGCGCCATTTCTGGGGCGGCTGACGGCTGGTGTTTCTAGCCTGGGAGGGGGCCAATATTCATGGCACCCTTCCTGGGCTATTAATATCAGCACCCAGCTGTCTGCCTAGCCTTTGCTAGCTATTAAAATAGGGGGGACCCCATGTCATTTTTTTGGGGGGGTCCCCCATTTTAATAGCTAGTAAAGGCTAGGTATTCAGCTGGGGGCTGATATTAGTAGCCTGGGAAGCTCCGTGGGTATTACCCCTTCCCAGGCTTCAAACATCTGCCCCAGCCGTCTGCTTAACCTCCGCTAGAGACTAAATTTACGGGGACCCCCACGCCAATTTTTTTTTAATAAATCCTTTATTTTAACACTAAATGACAAGTACAGTAATCAACACTATCACTGTACTTCATATATATGTGACTGACATGTTTCTATCTTTCTAATCTATGTGTGAAGCTCTATTCTTTCTGTTGTAAATTGTCGGGTACAGATGCTGAATTGCCGGCCGGCTTTTTTAAAGAGACTGTGCATGAAAACACTATTATTTTTAATAAATCCTTTAACACTAAATGACAAGTACAGTAAGCTGAGCGCTGCCATCCAGCTTGTCATCCTTCAGAGACACTGCAGAGCGCAAGCATTATGGGAACTTCTGATTCCGGTATTCGATATTCTAAAAGTATCGGAACTCCGATACCGCGAATATCGGCCGATACCCAATATTTCAGTATCGGAATGCTCAACACTAGTCCTGACCTCAATCCCATAGAAAATCTTTGGGGTGAGCTGAAATCGGCCATTGGGAAAAAGAACCTGCAAACATTCAAGAGCTCGAACAAACTGCAAAGAGTGGGCGAAAACTCCAGAGAAGAGCAAGAAGCTTATAGATGGCTGCAAGAAACGTGTGGAGGCTGTCAGCCATGCCAAAGAGTGTGCAACCAAGCATTAATTAGGGGGGCAACCAAGCATTAATTAGGGGGGCAACCAAGCATTAATTAGGGGGGCAACCAAGCATTAATTAGGGGAGCAACCAAGCATTAATTAGGGGGGCCTTTACTGCTGCACATGCTGTTTATTCTGTTTTTTCTTTGAAATTGCAACATGGACGTTGAAAAACAATGATTTATTGATGTGTCACTTTGGACCACTAATTAAGAAATCCTGAGGATATAACTTTGGTACCTTTCCATTTATTTCTGAAGATATTGTACAGTCTATGAAAAAAATAAAGGGTTGCCAATAATGGTTAGCAGCACTGTACAGCAGATCACACAGGATCCAGTATTCACAATAGGAGATGTCACAGCTCACCTCTTCCCCCTTTGCGCATGCTCATTAGATGTTGTTCATTGCTGCTTATATACGTGTGAATTTCCTCAAACAGGAAGTCAGAGTTTAAAAAAGCTGCAGTGTTCAGTTTGAAAATTCCAAGATTTCTCATTTTTATTTTTAATACATGGAACAGAAAAGCCTGCTCTAAGCAATATAATATTGTCTGATGACTCTTTCCCTTCAATTTTCTTCCAGCGGAAATCCTGCAGGCAAATGATAGTTTAACACAAGTCATTAACACATACCGACAGCTGGTGAAAGGAGAAGAGGTGAACGGAGAGTCTGCTTCTGGCAGCGTGCCAGGTGAGAGCCAACGCGTAGGCCCTAAACATTTCCCCTACAACACACATCTCATACTGTGGCCCGTGACACCAGAACCACCACCCCTATGTGGGGCCATTATTCTGTATAGAGGACTATGTGGGGCCATTATACTGTATGGAGGACTATGTGAGGCCATTATACTGTATGGAGGACTGTGTGGCCATTATACTGTATAGAGGACTTTGTGTGGCCATTATACTGTATGGAGGACTATGTGGGGTCATTATACTGTATGGAGGACTATGTGGGACCATTATACTGTATGGAGGACTATGTGGGACCATTATACTGTATGGAGGACTATGTGGGGCCATTATACTGTATGGAGGACTATGTGGGGTCATTATACTGTATGGAGGACTATGTGGGGCCCATTATACTGTATGGAAGACTATGTGGGGTCATTATACTGTATGGATGACTATGTAGGGCCATTATTCTGTATAGAGGACTATGTGGGGCCATTATACTGTATGGAGGACTATGTGGGGCCATTATACTGTATGGAGGACTATGTGGGGCCCATTATACTGTATGGAGGACTATGTGGGGCCATTATTCTGTATGGAGGACTATGTGGGGCCATTATACTGTATGGAGGACTATGTGGGGCCATTATACTGTATGGAGGACTATGTGGGGCCATTATACTGTATGGAGGACTATGTGGGGCCATTATACTGTATGGAGGACTATGTGGGGCCATTATACTGTATGGAGGTCTATGTGGGGCCATTATACTGTATGGAGGACTATGTGGGGCCATTATACTGTATGGAGGACTATGTGGGGCCCATAATACTGTATAGATGACTATGTGGGGCCATTATTCTGTATGGAGGACTATGTGGGGCCATTATACTGTATGGAGGACTATGTGGGGCCATTATACTGTATGGAGGACTATGTGGGGCCATTATACTGTATGGAGGACTATGTGGGGCCCATAATACTGTATAGATGACAATGTGGGGCCCATAATACTGTATGGAGGACTATGTGGGGCCATTATACTGTATCGAGGACTATGTGGGGCCATTATACTGTATGGAGGACTATGTGGGGTCATTATACTGTATGGAGGACTATGTGGGGCCATTATACTGTATGGAGGACTATGTGGGGCCATTATACTGTATGGAGGACTATGTGGGGCCATTATACTGTATGGAGGACTATGTGGGGCCCATTATACTGTATGGAGGACTATGTGGGGCCATTGCACTGTACGGAGGACTATGTGGGGCCATTATTCTGTATGGAGGACTATATAGGGACATTGCACTGTATGGAGGACTATGTGGGGCCATTATACTGTATGGAGGACTATGTGGGGCCATTATTCTGTATGGAGGACTATGTGGGGCGATTATACTGTATGGAGGACTATGTGGGGCCATTATACTGTATGGAGGACTATGTGGGGCCATTATACTGTATGGAGGACTATGTGGGGCCATTATACTGTATGGAGGACTATGTGGGGCCATTATACTGTATGGAGGACTATGTGGGGCCCATTATTCTGTATGGAGGACTATCTGGGGTCATTATACTGTATGGAGGACTATGTGGGGCCATTATACTGTATGGAGGACTATGTGGGGCCATTATACTGTATGGAGGACTATGTGGGGCCATTATACTGTATGGAGGACTATGTGGGGCCATTATACTGTATGGAGGACTATGTGGGGTCATTATACTGTATGGAGGACTATGTGGGGCCCATAATACTGTATGGAGGACTATGTGGGGCCCATTATACTGTATGGAGGACTATGTGGGGCCCATTATACTGTATGGAGGACTATGTGGGGCCCATTATACTGTATGGAGGACTATGTGGGGCCATTATACTGTATGGAGGACTATGTGGGGCCATTATACTGTATGGAGGACTATGTGGGGCCCATTATACTGTATGGAGGACTATGTGGGGCTCATTACACTGTATACTGGTTGGCCCTTGACTCTAGCCCAGGTTGTCATTGTGGCCTGTGTGTGTGTGTGACATCTCTGCTCTACAATAACAGATTTTGGTGTCACCTGCCTGTTCTTTCTCAGCTAGCCGTTCTGCGCTGCTCGATCTGTCGGGACTAGACATGACTCCATCGTACCCGACCGTTCCCGCTCAGCCCTGTGACCTGACTCCGCCGGTGTCCTCATCCGCTTCTCTTCTGGATGATGAGCTCATGTCATTAGGTAAGAATCACTAGCAATGTGACTTTAAAGCCATTTATTTAGGGGACCCTGTGGCTTAGTGATTAGCCTGATAACAGCTGCCCCATGGCCGGTGGATAAATCCTTCCGGAGATATTGGATCCAGTTTGGAAGAAACACGTTAAGTGGCTGCGCTGCTGGAGGAGATCGATTCTTCAACATTGATGATAAAAAGTTCATTTTTCACAATGTGTTTCATCGCTTTACCAGCGTCTTTATCAAGTGAAAAAAACATAATCCTTATCATTGTTGAAGAATGGATTTCCTCCAGCAACTCGGCCACCTAATGTGTTTCATGCACACGGGATCCCACACCATGATCCTGGGAGTAGGATCGGTGAGCTAGTCCCTCGTGAAGGGCCTCTTCATGACCTTTCCTTTGTGGTCTCCAGATGAATGGGGGTCTGTCGTCTTCGGTGATAAGTTCCTTGTTTATCTTGTCCATTAGGATAGCTATAGATATGATCTTCATGAGAGTATGTCCCACTGGTCCCATGCCCGGGATTATGGTGTGGAGGCATTGTCCCCTTACCATGGTCTCACTACTCTACAGTCCAGATGCTCTCACAGCTCACTGCTACGTTGACTTGCTGGTGGAACCAGTGGTATTGCCGTTTCTCCAAAGTGTCCTAAGAACTTTTTTTTTTTTACATGACAACTCTATGTTGCTTGTGCTGCCTTGGGCATCTTTTGTGGCCGGAACGTGCAACCATGGGCCGCAGCATTTCCCATCCTGTCTCCTATCAAGCTCATATAGGACATCATTGGTCGGCAATTACACTGGAGATGCCAGCAGCAGATCCTTGATGATTTACATGCCCAAATGCATTCATCATTTAAGGAGTTATTGTGAAGACCCGGGGTCCTCCATGGGCATAATACTACTCCGACAACACAGGGTGAGGGTAAAATAGCGCTTCAATACTTTATTCAACTATACAACAGGCAATAACCACAACTATACAACAGGCAATAACCACATAGAACAGTCCCAGCTAATACCCAAGATGGTACAACATTACAAAGTTCTCACCCTTCTGCTGGCCCTCCTGGAATAGAACAGCTGCGACTTTAGGACTTCCAGGGCCGACTACCTCAACCAGTGGCCCCCCCCGCTTCTGGCGGGCCCCACAGAGAGAAGGTAGTGGCAAGCTTAGGAAGCTAGCAGTTCATCGAGGTACAAGGCCATGAGACCTGAGGGTCCCATCCTGACCTCTCCAAGAGTTTCCATGGGTCCAGATGAACGGCTCGTCCCAATCTGGCTTCTCCGAATATCTCCATAGGTTCCAGGCTACTGGAGGTCCTAACCTGGCTACCCCAAACAACATATCCATGGGGCCAGGTGACTTCATCGTCCCAACCCGGTCTCCCCAAACGTATCCATGTCTCTCTGATGGTAAATGGAGCAGATCAGTATCTTTCCAGTCAAGGCCTCATACCCTTAGGCCAGAATCATGTAGAATCCAAATCTGCGTCTCTTTGGGTAAAGCCATGCTACCAAACTGATGGTGTGATGAGTCTGACTGATCTTTTGCATCTCTTTGATTATCTTTGCAGCAGGATAGAAAAGCCCTTTTTCTATATATATTTACATATGTTGCTAAGGACATCAGTCACAGGTTGGGGGGAAAGGGCAGCACTCAGGTCTCATTGTTTGAGCATTTAATGAATTTCCATAGTTTGTCCTCCTGTC
This sequence comes from Phyllobates terribilis, assembly GCF_046119375.1. Classification (NCBI taxonomy): domain Eukaryota; kingdom Metazoa; phylum Chordata; class Amphibia; order Anura; family Dendrobatidae; genus Phyllobates; species Phyllobates terribilis. The sequence goes on along the minus strand of NW_027362768.1, from coordinate 394,951,405 downwards.
TTGTGAGTCAATAAGTCACAGGGTCCACACAAAGGTTAATCAACATATTTAGCAAACATTCATTGTTTCACGCAGAGTCACTGTTATTCTTGACCAGCCACAGAAATACACATACGTTCACAAGTCAACATAAACACAATAGTGTATTCCTCTTAGCTTAACAAATCTAATCGTCTGGCTGATTACGATTATAAGCTGTATCGTCACAGGAATTTTTTTTACCGTGAGGCTAAGTGGTTACTCCAGGTACTTACTAACTGAATGTTCTGCCGTGCACTGATCTCTCCCCGGCTAGGAGCAGTCACAGGACCGCTGCTGGCGGTGATGGTACAACCTCCTGTAACGTCATATAGACAGATCAGTTCCTTCTTTTCCTCTCTGCTCTGTCATTGGGGCCGACGTCTTTTTGATTGACAGGCGTCTCTGCTGCCTGACTGCCCAGGCGCGCTGTTTTAGGGCACTTTACATTATATCAGCAGTGTAGTGAGCTACGTCTGCTAGTGCCTGGGATTCCCAGCATAGGCCCTGACATTACAGCCATTGCAGAGTTCCTGGCACTGCTGATGCTCGAGCTCATGCAGTGTCAATCACACTAACCCAGTGCGCAGACTGCTGGGATTCGGCTGTGAATCAACATGGCGTCAGCAGAGACGTCACCCTACAAAGCAGAACGGAAGAGAAGAAAGTGCTCTGTCAGTGTGGTGTCACAGGAGGTGGGAGAATCGCTATCAGGAGCCGGAGAGATTGGCAGAATAGGAAGCTAGCAGCTACCTGTCGATAAGTGCTCAGCTCTGTAGTGGAAACATGTCACGGATAGCCCCTTTAATCACCTCCCCACAGATAGCCCCTTTAATCACCTCCCCACGGATAGCCCCTTTAATCACCTCCCCACGGATAGCCCCTTTAATCACCTCCCCACGGATAGCCCCTTTAATCACCTCCCCACGGATAGCCCCTTTAATCACCTCCCCACGGATAGCCCCTTTAATCACCTCCCCACGGATAGCCCCTTTAATCACCTCCTCACGGATAGCCCCTTTAATCACCTCCCCACGGATAGCCCCTTTAATCACCTCCCCACGGATAGCCCCTTTAATCACCTCCCCACGGATAGCCCCTTTAATCACCTCCCCACGGATAGCCCCTTTAATCACCTCCCCACGGATAGCCCCTTTAATCACCTCCCCACGGATAGCCCCTTTAATCACCTCCCCACGGATAGCCCCTTTAATCACCTCCCCACGGATAGCCCCTTTAATCACCTCCCCACGGATAGCCCCTTTAATCACCTCCCCACGGATAGCCCCTTTAATCACCTCCCCACGGATAGCCCCTTTAATCACCTCCCCACGGATAGCCCCTTTAATCACCTCCCCACGGATAGCCCCTTTAATCACCTCCCCACGGATAGCCCCTTTAATCACCTCCCCACGGATAGCCCCTTTAATCACCTCCCCACGGATAGCCACTTTAATCACCTCCCCACGGATAGCCCCTTTAATCACCTCCCCACGGATAGCCCCTTTAATCACCTCCCCACGGATAGCCCCTTTAATCACCTCCCCACGGATAGCCCCTTTAATCACCTCCCCACGGATAGCCCCTTTAATCACCTCCCCACGGATAGCCCCTTTAATCACCTCCCCACGGATAGCCCCTTTAATCACCTCCCCACGGATAGCCCCTTTAATCACCTCCCCACGGATAGCCCCTTTAATCAACTCCCCACGGATAGCCCCTTTAATCACCTCCTCACGGATTGCCCCTTTAATCACCTCCTCACGGATTGCCCCTTTAATCACCTCCTCACGGATTGCCCCTTTAATCACCTCCTCACGGATTGCCCCTTTAATCACCTCCTCACGGATTGCAGTTTTGCACGTGCTGCTCATGCTCAATGCTGAAGAAATCCAGAGGTTTTCACCATGTTGTTTCCATTGTTTCATCATTTGCACATGGTCGACCTGGATCCTGTTATTCCATAATGTCACCATTTGTCTGAGGAGTTTCTTGGGAGGAAAACCCGACGACTCTACAGTCCTTACACAGCCGACACTGGAGCTGTCCGCACTCAGTGCCGCAGGGTGTGACCTATCCACTGCCGTCAGCCATTAGGGTTAGAGGAGTGACACTGGTTATAGACCGTGGCATTAGGGTTAGAGGAGTGACACTGGTTATAGACCGTGAGATTAGGGTTAGAGGAGTGATACTGGTTATAGACCGTGGCATTAGGGTTAGAGGAGTGACACTGGTTATAGACCATGAGATTAGGGTTAGAGAAGTGACACTGGTTATAGACCGTGGCATTAGGGTTAGAGGAGTGACACTGGTTATAGACCGTGAGATTAGGGTTAGAGGAGTGACACTGGTTATAGACTGTGAGATTAGGGTTAGAGGAGTGATACTGGTTATAGACCGTGGCATTAGGGTTAGAGGAGTGACACTGGTTATAGACCGTGAGATTAGGGTTAGAGGAGTGACACTGGTTATAGACTGTTAGATTAGGGTTAGAGGAGCGACACTGGTTATACACCGTGGCATTAGGGTTAGAGGAGTGACACTGGTTATAGACCGTGAGATTAGGGTTAGAGGAGTGACACTGGTTATAGACTGTGAGATTAGGATTAGAGGAGTGACACTGGTTATAGACCGTGACATTAGGGTTAGAGGAGTGACACTGGTTATACACCGTGAGATTAGGGTTAGAGGAGCGACACTGGTTATACACCGTGAGATTAGGGTTAGAGGACTGACACTGGTTATAGACCGTGGCATTAGGGTTAGAGGAGTGACACTGGTTATAGACCGTGAGATTAGGGTTAGAGGAGTGACACTGGTTATAGACTGTGAGATTAGGGTTAGAGGAGTGATACTGGTTATAGACCGTGAGATTAGGGTTAGAGGAGCGACACTGGTTATACACCGTGAGATTAGGGTTAGAGGACTGACACTGGTTATAGACCGTGGCATTAGGGTTAGAGGAGTGACACTGGTTATAGACCGTGGCATTAGGGTTAAAGGAGTGACACTGGTTATAGACCATGAGATTAGGGTTAGAGAAGTGACACTGGTTATAGACCGTGGCATTAGGGTTAGAGGAGTGACACTGGTTATAGACCGTGAGATTAGGGTTAGAGGAGTGACACTGGTTATAGACTGTGAGATTAGGGTTAGAGGAGTGATACTGGTTATAGACCGTGGCATTAGGGTTAGAGGAGTGACACTGGTTATAGACCGTGAGATTAGGGTTAGAGGAGTGACACTGGTTATAGACTGTTAGATTAGGGTTAGAGGAGCGACACTGGTTATACACCGTGGCATTAGGGTTAGAGGAGTGACACTGGTTATAGACCGTGAGATTAGGGTTAGAGGAGTGACACTGGTTATAGACTGTGAGATTAGGATTAGAGGAGTGACACTGGTTATAGACCGTGGCATTAGGGTTAGAGGAGTGACACTGGTTATACACCGTGAGATTAGGGTTAGAGGAGCGACACTGGTTATACACCGTGAGATTAGGGTTAGAGGACTGACACTGGTTATAGACCGTGGCATTAGGGTTAGAGGAGTGACACTGGTTATAGACCGTGGCATTAGGGTTAAAGGAGTGACACTGGTTATAGACCGTGAGATTAGGGTTAGAGGAGTGACACTGGTTATACACCGTGGCATTAGGGTTAGAGGAGTGACACTGGTTATAGGCCGTGAGATTAGGGTTAGAGGAGTGACACTGGTTATAGGCCGTGAGATTAGGGTTAGAGGAGTGACACTGCTTATAGACCGTGGCATTAGGGTTAGAGGAGTGACTCTGGTTATAGACCATGAGATTAAGTATAGAGGAGTGACAATGATTATAGACCGTTAGATTAGAGTTAGAGAAGTGACACTGGTTATAGACCATGAGATTAGGGTTAGAGGAGTGACACTGGTTATAGGCCGTGAGATTAGGGTTAGAGGAGTGACACTGGTTATAGACTGTTAGATTAGGGTTAGAGGAGTGACACTGGTTATAGACCGTGGCATTAGGGTTAGAGGAGTGACACTGGTTATAGGCCGTCAGCCATTAGGGTTAGAGGAGTGACACTGGTTATAGACTGTGAGATTAGGGTTAGAGGAGTGATACTGGTTATAGACCGTGAGATTATGGTTAGAGGAGTGACGCTGGTTATACACCGTGAAATTAGGGTTAGAAGAGTGACACTGGTTATACACCGTGAGATTAGGGTTAGAGGACTGACACTGGTTATAGACCGTGAGATTAGGGTTAGAGGACTGACACTGGTTATAGACCGTGAGATTAGGGTTTGAGGAGTGACACTGGTTATAGACCGTGAGATTAGGGTTAGAGGAGTGACACTGGTTATACACCGTGAGATTAGGGTTAGAGGAGTGACACTGGTTATAGACCGTGGCATTAGGGTTAGAGGAGTGACACTGGTTATAGACCGTTAGATTAGGGTTAGAGGAGTGACACTGGTTATAGACTGTGAGATTAGGGTTAGAGGAGTGACACTGGTTATAGACTGTGAGATTAGGGTTAGAGGAGTGACACTGGTTATAGACCGTGGCATTAGGGTTAGAGGAGTGACACTGGTTATAGACCGTGAGATTAGGGTTAGAGGAGTGACACTGGTTATACACCGTGGCATTAGGGTTAGAGGAGTGACACTGGTTATAGGCCGTGAGAGTAGGGTTAGAGGAGTGACACTGGTTATAGACTGTTAGATTAGGGTTAGAGGAGTGACACTGGTTATAGACCGTGGCATTAGGGTTAGAGGAGTGACACTGGTTATACACCGTTAGATTAGGGTTAGAGGAGTGACACTGGTTATAGACCGTGAGATTAGGGTTAGAGGAGTGACACTGGTTATAGACCGTGAGATTAGGGTTAGAGGAGTGACACTGGTTATAGACTGTGAGATTAGGGTTAGAGGAGTGACACTGGTTATAGACTGTTAGATTAGGGTTAGAGGAGTGACACTGGTTATAGACCGTGGCATTAGGGTTAGAGGAGTGACACTGGTTATAGGCCGTGGCATTAGGGTTAGAGGAGTGACACTGGTTATACACCGTTAGATTAGGGTTAGAGGAGTGACACTGGTTATAGACCGTGAGATTAGGGTTAGAGGAGTGACACTGGTTATAGACCGTGAGATTAGGGTTAGAGGAGTGACACTGGTTATAGACCGGTAGATTAGGGTTAGAGGAGTGACACTGGTTATACACCGTGAGATTAGGGTTAGAGGAGTGACACTGGTTATAGACCGTGAGATTAGGGTTAGAGGAGTGACACTGGTTATAGACCGTGAGATTAGGGTTAGAGGAGTGACACTGGTTATAGGCCATCAGCCATTAGAGTTAGAGGAGTGACACTGGTTATAGACCGTTAGATCAGGGTTAGAGGAGTGACACTGGTTATACACTGTGAAATTAGGGTTAGAGGAGTGACACTGGTTATAGACCGTGAGATTAGGGTTAGAGGACTGACACTGGTTATAGACCGTGAGATTAGGGTTAGAGGACTGACACTGGTTATAGACCGGTAGATTAGGGTTAGAGGAGTGACACTGGTTATACACCGTGAAATTAGGGTTAGAGGAGTGACGCTGGTTATACACCGTGAAATTAGGGTTAGAAGAGTGACACTGGTTATACACCGTGAGATTAGGGTTAGAGGACTGACACTGGTTATAGACCGTGAGATTAGGGTTAGAGGACTGACACTGGTTATAGACCGTGAGATTAGGGTTAGAGGAGTGACACTGGTTATAGACCGTGAGATTAGGGTTAGAGGAGTGACACTGGTTATACACCGTGAGATTAGGGTTAGAGGAGTGACACTGGTTATAGACCGTGGCATTAGGGTTAGAGGAGTGACACTGGTTATAGACTGTGAGATTAGGGTTAGAGGAGTGACACTGGTTATAGACCGTTAGATTAGGGTTAGAGGAGTGACACTGGTTATAGACTGTGAGATTAGGGTTAGAGGAGTGACACTGGTTATAGACCGTGGCATTAGGGTTAGAGGAGTGACACTGGTTATAGACCGTGAGATTAGGGTTAGAGGAGTGACACTGGTTATACACCGTGGCATTAGGGTTAGAGGAGTGACACTGGTTATAGACCATGAGATTAGGGTTAGAGGAGTGACACTGGTTATGGGCCGTGAGATTAGGGTTAGAGGAGTGACACTGGTTATAGACCGTGGCATTAGGGTTAGAGGAGTGACTGGTTATAGACCATGAGATTAAGGATAGAGGAGTGACACTGATTATAGACCGTTAGATTAGGGTTAGAGAAGTGACACTGGTTATAGACCATGAGATTAGGGTTAGAGGAGTGACACTGGTTATAGGCCGTGAGATTAGGTTTAGAGGAGTGACACTGGTTATAGACTGTTAGATTAGGGTTAGAGGACTGACACTGGTTATAGACCGTGAGATTAGGGTTAGAGGAGTGACACTGGTTATAGACCGTGGCATTAGGGTTAGAGGAGTGACACTGGTTATACACCGTTAGATCAGGGTTAGAGGAGTGACACTGGTTATAGACCGTGAGATTAGGGTTAGAGGAGTGACACTGGTTATACACCGTTAGATTAGGATTAGAGGAGTGACACTTGTTATAGACCGTTAGATTAGGGTTAGAGGTGTGACACTGGTTATAGACTGTGAGATTAGGGTTAGAGGAGTGACACTGGTTATAGACCGTTGATTAGGGTTAGAGGAGTGACACTGGTTATAGACTGTGAGATTAGGGTTAGAGGAGTGACACTGGTTATAGACTGTTAGATTAGGGTTAGAGGAGTGACACTGGTTATAGACCGTTGATTAGGGTTAGAGGAGTGACACTGGTTATAGACTGTGAGATTAGGGTTAGAGGAGTGACACTGGTTATACACCGTTAGATCAGGGTTAGAGGAGTGACACTGGTTATAGACCGTTAGATTAGGGTTAGAGGAGTGATACTGGTTATAGACCGTTAGATTAGGGTTAGAGGAGTGACACTGGTTATAGACCGGTAGATTAGGGTTAGAGGAGTGATACTGGTTATAGACCGTTAGATTAGGGTTAGTGGACTGACACTGGTTATAGACTGTGAGATTAGGGTTAGAGGAGTGACACTGGTTATACACCGTGAGATTAGGGTTAGAGGAGTGACACTGGTTATAGACCGGTAGATTAGGGTTAGAGGAGTGACACTGGTTATAGACCATGAGATTAGGGTTAGAGGAGTGACACTGGTTATAGACCGTGGCATTAGGGTTAGAGGAGTGACTCTGGTTATAGACCATGAGATTAAGGATAGAGGAGTGACACTGATTATAGACCGTTAGATTAGGGTTAGAGAAGTGACACTGGTTATAGACCATGAGATTAGGGTTAGAGGAGTGACACTGGTTATAGGCCGTGAGATTAGGTTTAGAGGAGTGACACTGGTTATACACCGTTAGATCAGGGTTAGAGGAGTGACACTGGTTATAGACCGTGAGATTAGGGTTAGAGGAGTGACACTGGTTATACACCGTTAGATTAGGATTAGAGGAGTGACACTTGTTATAGACCGTTAGATTAGGGTTAGAGGTGTGACACTGGTTATAGACTGTGAGATTAGGGTTAGAGGAGTGACACTGGTTATAGACCGTTGATTAGGGTTAGAGGAGTGACACTGGTTATAGACTGTGAGATTAGGGTTAGAGGAGTGACACTGGTTATAGACCGTTAGATTAGGGTTAGAGGAGTGACACTGGTTATACACCGTTAGATTAGGGTTAGAGGAGTGACACTGGTTATAGACCGTTGATTAGGGTTAGAGGAGTGACACTGGTTATAGACTGTGAGATTAGGGTTAGAGGTGTGACACTGGTTATAGACTGTTAGATTAGGGTTAGAGGAGTGACACTGGTTATAGACCGTTGATTAGGGTTAGAGGAGTGACACTGGTTATAGACTGTGAGATTAGGGTTAGAGGAGTGACACTGGTTATACACCGTGAGATTAGGGTTAGAGGAGTGATACTGGTTATAGACCGTTAGATTAGGGTTAGAGGAGTGACACTGGTTATAGACCGGTAGATTAGGGTTAGAGGAGTGATACTGGTTATAGACCGTTAGATTAGGGTTAGAGGACTGACACTGGTTATAGACTGTGAGATTAGGGTTAGAGGAGTGACACTGGTTATACACCGGTAGATTAGGGTTAGAGGAGTGACACTGGTTATAGACCGTGAGATTAGGGTTAGAGGAGTGATACTGGTTATAGACCGTTAGATTAGGGTTAGAGGACTGACACTGGTTATAGACCGTGGCATTAGGGTTAGAGGAGTGACACTGGTTATAGACCGGTAGATTAGGGTTAGAGGAGTGACACTGGTTATAGACCGTGAGATTAGGGTTAGAGGAGTGATACTGGTTATAGACCGTTAGATTAGGGTTAGAGGACTGACACTGGTTATAGACTATCAGAATAACCTCGGCACTCAGGTTTTGATCAAAGAAGTGACCTTTTTAATGCAGTCTATTCATTTACAAAAACGTTTCGGTGAAACCGACCTCTGTCGGTAAACTGCAGAACATAAATAGAGGACAATGTGAGGAAAATAATAGAGTCAAAAGATCAACACATAGAAACAACTTCAGGACAATGAAGATTATCATTGACGTAATTGTTAAGGATGGAGGGATGGTAGGAAAGGGGATTGAATCTCAAGGGGAACAGACCTTATAGGGATGCGGAAAAAGCGGTGCATAGTATTGGTGAAGGTGGATTAAGAGGGCACCTACCTGACTGTCTGTGATACTAATGAAGTAGTTGTGCTCGGACAGCATAGGCTGTGTGGGAGCCTGGTATAAGGTCTCCTGAAAAGGATAAAAGGCTAGGTGCTGGAGGGTACCAGTGACTAAGAGCCATGGCATGTAGGGTAGTTACAGAGCGCAGGAGTATAAAGGTACTTTACCTAATCTGCAGATTTGGTGTGTGTAGTGCCTTAACGCGGTGTCCACCGCTTGTTGCTGCTGCCTTGTTTGTGTGGGAGTGTCCCTATATATAGGGGAGTGATTGGTGGTGTGGCCAATGGTAACAGAGCTGCAGAGTGTTTGGCAGCGCAGAGCGGAAGTGCCGGAGTGACGTCACCGGAAGTGACGCTGTCTGCTGACGTGTGCGTTCCAAAGGCTGTGGGCTTGCGTTCCACGGAGTAGGAAGTGGTCGTGCCTGGTTAGAGGAACCGTGCGGAGCGTTCTGAAGAGGTGTGCTCGCTGGAGCTGAGGTGCTGCAATGGATTGAGGTGGGATTGTTTGACTGGAGGAGGGAACCGAGGTTGGGAGGTCTGGAAAACAAGAAAGTGGAATGAGATTGGGAAGAAAAAACAGTTTTTACATATTTATAACAGTCAAATGTAAAAATGTTATGGCCCGTGGTGATGAAATGGTGGGGGATGGGTAATAGCCGGTTCTTGCACCGTATTGTGGATTTGTGTTTGGATATTCTCTCTTTAATCGCCTGGGTGGTTTCGCCTATGTATATCACTCCGCACATGGATTTGATGAGGTATACCACGAACGAGCTATCACACGTGAAGTAGCCCTTGATATTCTGTTTTTTGCTGGTGTATGGATGATAGATGACGTTGCTGCACAGCCGGCACTGGAGACGTGGAAATGTCCCTGTTTTGGGATTGTGGAGGAACCGTTGTTGAGGTCCCTGTTTATTACTGCCGACATCCGCATGAATTAGTGTATCTCTAAGGTTGGGGGCCCTCTTGAATCACGGCATAAATGGTTTCTGAAAACCGCTTATGGTGGGATATCCGGTCTGCAAAATGTTCCAATGTTTGCGGATTGTTTTCTGCAGGATATAAGCTTATGGGTGATCTGTATGAACGAAGGGGATGTGGTCGGAGTTATTTGGCCATGCCCTGCAGGGGCCCTCCTCCTGGGATTTCAGGACCGAGCGGGGGGATCCACATTCAATGAATTTAGACCGCATCTCTTGTACTCTCTGTTCTTGGATTTCACAGTCTGACACTATCTGTTCAACCCTTTTGAATTGTGATTTGGGTATAGGTTTTTTTATATGGGCGCTACATGGCCGAATCGTCTATACCAATCCTCTTTTCCAATCATACTCCATACTGTGGAAAAGATTTATAGAGGATATTTTCTGCATCTGGGGTGGCCCTTTAGAAACCCTGGAAGCCTTCTTTGTTCACTTGAACTCCGCCTGGCCTGACTTAGGTTTCGCCGTAACCTACGATAACCACAGGGTAAGATTTCTTCATACAATGGTAATCAAGGATATGGACGGTTTTCTCTCTTTTACACCCTTTGTTAATCCTGACACTATCAATTTTTTGGATCTCACATTATTTTCAATAGGAGAGAATATCTGCACCAAAACATACTTTAAAGATGTCGACACAAACACCTACATTCATTTTAAAAGCGTCCATTACTCTAAATGGCTAAAAAATATTCCTAGAAACCAATTCTATAGGATTAGAAGGAATTGTACTCACAAAGACGCCTTTATAGCACAATCTAGCACTCTTACTAACAGGCTTATAAACCAGGGATACCCCGGTAATCTCATCAAAAAGCAGATCTGGAGGCTTTAAATATAGAGGATAGGGATCGTCTATTGATAGGTAAAGAAATAACTAAAAATACCAAGGAGAGTAATTATTCCTTCAATTTCATAACTTCCTACAACAAATCTCATGGACAAATGCGGAAAATACTAGAAGATAATTGGAAAATTCTTCTAGATGATCCCATACTGAAAAAGATCCTGCCTAAAAAAACGGGTATTACTATTAGGCGTGACCCCACACGAAGAAACATCATAGCTCCGAGTAGGATAAGGAATACGACAAAGAACAGCTGTATGACGCCTATAACATCCTGAAAAGGGGTCTTCAAATGTGGCCACAGAAAATGTCTATGCTGTAAAAGTATCACACATGGTCTCACTCACTTTCAATCAAAGACTAATATGGAGATGTTTGAGATCATATCTCACCTGCAGTTCTACCTTCGTTATCTATCTGATAGAATGCAGCTGTAACGAGCAGTATGTGGGACGAGCGATACAGCCGCTCCACCTGCGCCTCTCTCCCACAGCGCAATGTTCTGAAAGGCTTTCCTAAACAAGGTCTCTCTACACATTGCACAATGGTATTATTATTATTATTATTATTTATTATGATAAAGATGTTTTAAGTCTGAAGATCAGCCCCATTGATCAAATTCCCAAGAATTATCCTGATAGACTCCAAGAACTAAACAGAAAGGAAATGTATTGGATTTACAGACTGAATACTCTTAAGCCCTTTGGTCTGAATGACGTCTCTGAAGTTTTTTTATAGTTAATATTGTTTTTTATATATCCACACATAAATCTGTGTTTTTACATTCGTCATAGTTTTTACTGACACACATATTATGTTCCTGTATAATCCTGCGCGCCATTATAAATATTCCCTCTTTTATGGTTTCCTTTTTGGAGCAGTACAACTCTTACGCACATGGTAGCGCTCTGCTGGTTGCCACAATCACACACCTCTCTCCTTCTACGCCACCGCGCGTCAGGGGGTTCACGACCTGTCTGTGTGTCCTTCATCGGTGCCGCGGCCTCTGCACTACATCGCGGCGTTTTCTCGGGGTCCTATTACTACACACTAGGTCTCTATGTCAGATCACCTGTTCCTTGTACCATTCCTCCGCTGATAGAGGATATTACAGGCTATATTTTTACACGGGGGTACTTTTTATTTTTATTTTGTTCCTTCGTTTCCCATCTCCCTTTATGAACAACATCTGATGGGTGAATTCTCATTAGAGATCTTAATGTTATATATATATTTATATTGCTCTTACCTGGTGTGAACGCTTACTTATTAGTAAGTAATATTCCTTTCATCTATTTACTCCATTTGACTATTCTGTATATTGATTATACATCTCTACACTACATTATCTGTAATACGTGTCTTAATACGTGTTTTTTATGCTCTTTATATTGGTGACACTCATTGATAAAGTTTTGTTGAAGGTTTTTGCACACGGCCTCAGGTGCAAAGGTTATGTGGTTGTTTTTTCCTCACTTTGTCTGTATATAAATGGAGTGTTTCCGTGCATGCATTGCTATAGCTGTTGGTGCCCTGATGAAGGGGTGTGGAACACCCAGAAACGCGTCGGCATTTACCAATACACAAGGATTTTATTATATGGTCCTGACTTGAGGATTTTTCAGCTTCGCGGACGTATATCTCTACCTTCACCGCCTTTGGACTTTGCTGGAACTGTAAGATGCTGTGTTTTTGAAGCAGAAAATACATGCAGCGTCAAAAACGCACCAAAATCTCATCATGTGAACATAGGCATAGAGGAGTGGCTCAACTCCAAGTTCTAGAAAAAGCGGCTTCCGAATTGGCGCTGCCTGTATATACTTATGTGGACTTCTCAGGAAACCTGCCAGCTCCTACGAACATAATAAAAATAGTAGCAATGACCAAAATAGATCGCTAGCAATTCAGTGGGCTCTTTTCCTGAGGGTCACAGCTGATGTAGTGGAGGGATAAGAAGTCTCAGCTCTAAATCCAGAAAAAGCTGTGAGGCTGGAGGGTGGAGCTGCGGGCGATGTCCGAGGGTGGAGCTGCGGGCGGTGTCCGAGGGTGGAGCTGCGGGCGATGTCGGAGGGTGGAGCTGCGGGCGATGTCCGAGGGTGGAGCTGCGGCGGTGTCTGAGGGCGGAGCTGCGGCGGTGTCTGAGGGCGGAGCTGCGGGCGGTGTCTGAGGGCGGAGCTGCGGGCGGTGTCTGAGGGCGGAGCTGCGGGCGGTGTCTGAGGGCGGAGCTGCGGGCGGTGTCTGAGGGCGGAGCTGCGGGCGGTGTCTGAGGGCGGAGCTGCGGGCGGTGTCGGAAGGCCGGAGCTGCGGGCGGTGTCGGAAGGCCGGAGCTGCGGGCGGTGTCGGAGGGTGGAGCTGCGGGCGGTGTTTGAGGGTGGAGCTGCGGGCGGTGTTTGAGGGTGGAGCTGCGGGCGGTGTTTGAGGGCGGAGCTGCGGGCGGTGTCGGAGGGCGGAGCTGCGGGCGGTGTCGGAAGGCCGGAGCTGCGGGCGGTGTCGGAAGGCCGGAGCTGCGGGCGGTGTCGAAAGGGCGGAGCTACGGGCGGTGTCCAGATGATTGACTGTGATCTGTAGAAGGATGTTACTGACTGTCATTCACCTTTCTGCATTATCTAATCTAGGATTAAACGACCCCGTTCCCCCTGCACAGACTCGGGATTCTTCGTCGTGGAATAGCTTTCAGGTAATAATAATAATTTTTATTTCTATTCCGCCATCATATTCCACAGCACTTTACAATTCAGAGGGAACTTGTACAAAAAAATAAGACAATCCAGAGTAACACCTTGGTCTGCACTCCTCCTGGTATGTGTTGAACTATCTATGAAGAAATATGGGAGACACGAAAGGTAAGAAAGTGCTTGTCATGTATGGTCCAGCCATCATTATAATAGATATGGGCATTCATATAACGCTGCATGAACCTGTCACCAGTATACACATGTAGTGCTACGTAGTGCATGGAGACTGTGGAAACAGATGATAGGAGGGACCAGATTCTGAGGACAAGTTTAAAAGGGAGAACAGGGAAGAATTAGATTAGTGAGGGGAGATAATAGACCGGTCTAAAAATAATAGTTTTTTTAGAACATGATTAGAACTGTGGATACTGGGAACTAACTAATTTGTTTGGGGCAGTACATTCCAGAGAACTGGCGCAGCATGAGAGAAGTCCTGGAGGCATAAGTTGGATGTTCGACTTAGAGGATGTCAGTCTTAAATCATTAGCAGAACGGAAAGGAAGGGTACAGTGGTAAACAGAACTAAGGGATGCGATGCAGGGTGTTGCAGAACTGTGGACAGCTTTGTGGTGAGAGTGATAAATTTATGTTGTACTCTGTAGCGGATGGGTAAGCAGTGCAGTGACTGGCACAGAGTGGAGGCATCGGTGTAGCGGTTGGACACAAATATGACCCTGGCTGCTGCATTCAGGTTACATTGTAGAGGGAACAATTTAGTAAGAGCGAGACCCAGTAGAGGGTTGCCATACTCCAGATGAGAATGTAGAAGAGCAACAGTAAGAGTTTTTACAGAGTCAAAGGTGAGAAAAGATCAGATTCTTGAGATGTTTTTGAGGTCCAGGTGACATAAGCGAATGATGTATAGGGTGTGAAGGAAAGATCTGACTCACATATAACTCCAAGCGGGCGTGTTGCTGGGGAGTTATGGTAGAATGGTAGAACCACCTACGGAAATGGCAATATCTGGTATAGGTAGGTTAGTAGAGGGGGAAACACGAGGTGTTCAGTTTTGGAAAGTATCAGTTTTAGATAAAGGAAGGACATGATGTTTGAGAAGGCGGACAACACAGTCACTGGTGTTTTATGTTAATGCAGGGTGATAGTGGAATACATGTATAATTGGGTGTCATCAGCATAGAGATGGTACTGAAATCTGCTTATTGGTTTGTCCAATATGAGCAGTGTGTAGAGAAAAGTGGAGGGGACCCAGGACTGAACCCTGACGGAGGAGGTTATCTAGGACTGAACTCAGGGGAACCCCACAATAAGGAGGGGACCTAGAACTGAATCCTGAGGAACCCCAACAGTAAGAGGAGGGGACCCAGGACTGAACTCTGAGGAACCCTGACGGAGGAGGTTATCTAGGACTGAACTCAGAGAAACCCCACAATAAGGAGGGGACCTAGAACAGAATCCTGAGGAACCCCAACAGTAAGAGGAGGGGACCCAGGACTGAACCCTGAGGAATTCCGACAGTAAGAGGAGGGGACTTAGGAGGGAGCCCCGACAAGAAGAGAAGGGGACCTAGGAATGAACCCAGAGGAACCCCGACAATAAGAGGGGACCTAGGACTGAACCTTGGGGAACCCCAACACTAAGGGGAAGAGGAGAAGATGAATATCTAGAAAATGAGAGACAGCAGGAGTGGTTATAGAGGTAGGAGGAGAGAACCAAGAGAGTGCGGACATAGTGAGGAGTTGCTGGTGATCTGCGGTGTCAGATGCTGCAGAGATACAGGAGAATCAGAAGGGAGCGGTAACCAGTAGATGGAGCTGTTCATATATCGTTAGAGACTAAGAAAGTGCAATTTCTGTAGTGTAAGGAGCGAAAACCAAATTGTGAAGGGTCAAGAAGAAAGTGATCTTCAAGATATTATCAGACGAGTGTGGCTGAAGCGTTTCAGGACTTGAGATGAGCAGGTGATTAGAATCCGGTCTGTAGGTAGCAGAGCAGATCTGGTTGAGTAATGTGTTTTTAGTAAAAGGTATTTGGCTGCATTTTTTGAAGGAGGAGGGAAAATACATGACCAAAGAGGGGAGCAGGTGAGAGGAAATAGGATGACTGGTCGTAGGGTGAGAGGAAATAGGGTGACTGGTCGTAGGGTGAGAGGAAATAGGGTGACTGGTCGTAGGGTGGGAGGAAATAGGATGACTGGTCGTAGGGTGAGAGGAAATAGGGTGACTGGTCGTAGGGTGAGAAGAAGTGAGGAACCTTTGAATGTCTTTTTCTGTGACCGTTTCAAAGACATAAAGTGAACTTGAAGTGAGGGAGGGAAGATGATACCTGACATTAGGTTATTGGGAGAAATTTTCATGTCGGATGTAATGTCAAGAAAATGAGCACAAGTGCGCACACAGGGAGTCACAACATGTTCACTCGGGCGTACAATTGTTCTTGGCCCAATCACATTTTAATTTGCCGGTCTGTATTTTCGGCAAGGCGGTGATTTATTGTGGAAGTATCGAGGTCTGGAACCTTCCAATGTATTTCTTCTATTAGGAGATATTTACCGATAGTTCTGTGCCGAGTGGATCTGTCACTGTAGTGATTTCTTGTTTTGGGACTTTTGATATGATCACTTTTTGCAGGGCACACACTCATTATACCATTATTTCAATCTTTTTCAGTCTTCAGAACCAAATCATGAAGCTGCTGAGAAGGTCACAACCACTGTACAGAATGCAGCACCGTCTAACAAAGCTTTGGAGGAGCTGGACCTACTGGGAAAGACACTGCTGCAGCAATCGCTGCCACCCAATGCCCTGCACATGCCCTGGTGAGATTAGCCAAGCCTAATGGCTGCTTCTACCCTGATCATAGGCGGATTATAATGAGGGCAATATGGGCTACCGCCCGGGGCCCACAGGCTCCAGGGGGCCCATGAATTGCTCCCATTATAATGCGCATTTTTTTCAGTCACCGCCGCGCTGGCCGAAGGTTTAGATGATCACCGCTGCGGGCCCGCAGCTGTAGGCGGTTTGAATCATTCTGTGTCGTCCCGCCCTGCCAGTGCCACATGACGCTCCCATCTGGCCGCCACGGCTGTATATTCACTAGCACGGGCGTGCAGTTTAAATGCTGTTGGTACCGCCCTGCCTGATGTCATGTGGCAGGGCAGTCCCAACATCATTTAAATTTCCCGCCGGCGCTAGTGCATATACAGGGCTGCGTGATGCAGCCAGCGTGTCTGTGAGTGGCTGCTTTGAACTTTGGGACCGCCCTGCCACATGACGTCAAGCAGGGCGGTCCCAAAGTTCAAAGCAGCCACTCAAAGACACGCTGCATCACGCAGCCGCTCCCATCCGGCCAGCTGCAGATCCACCAGGGTGGGCAGTTTGAATGATGCTGGGACCGCCCTGCCACATGACGTCAGGCAGGGCCCAGCATACACAGGGGCGCGGCATACAGGCAGACAGTGGCGGGGGGGCCCCCGGACCACTCCCCCAGCAGCTGCACACGGCCGCTACTTCTTCTTCGGCCGGGCCAGCACTGCAGCAGTTAACTTCCCTGTGCTGGCCCGGCCGCGTCACAGCTAGGAGACACGGCCCTGTGCGTGGCCATGTCTCCTAGCTGTGACGTCACGCAGTGCGCGCCCGGCCTGCACTGCTGCACCGGAGAGGAGCAGGAGGACTGGAGCCGAGCCGGGGGATGGTGAGTGTGTGAAACTGTGTGAGAGTGAGTGTGTGTGTGTGATTGAGTGAGTGAGTGAGTGTGTGTGTGCAGGCAGACATAATTGTGTGATGTCTGTTTATATGTATTTTTGTGTTTCAAATGTGTTTATGCGTATATGTTTGTGTGTGTGCGTGACTGCGTGCAGCCCCCTGCTGTGTATAGATGGCGCCATGCACGGCCCCCTGCTGTGTATAGATGGCGCCGTGTGGCCCCCTGCTGTGTATAGATGACGCCGTGCGGCCTCCCGCTGTGTATAGATGGCGCCGTGCGGCCTCCCGCTGTGTATAGATGGCGCCGTGCGGCCTCCTGCTGTGTATAGATGGCGCCGTGCGGCCTCCTGCTGTGTATAGATGGCGCCGTGCGGCCTCCCGCTGTGTATAGATGGCGCCGTGCGGCCTCCTGCTGTGTATAGATGGTGCCGTGCGGCCTCCTGGTGTGTATAGATGGCGCCGTGCGGCCTCCCGCTGTGTATAGATGACGCCGTGCGGCCTCCCGCTGTGTATAGATGGCGCCGTGCGGCCTCCCGCTGTGTATAGATGGCGCCGTGCGGCCTCCTGCTGTGTATAGATGGCGCCGTGCGGCCTCCTGCTGTGTATAGATGGCGCCGTGCGGCCTCCCGCTGTGTATAGATGGCGCCGTGCGGCCTCCTGCTGTGTATAGATGGTGCCGTGTGGCCTCCCGCTGTGTATAGATGGCGCCGTGCGGCCTCCCGCTGTGTATAGATGGCGCCGTGCGGCCTCCCGCTGTGTATAGATGACGCCGTGCGTTAACTTCCCTGTGCTGGCCCGGCCGCGTCACAGCTAGGAGACACGGCCCTGTGCGTGGCCATGTCTCCTAGCTGTGACGTCACGCAGTGCGCGCCCGGCCTGCACTGCTGCACCGGAGAGGAGCAGGAGGACTGGAGCCGAGCCGGGGGATGGTGAGTGTGTGAAACTGTGTGAGAGTGAGTGTGTGTGTGTGATTGAGTGAGTGAGTGAGTGAGTGAGTGTGTGTGTGCAGGCAGACATAATTGTGTGATGTCTGTTTATATGTATTTTTGTGTTTCAAATGTGTTTATGCGTATATGTTTGTGTGTGTGCGTGACTGCGTGCAGCCCCCTGCTGTGTATAGATGGCGCCATGCACGGCCCCCTGCTGTGTATAGATGGCGCCGTGCGGCCTCCCGCTGTGTATAGATGACGCCGTGCGGCCTCCCGCTGTGTATAGATGACGCCGTGCGGCCTCCCACTGTGTATAGATGGCGCCGTGCGACCTCCCGCTGTGTATAGATGGCGCCGTGCGACCTCCCGCTGTGTATAGATGGCGCCGTGTGGCCTCCTGCTGTGTATAGATGGCGCCGTGCGGCCTCCCGCTGTGTATAGATGGCGCCGTGTGGCCTCCCGCTGTGTATAGATGGCGCCGTGCGGCCTCCCGCTGTGTATAGATGGCGCCGTGCGGCCTCCTGCTGTGTATAGATGGCTACGTGTGCTCCATATTGAGTCATACAACTAATGTCAGGCTGTATGCCCACGATGCAGAAATGCTCCGGATTTTTTTTGAGCGTTTTTGCATCTCCCCTGGCAGAAAAAACTCATGCGGATTGTACATGCGGATTGTACATGCGGATTGTACATGCATTTTCCTGCCAGGGACTTGCTGATGTGACGCGTTCTTCACATGCATTTCCGCATTCGAGTTGACAAGCGATTTTAGCATCACTTGGAAAGTGCTTGACAACTTGGTCACACTATATAAATCCATGCAACCATCATGTATTTATATAGTGTGACCGTAAAAGAATGGTAAAAAACAAAAAATATATACTTACCTTCTGATGGCCTGCCGACATCAGCGGTCGCGTGACCCGTCACATGACTAAATGACGTCACGGCAGGTCCTTTTCAGACCATCGTGAGCTGCCGGCAAGCCAGGACGCATCGGGTAAAGACACCGGGGGCCATCAGAAGGTAAGTATAATGTATATTTTTCATTTTATTCTTTTTTTTTACCGGTTCTATGGTACCCGGGTCCGGAGGAGAGTCTCCTCTTCTCCAAACCCGGGTACCATCCGCACATTGAAACACATGGATTCTGCATGTACAGATGCAGTGATGCGGATTCCATGCGTTCCAATGCAAGTCAATGACGGCGAAAATGCAGCACTTCCGCAAAATAATTGGTAGTGCTGCGGATTTTTCCGCAATGATAATCCGCAGCGGAAATTTCCGCAGCATGTGCACAGCACAGTGGATTATCATTGGTGAACATGGCAGACCTTCTACCAAGCGTTTTTTAAGCGTTTCTGCAGCGGAATTGCTTAAAAAATGCATAGTGGGCACACTGCCTAAAACAAAATATTATAATTAATATTGTGCCAAATTAATTTCACGTGAACTATCACATGATCTATCACAGGGGATCATGTGATACATCAGGTGTGTGTGTGTGGGGGGGAGGCGCGCCTTCTAAACTGCCCGGGGCCCTTGCTACTCTTAATCCACCCCTGACCCTGATGGACTGTCTCCTCATGGACAGGCTCATGTCTCTCTGTGTGTCAGCATGTTACTTATTTAGTCTTCATTATTCTACATCTCTTATTATTATTATTTATTATAGCACCATTTATTCCATGGCGCTTTACATGTGAAAAAGGGGTATACATAACAAAAACAAGTACAGAAATCTTGAACAAAAACGCAACGGCAAACTGGTACAGAAGAAGAGGACCCTGCCCGCGAGGGCTCACAGTCTACAAGGGATGGGTGAGGATATAGTAGGTGAGGGTAGAGCTGGTCTTACAGCGGTATGGTGGAGCGAGGACCCTGCCCGCGAGGGCTCACAGTCTACAAGGGATGGGTGAGGATACAGTAGGTGAGGGTAGAGCTGGTCGTGCAGCGGTATGGTGGAGCGAGGACCCTGCCCGCGAGGGCTCACAGTCTACAAGGGATGGGTGAGGATACAGTAGGTGAGGGTAGAGCTGGTCGTGCAGCGGTATGGTGGAGCGAGGACCCTGCCCGCGAGGGCTCACAGTCTACAAGGGATGGGTGAGGATACAGTAGGTGAGGGTAGAGCTGGTCGTGCAGCGGTATGGTGGAGCGAGTACCCTGCCCGCGAGGGCTCACAGTCTACAAGGGATGGGTGAGGATACAGTAGGTGAGGGTAGAGCTGGTCGTGCAGCGGTATGGTGGAGCGAGCACCCTGCCCGCGAGGGCTCACAGTCTACAAGGGATGGGTGAGGATACAGTAGGTGAGGGTAGAGCTGGTCATGCAGCGGTATGGTGGAGCGAGGACCCTGCCCGCGAGGGCTCACAGTCTACAAGGGATGGGTGAGGATACAGTAGGTGAGGGTAGAGCTGGTCGTACAGCGGTATGGTGGAGCGAGGACCCTGCCCGCGAGGGCTCACAGTCTACAAGGGATGGGTGAGGATACAGTAGGTGAGGGTAGAGCTGGTCGTGCAGCGGTATGGTGGAGCAAGCACCCTGCCCGCGAGGGCTCACAGTCTACAAGGGATGGGTGAGGATACAGTAGGTGAGGGTACAGCTGGTCATGCAGCGGTATGGTGGAGCGAGGATCCTGCCCGCGAGGGCTCACAGTCTACAAGGGATGGGTGAGGATACAGTAGGTGAGGGTAGAGCTGGTGGTGCAGCGGTATGGTGGAGCGAGGACCCTGCCCGCGAGGGCTCACAGTCTACAAGGGATGGGTGAGGATACAGTAGGTGAGGGTAGAGCTGGTCGTGCAGCGGTATGGTGGAGCGAGGACCCTGCCCACGAGGGCTCACAGTCTACAAGGGATGGGTGAGAATACAGTAGGTGAGGGTAGAGCTGGTCGTGCAGCGGTAAGGTGGAGCGAGGACCCTGCCCGCGAGGGCTCACAGTCTACAGGGGATGGGTGAGGATACAGTAGGTGAGGGTAGAGCTGGTCGTGTAGACGTATGGTGGAGCGAGGACCCTGCCCGCGAGGGCTCACAGTCTACAAGGGATGGGTGAGGATACAGTAGGTGTGGGTAGAGCTGGTCGTGTAGCGGTATGGTGGAGCGAGGACCCTGCCCGCGAGGGCTCACAATCTACAGGGGATGGGTGAGGATACAGTAGGTGAGGGTAGAGCTGGTCGTGCAGCAGTATGGTGGAGCGAGGGTTAATGCTGGTTGTAGGCTTGTCGGAAGAGGTGGGTCTTCAGGTACCTTTTGAAGGTTTCCACGGTCGGCGAGAGTCTGATGTGTTGGGGTAGAGCGTTCCAGGGTAGGGGGGAAGCACGGGAGAAATCTTGTATACGATTGTGGGAAGAGGAGATAAGAGGGGAGTAGAGAAGAGATCTTGTGAGGATCGGAGGTTGCGTGCAGGTAAGTACCGGTAGACTAGGTCAGAGATGTATGGGGGAGACAGGTTGTGGATGGCTTTGTATGCCATGGTTAGGGTTTTGAACTGGAGTCTCTGGGCAGTGAGGAGCCAGTGAAGGGATTGACAGAGAGGAGAGGCCGGGGAATAGCGGGGGGACAGGTTGATTAGTCGAGCAGCAGAGTTTAGGATAGAATGGAAGGGTGCGAGAGTGTTGGAAGGGAGGCCACAGAGCAGGAGGTTGCAGTAGTCGAGGCAGGAGATGATGAGGGCATGCACTGGTGTTTTTGCAGATTCGTGGTTGAGGAAAGTGCAGACCGGGGAGATATTTTTGAGTTGGAGTCGGCAGGAAGTGGAAAGGGCTTGGATATGAGGTTTGAAGGAGAGATCAGAGTCCAGGGTTACCCCGAGGCAGCGAGCTTGTGGGACTGGGGAAAGTGGACAGCCATGGATTTTGATCTATAGGTCAGTTGGGGGGGCTGAGTGAGATGGGGGGGAAAGATGATGAATTCAGTTTTATCCATGTTAAGTTTTAGAAATCTAGCAGAGAAGAAGGATGAGATGGCGGACAGACATTGTGGGATTCTAGTTAGTAAGGAGGTGATATCAGGTCCAGAGAGGTAGATCTCTGTGTCGTCAGCATAGAGATGATACTTAAATCCGTGTGACTCTATGAGCTGTCCCAGGCCGAAGGTGTAGATTGAGAATAGCAGAGGTCCTAGGACTGAACCTTGGGGGACACCGACAGATAGGGGGTGAGATGAGTAGGTGGGTGTGAGTGAGAAACACTGAAGGTCCTGTCTGTCAAGTATGAGGAGATCCAAGATAAGGCCAAGTCTGTGATGCCGATAGATGAGAGAGTCTGTAGTAAGAGAGAATGGTCCACTGTGTCGAAGGCAGATGACAGGTCTAGGAGGAGGAGGACAGAGTAGTGTCGCTTGGATTTGGCAGTTAGTAAGTCGTTGGTGACTTTAGTCAGGGCAGTTTCAGTGGAGTGATGCGGTCGGAAGCCAGATTGTAAGCGGTCAAAGAGGGAGCAGGAGGAGAGGTGGGAGGACAGTTCAAAATGGACGTGTTGTTCCAGTAGTTTTGAGGCATAGGGGAGAAGTGATATGGGGCGATAGCTAGTCAGAGAGGATGGGTCAAGGGATGGTTTTTTGAGGATGGGTGTGATCGAGGCATGTTTGAAGCATAAGGGAAAGACACCAGTTGTTAGTGACAGGTTGAAGAGGTGGGTTAGAGTTGGGATGAAGACTGTAGTAAGGTTTGGGATGAGGTGGTATGGGATAGGGTCAAGTTCACAGGTGGTGAGGTGTGACTTGGAGAGTAAGGAGGAAAGTTGATCTTCCGTAGTGGCGTAGAAGCTAGTTTTGGAGGAGGAGGATTGAGTAGATATGAGAAGGGGCTGTGGGGACTTTAGGAAAAAGCTTTGTCTGATGGTATCAATCTTCTGCTTGAAGAATGAGGCAAAGTCCTCGGCTGATATGAGAGGAGAGGGAGGAGGCACTGGGGGACGGAGGAGAGAATTGAAAGTGTTGAATAGGTGTTTAGGGTTGTGTGACAGGGAGGATATGAGAGATGAGAAGTAGGTTTGTTTTGCTGCGGTGAGTGTGGACTTGAAAGTAGTGAGGGACTATTTGAATGCGATGAAGTGCTTGTTGGAGTGGGACTTTTTCCATCTCCACTCAGCAACCCTGGAGGCCTGTCTTATGTCCTATATGTAAACCGTATTTTATATGTTTGTTGGCAGTGACAGCTGTGGGTAGAGGATGTCACAACAACTTTTTCTCTCATACAGGTGCATCTCACTAAATTAGAATATCATCAAAAAGTTAATTTATTTCAGTTCTTCAATACAAAAAGTGAAACTCATATATAGAGTCATTACAAACAAAAGTGATTTATTTCAAGTGTTTATTTCTGTTAATGTTGATGATTATGGCTTACAGTCAATGAAAACACAAGTCATTGTGAAGACCCAGAGTCTTCCGTGGGCGTAACAGTACTCAGACAACACAGGGTGAGGGTAAAACAGCATCGCAATACTTTATTGAACCATAAAGCAACCAATAAAAAGATAGAACAGTCCTAGCAAGTACCCAAAATGGTGCAACATTACACAGTCCTTACCCTTCTGCTGGCCCGCCTGGGATAGAACAGCTGTGATTTCGGGGCTTCCAGGGCTGACTACCCCCACGAGTGGCACCCCACTTTTGGCTGGTCCCCAAAGAGAGAAGGTAACGACAAGCTTAGGAAAGTAGCCGAGAGCAGTGAGGTCTGGGGCCAGGTGACCTGATTGTCCCAACCTGGATTCTTCAAGACGTCTCTGAGGGTTCAGCAATGGTCAATGGAGGCGATCTGTATTCCTCCAGCTGGGGCCGAAATCCCCTAAGCTGACATGCTGTAGAATGATCCCGAATAGAGGCAGAGACCCCATTTTTTATAGATCAGTTGTCCTTGCAGCCATCATTTACAGGTCAAGGGTCAGGGACCAAGGTGGAAGGGCTCATGACTCATTGAGCATTTAATTAACTTGCATGGTTTGGTATAATACGTAATCAGCATATTATCACAGTATTGCTCCATGTCTCTATTTTGCAAGATTTGCAGACAATGTTACAGTACATGTCAAGTCAATCGTCAATATTCAGGATTATTCAAACAATAGCCTGTGTTAATCAATCAGAGTAGAACACCAATGCAAAAGTCAACATGAAGATAAAAGCATATGGCTCCTGGCTTACTGAATTTGTCTGGCATAATTAAGAAGAAAAGCTGTGTTGTCACATTCCTCCCCCTTCCTAATTAGCCATGGAGACTGTTGGATCTTGTAGTGGGTCGCTTTTCACGGGGTGCCAGACGTGATAGGCTTCCGATCATCCTTCTCCACTCGTCTGGACAGTCCATCAGCATTTCCATGATCTTTGCCCTTTTTATCGGAGACAGAAAAATTATAGGACTGTAAGGCCAGACTCCATCTGAGTAAACGTCCATTGTCTCCAGCAGTCCAATTTAGCCAATTTAAAGGATTGTTGTCTGTTATGACCGTGAATTCCTTGCCATAGTGGTAGGGCCGAAATTTCTTTATGGCCGAGACTATGGCCAAGCATTCTTTTTCTATTGTGGCATATGCCCTCTCCCGGTCCAACATCTTTTGGGAGACATAGGCTATCGGGTGTTCCTGACCATCGTCCCCCACTTGCCTGAGTACTGCTCCCAGTCCGGTATCCGATGCAACTCTTTGGACAGTGAACTAGTGGCAGAAGTCAGGGGCAGTCAGGACTGGGCTTTGGGCTAGCTGGATTTTTAACTGGAGGAATGCGGACTCGCATTCTGGGGTCCAGATGAGATTGCGGGCATATCTTTTGGTGGTGAGGTCAGTGAGGGGCTTTGCTATGGTGCTGTAATTGGAGATAAACTTTTGATAATAGTTTGCGGTCCCTAGGAATGCGCGGACCTGTTTTTGGTTGGCTGGGCGAGGCCACTGGGTAATGGCTTCTACTTATGCAAGTTCGGGACGAATGCACTCACTTCCCACCCTATGTCCCAGGTATAGTACCTCGACCATCCCCATCTGGCACTTCGGATGGTAAGCAGGGCTTTGGCTACCTCTGCAGCACCTGGGACACATGCTGAAGATGCTCTTCCCATGTGTCCCTGAAGATAGAGATGTCATCCAGGTAAGCCTGGGCATACCCCTAATATCCCTCTAGTAACTGGTCCTTCCTTTGGAAGGTAGCCGGGGCGTTCTTTATCCCAAATGACATGCTGGTAATTCATACAGGCCAAAAGGGGTGATGAATGCTGACTTCTCTTGAGCCTCTTTTGTGACTGGGATCTGCCAGTATCCCTTGCTCAGATCGATGGTAGATATGAACGGAGATCTTCCTAATCTGTCTAGTAGTTCACCCACCCGAGGCGTGGGGTAGGCGTCTGTAACGGGAACCTCATTGAGTCGCCTGTAGTCCACACAGAAGTGAGTACTCTTGTCTTTCTTGGACACCAACACTACACTGGCTGCCCATGGGCTATGGGATGGAACAATAACACCCATATTCAACATGTCATTCACCTCGGCCTTCATCATTGCCAACACTGGAGGTGTCACCCGATAGACGGGTTGTCTGAGAGGAGTGGCTACCCCTGTGTTGACATGATGCTGGACCAGGGGTGTTCGACCAGGCCGCCTTGTGAACAGGGAGCCATATAATCCAAGCAGTTTTGTTAACTGCTGCCTCTGTGATGGACCAAGCCGCTACCCCTATTCCCATTTTGGATTCAACTAATAACTCGGGGAACTGGTCCAAATCTGGGTCATCTAAAGGGGGACAGCAAACTGCTAAATTGGTAACTTCCCTTTCTTCATAAGCGTTTAGCATATTGACATGATAGGTCCGTTCATGTACACCTGCTCGATCCAGGGCTACGGTGTAGTCAGTCTCCCCGCCTTTCCTGGTGATGGTGAACGGACCAGCCCACATAGCTTGCAGCTTGTATTTGCATACTGGTACTGGTACTAGAACCTTCTGTCCACAGGTAAATTCTCGGAGTCTGGCAGCACGGTTACCGTTGTTGCCTTTCCTGAGCTACTTCTAAATTCCCGTGGGCTAAGGCCATGAGGTACTTCATTTTTTCCCTAAACTTTTGAACATACTCCAGAATGGGAACCTCTTCTGTGGGGAAAGTGCCCTCCCAACTCTCTCGTACTATCTCCAATAGCTCTCGCACTTTTCGGCCGTACAGCAATTCAAAAGGAGAGAACCCGGTAGAATCGTGCAGCACCTCCCAGTAGGCAAACAGGAACTGCTGCAGGTTTTTTTCCCAGTCAACCCCCTCGGACTCCACATATCAACTAATGAGCTGCTTGAGCGTTCCGTTGAAACTCTCACACAACCCGTTAGTTATGGAGTGGTACGCATGGTGCGGACCCCATGTTTTACCCAGAGGGTCTGAATCAGCTCGCTTTTGAACTGGGTCCCCTGGTCGGTCAATACATCCTGCGGAAACCCTACTCAATTAAAAATGTCCAGTAGAGCTTGAGCCACGTGCTCTGCATCTATGGATGACAGGGCAACGGCCTCTCGGTAGCGGGTAGCAAAGTCGACCAGGGTGAGGATAAATCTGTTTCCGCTGCGGCTGGGGACAGCTAAGGGGCCCACTAAATCGATGGCAACCCCCTGGAACGGCTCCCCTATCAAGGGCATGGATTAGAGCAGGCCATGACAGGGTGCTCCCCCCATCCGTTGACAAACCGAACAGGAGGCTCGGTATTTCCGCACCTCTTGAGCGATCCTTGGCCAAAAGAAACTATGTAACAAACGGACCCGGGTCTTTTTGACACCCATGGGCCACGCACAGGAGTTGGGCTCTGTACTGCTGGGGAACCATGAGTTGATGTACACGGGACCAGGGTCTCTCGGGGCAGGATGCGGGCTTTTCCCGATATAACAGTCCATTCTCCCATCTATACACCTCCCCCTGATTTCTTTCCTCAGGTCGAGCAGCTGCACTGTGGGCAAGCTCTAAGGTGGGGTCTGTGAATTGGGCTTCCCTAAAGTCTGTGCGATCTGTCTTCCCCCAGTCAATGGTTACAGTCTGGTCAGGGGTACTCGCCGCCACCAGCTCAGAGGTGGATGATGGAATCTTGGGGTGCAGGTTATCCTCGGGAGGAGTGTCAGAACGATCTGCATCAGAAATTTGTTTGGCTTGGCTGCAGGTGATGACTGTGACAAATTGTCTGGACAGTCCTTGGCCTAGGTCGTTCCCCAAAATAACAGGTGTGGGGAGGCCGTCCATGAGTACCACTTGGACCTCTCCCTGGTCGGTACCCCAGTCCAACTGCACACGTGCTAGAGGAATGTCCGAGCGCTGACCTCCAGCCAGGGAGATGGTCACTTGGCGGAGGGTAAATAGTGTTCTGGTGGGACAATATCTGGACTAACCAGGGTGATTGAAGACCCAGTGTCCCGAAGTCCCTGGGCCTGGATATCACCGACCTTGACGGGCTGGATGTGGTGATGGAGGTTGGCTAGTGTAGGATGGCCAAACCGCCGTAGAGTATGGACGGCATATACCACTTCCTCCGCTGCTGAGGTGTCCCTGGGGTAGCATCCCTCAGTCCTGGCTGGCTCACTTTGGCAGATGTTGACTGGCAGACGGGCTCCAGGCATGGGGCCCCGGCCCTGGGGACAATCTTTGGCCACGTGTCTAAGGCGCCCATATGTGTAACAGCACCGTGCTTTGGGCAAATCACGGGTACTGTTGGTGACCCTTGGTCCTGGTGGGTTTTCTGCTGGGTAGCGGGATACTCCTGCTTGAGCGACGGGTGGCCGGTCTAATCTTTGGGTGAGCTGTCTTCTGGGATCGGTGGGCATATCAAGTCTCCAGCGGGGTCGATTGGCTGTAAACTCATTGGCCAATCGGGCTCCTTTCTCTGGGGTGTCGGGCTTCCGGTCGGCTACCCACTCTTGTATTTCTGGGGCCATTTTCTCCATAAGTTGCTCGAGCACGATCAAGTTCCGCAGGGGAACAGCAGCGGAGTGGGCAGCACTACCTTCGAGCCCGCGGTTGCAATGTCGTCGGAGTTGACAGCCAAATTCTACATAGGAGACCCCCTGGCGAGACAGTATCAGGAACTTAGTGCGATATCTCTCTGGAGTGATGGTAAAAAGGGACAGCAGAGTGTTCTTAATAGTTCCATAGTTAAGGCAGTACTGAGGCCCAAGCGACCAGGCAGCATCCGGTGCCCGGCCAGTCAAACTAGTCCACCGGTATTTAGCCCAATCAGCTGTGGGCTCCTGGTGAATCAGCATCAGAGTCTCAAAATCTTGTAGATGTTCATCGACTTCAGTGTTGGACTCATTAAACACTGGCACGTGTCTGTAGCGGAGTTCCTTGGTGGGGTACCATCATTGGGGTAGGGTTCGGTGCTGGCAGTAGGGATACTGTAACTCCCAAAACTGATTCCATAACACAAGACCTTTCCCCACTTGAGGCTCCAGGTCCTAATGCAACCAACAACTCCTGGATTCGGGCTGCTGGGGACTGGGTTGAATCCAGACCGCCACTGGATCCTTGCTCTGGCAATTCCTCTGACTCCATCTCAGCGGAGTTTTCTTTGTCCTCCACGACGTTCTGGGCATCCCAACGGACCAATTCTTTGATCAAATCTGACCGAGTATCGGTGGCCCGGTATTCAATCTGTCGAAGCTGGCATAGCTCCTGTAGTTGCCATTTCTTGTTGCGGCTATATATCCACTCTGGTCCTCTTCACAAGGCCGGGCTCATGGGGTTGGACGTACTGGCATCCGAAACTTGCTGTGTATGCCTCACCTACGGTCTGCTGGGTCTGTCTATATAACTCCCTGGTTGAGGAGCCCCTGGATGGTGTCTGCTCACAGGGTCTTCCGTGGGCGTAACACTACTCAGACAACACAAGGTGAGGGTAAAACAGCGTGGAAATACTTAATTGAACCACAAAGTGGACAATAAACATATAGAACAGCCCCAGCAAATACCCAAAATGGTGCAACATTACACAATCCTTACCCTTACTCTGGCCTGCCTGGAAT
Organism: Phyllobates terribilis; assembly: GCF_046119375.1. Classification (NCBI taxonomy): domain Eukaryota; kingdom Metazoa; phylum Chordata; class Amphibia; order Anura; family Dendrobatidae; genus Phyllobates; species Phyllobates terribilis. The sequence goes on along the minus strand of NW_027362768.1, from coordinate 394,922,490 downwards.
AAAACAGCTGCGATTTTGGGGCTTCCAGGGCTGACTATCCCCACCAGTGGCACCCCGCTTTTGGCTGGCCCCCAAAGAGAGAAGGTAACGACAAGCTTAGGAAAGTAGCCGAGAGCAGTGAGGTCTGGGGCCAGGTTACCGGATAGTCCCAACCTGTATTCTTCAAGACGTCTGTGAGGGTTCAGCAATGGTAAATGGAGCCCATCTGTATTCCTCCAGCTGGGGCCGAAATCCCCTAAGCTGACATGCTGTAGAATGACACAGAATAGAGGCAGAGACCCCTTTTTTTATAGATCACAGTTGTCCTTGCAGCCATCATTCACAGGTCAGGGATCAAGGTGGAAGGGGCTCATGACTCATTGAGCATTTAATTTCATGGTTTGGTATAATACAAATGCACCATATTATTACAGTATTGTTCCATGTCTCTATCTTGCAAGATTTGCAGACAATATGTTACAGTACATCTCAACTCAAGGGTCAACATTCAGGATTATTCAAACAATAGCCTGTGTTAATCAATCAGAGTAGAACACCAATGCAAAATTCAACATGAAGATAAAAGCATATGGCTCTGGCTTACTGAATTTGTCTGGTATAATTAAGAAAAAAAGCTGTGTCATCATATTCATTATCTCAGTATATTAGAATAATTAACAAAAAACACCTACAAAGGCTTCCTAAGCATTTAAAAAGGTCCCTTAGTCTGTTTCAGTAGGTTCCACAATCATATGGAAGACTGCTGATTTGATAGATGTCCAGAAGGCAGTCATTGACACACTAAGTAAATGCCAAGTAAATTTTGCATTTCATTTGGAATTCAAGGTCCTAGAGTCTGGAGGAAGAGTGGAGAGGCCACAATCCAAGCTTCTTGAGGTCTAGTGTGAAGTTGCCACAATCAGTGATGGTTTGGGGAGCCATGTCACCTGCTGGTGTATATATACCCCACCACCCATGGGCGTGAGGAGCACTGAATATTCATTGTCCTTAATAGCCGGCACACAGCGTAGCCGCAGCGTGGCTCCTGCTGCTACCGGGCGATCGAGTGTGCCCACTATTAAAACGCATGAATATTCACCCCTCTCCACTCCCATGGGCGTGGAGAGGGGGTGAATATTCATGCGTTTTAATAGCGGGTACATGTCCACCAACATTCAGACTATAAGACGAGACGCACCCCCCATTTTCCTCCAAAAAGGAAAAAAGTGTGTCTTATAGTCCGAAAAATACGGTAATATATGAGTTTCACTTTTTGTATTGAAGAACTGAAATAAATTAACTTTTTGATGATATTATAATTTAGTGAGATGCACCTGTAGATACTTTTCAGAGTTTAAAAAAAAAAAAAAAGTGTCCAAGATGTTCCTAGTGCATGTGTGTGTGTGTGTGCCTGTGCGTGTATATACAGGTGCTTCTCACAAAATTAGAATATCCTCAAAAATATATTTATTTCAGTTCTTCAATACAAAAAGTGAAGCTCCTATATTATATAGAGTCATTACACACAGAGGGATCTATTATATAGAGTCATTACACACAAAGTGATCTATTATATAGAGTAATTGACTATATAATAGATCACTCTGTGTGTAATGACTCTATATAATAGATCCCTCTGTGTGTAATGACTCTATATAATAGATCCCTCTGTGTGTAATGACTCTATATAATAGATCCCTCTGTGTGTAATGACTCTATATAATAGATCCCTCTGTGTGTAATGACTCTATATAATAGATCCCTCTGTGTGTAATGACTCTATATAATAGATCACTCTGTGTGTAATGACTATATAATAGATCCCTCTCTGTGTAATGACTCTATATAATAGATCCCTGTGCGTGTAATGACTCTATATAATAGATCCCTCTGTGTGTAATGACTCTATATAATAGATCCCTCTGTGTGTAATGACTCTATATAATAGATCCCTCTGCGTGTAATGACTCTATATACTAGATCACTCTGTGTGTAATGACTCTATATAATAGATCCCTCTGCGTGTAATGACTCTATATACTAGATCCCTCTGTGTGTAATGACTCTATATAATAGATCCCTCTGCGTGTAATGACTCTATATACTAGATCACTCTGTGTGTAATGACTCTATATAATAGATCCCTCTGCGTGTAATGACTCTATATAATAGATCACTCTGTGTGTAATGACTCTATATAATAGATCCCTCTGTGTGTAATGACTCTATATAATAGATCCCTCTGCGTGTAATGACTCTATATAATAGTTCCCTCTGTGTGTAATGACTATATAATAGATCCCTCTGTGTGTAATGACTCTATATAATAGATCCCTCTGTGTGTAATGACTCTATATAATAGATCCCTCTGTGTGTAATGACTCTATATAATAGATCCCTCTGTGTGTAATGACTCTATATAATAGATCCCTCTGTGTGTAATGACTCTATATAATAGATCCCTCTGTGTGTAATGACTCTATATAATAGATCCCTCTGTGTGTAATGACTCTATATAATAGATCACTCTGTGTGTAATGACTCTATATAATAGATCACTCTGTGTGTAATGACTCTATATAATAGATCCCTCTGTGTGTAATGACTCTATATAATAGATCCCTCTGTGTGTAATGACTCTATATAATAGATCCCTCTGTGTGTAATGACTCTATATAATAGATCCCTCTCTGTGTAATGACTCTATATAATAGATCCCTCTGTGTGTAATGACTGTATATAATAGATCCCTCTGTGTGTAATGACTCTATATAATAGATCCCTCTGTGTGTAATGACTGTATATAATAGACCCCTGTGTGTAATGACTCTATATAATATAGGAGTTTCACTTTTTGTATTGAAGAACTGAAATAAATTAAATTTTTGATCATATTCTAATTTTGTGAGCAGTACCTGTACGTGTGTGTCCATGCCTGTGCGCATTTTTGTGTGTATGTTCATGTGTGCGTGCGCGCCTATTTGCATGTGCATGTGCGTGAACAAATATGGAGAAAGGATAATAAACGGGGGGGGGGGGGGCATTTAGTTTATTACAATGTGTCAGGAAGATGTATCAGTTGTTAATCAGGAGGGAAGCACTGTGTAATGAGCGTCCTTGCCGATGGCCTCTGCAGCTTCTCTGCACTTTTACCCCTGTAGGGTCTCATGTAGATGACGTGCATGCTGTAGGTGCTGCTTTACTAATGTTCCCTATACATGATATTTCCTTAATCTGAGGCCTACGCTGCAGACCACCACTGGTGACTCCCCCACTCTTGCTGCACCCACACTGAAGCCTTCAGATTATTAGCCCCAGAGACAGACGTTTGCCTGGTGAATTGCCCCGGCCTCGCTGTGTAAGTCAGCTTGCCTTTTATGCTTCTTTCCTGGATCTCTGCTTGTATCCTTGGACCATTCAGAACTTGAATCACTGTTCTGGATCCACATCATCGCATTCTCTTCGCGCCGATCCCTTCGGAGATCTATAAAGCTTGATCTTGATGGATTTGTCTTTCTTCAACCTTAAATCTATAATGAAACGATCAGCGAATGTATAGAAATATATGAACCTAGGTCCGTGAGGACTCTGTGGAGTAACCAGGAGCTTTGTCGTATTGACCCATTTACGTTAACCTCCACCTCTAGTTTAGTGGAATATATTAGGAAGACCACTCTGTGCTTCATTAGGACTATACCTTCCTGTTACACCTGTGATTCGTCTCATTTCAGGGACAAGATCCAGCACAAGCCGAGTCTGCGAGATCTGCAGAGTAAAGCTCCTCCATCTGCACCGCAGCCTCCATCTGCACCGCAGCCTCCGCAGCCCTCCGCCCTGGGAGATCTGACGTTCACCGCTCCGGAGCAGCAGTCCCCCGCAAAATCAGAAGCCTCCCTTAATGCTGTCACTGTGCCTCTGGAGTCTATCAAACCGAGTACGGATCAGTAAGCAGTAGACAGACATATCCTCACTTATTTTTCCAATTTATACTTCACATAGGGTATATAGACACTCTAGCAGGGGCTTCCCTGCTCAGGACCTCCCATCCGCCAGAAGCCAAGCTTTGTCTCTGGTGACCACTCATCTTCATGTCTACCATTTAGTACTACGTATTCTTGCAGAAGGTGTAATCGGTTATTTGATGCAGGTGTCAGTTGTCGTCCCCGTAAATCATGGTGGCAGCTTTTACACTGGAGGGCTTTCTGTGAACAGACCCTTTAACTTTGTGATTTATCTGTCTGCATTTCTCTGTTTTGGTCTGCTCTCCTTGCACACTTGTTGGCTGTTTTCCTTGTTTGCAGGTAACATCCTCCCCGTCACTGTGTACGACCAACGTAGTTTCCGTGTGCTCTTCCACTTTGCTCAAGACTCTCCAGCAGGGAGACCGGATGTCCTGGTGGTTGTGATCTCCATGTTGAGTACAGCTCCACTCCCTGTCACTGGCATCAGTTTTCAGGCCGCTGTCCCAAAGGTTGGATAAGATGTTTCATAAATGACTATTCCTGCACTCAAACCTCATTTCTTCTGTAACAATTCTCTCTTCTTGTTAGACCATGAGGGTGAAATTGCAGCCGGCGTCTGGCTCAGAACTTCCGGCATTCAACCCAATCCTGCCTCCTTCTGCTGTCACTCAGGTGCTGCTGCTGGCCAATCCCACACAGGTATAATGCTGTCACTGCCAGTCAGTAAGTGGCGCCGCTAAGTCACAGACCATTGAGTAAGTGGCGTCGCTGAGTCACAGACCATTGAGTAAGTGGCGCCGCTGAGTCACAGACCATTGAGTAAGTGGCGCCGCTGAGTCACAGACCATTGAGTAAGTGGCGCCGCTGAGTCACAGACCAGTTAGTAAGTGGCGCCGCTGAGCCACAGACCAGTCAGTAAGTGGTGCCGCTGAGTCACAGACCAGTCAGTAAGTGGCGCCGCTGAAATACAGACCAGTCAGTAAGTGGCGCCGCTGAGTTACAAACCATTGAGTAAGTGGCGCCGCTGAGTCACAGACCATTGAGTAAGTGGCGCCGCTGAGTTACAAACCATTGAGTAAGTGGCGCCGCTGAGTCACAGACCATTGAGTAAGTGGCGCCGCTGAGTTACAGACCATTGAGTAAGTGGCGCCGCTGAGTCACAGACCAGTTAGTAAGTGGCGCCGCTGAGCCACAGACCAGTCAGTAAGTGGCGCCGCTGAGTCACAGACCAGTCAGTAAGTGGCGCCGCTGAAATACAGACCAGTCAGTGAGTGGCGCCGCTGAGAACCAGACCAGTCAGTGAGTGGCGCCGCTGAGAACCAGACCAGTCAGTGAGTGGCGCCGCTGAGATCCAGGCCAGGGAGTAAGTGGCGCCGCTGAGTTACAGACCATTGAGTAAGTGGCGCCGCTGAGTCACAGACCATTGAGTAAGTGGCGCCGCTGAGATCCTGGCCAGGGAGTGAGTGGCGCCGCTGAGATCCTGGCCAGGGAGTGAGTGGCGCCGCTGAAATCCAGGCCAGGGAGTGAGTGGCGCCGCTGAGATCCAGGCCAGAGAGTGAGTGGCGCCGCTGAGATCCAGGCCAGGGAGTGAGTGGCGCCGCCGAGATCCAGGCCAGGGAGTGAGTGGCGCCGCCGAGATCCAGGCCAGGGAGTGAGTGGCGCCGCCGAGATCCAGGCCAGGGAGTGAGTGGCGCCGCCGAGATCCAGGCCAGGGAGTGAGTGGCGCCGCCGAGATCCAGGCCAGGGAGTGAGTGGCGCCGCCGAGATCCAGGCCAGGGGGCGAGTGGCGCCGCCGAGATCCAGGCCAGGGGGCGAGTGGCGCCAGTCATTTGTGCTCATGTCTCCCCTATGTCGTTTCTTTTGTATGTAACCAGTTGTTAATCATGACCTCTCCATTTTGCTTTCTTCTCACACAGGAAAAGGTTCGCTTACGATACAAACTGACCTACAGCCAAGGAGAGAAAAGCTTTGATGAAATGGGAGATGTGGAAGACTTTCCACCTGTAGAGAAGTGGGGAAGTCTGTAGAATAAGTCTGGTAGACAATACTGGGGAAATGCTGATGGTCAGAGCCTCCACATGAACTGCTGTGCACCTCTGACTTGTTTGGCTGCTCTTTATTCTCCTCTTCCTGCTGTTACACGGCCCCAGGGACATTGTCAGATCTCAGTCTATGTCCCTCCTCTTCTTCTTTTGCCTCTATCTTTTTGGGAGCAGCCCTTCATGCTATGGGGTGAATCTCGTCTGGTCCTGCCGCGGCAGTACCTGCTCTCAGTCATTGCCGTCTTCTCATCCTGCAATATGTTCATTGTCTTTGTCTAATATACTTCTGATTTCTATGATTTTGTGAAATCTGCAGATGATCTTGCTGAATGTTGGTCTCCTCGTTTTATTCTCACTTATCGCATGCGATGCGATTCATGTAGCTAAACCAACCTCGACACAAACTTCATGTGTGATGTGGCCGCTATCGGCTCCTGAATCCCCCCGGCCTTCCTGGAGCTTTTATCTCATTGCCATCGCCTTATGGAATCTATTGCCCCTCTTTAGTTATAAACCCGTCACCAGAAGGCCGTGGGCTCCATGTATACCGGTGAGCTGCAGTACATGAGGGCTGTAAGGTAGCAAGCTCCAGCAAGAAGAGACGACCGGCAGACGGCGGACCCTCCTGAGCCCATGCAGCTGGTCACTGTAACCTGCTAAAACCTTGAAGGGTCTACGCTGAAGGACGAAGCTCTGCTGGCACTGACCCGTGGCACTACATGCGGCCGTATCATTGAAGGTCACTTATTACTGTATGAATGTAAGTGAGTTCCCCTGTAATTTCAGCTTCACCTACACGTTTCCTCACGGCAGTCTGCAGCATCCTGTGTTCAGCCCCAGCCGGCTCCATGTGCTCTTATGAAATGACTCTTGTGGCTTCTGTCTGCCGGCATTGTGCTGACCACTTCCGTCATCCACTGAGTCACCAGCTGCTCACTTCCCTTCTGTGACTACAAGCCACTTGCACATAAACGACGATTGATGTGCTGCAAGCTCCATATTCACTATATATTCACTGTAGCTCATCCTCCTGTGGCTCTGTAATGGAAATTGTCTGTGCCCAAACATGGTGATATCCTCACCCTCTGTCCCTAGTGCTGACCCAGCATTGTGAGGCTACATAATAGGAGTTATGTCTGTACCCAACCATGGACATATCCTCACCCTCTGTCCCTAGTGCTGACCCAGCATTGTGAGGCTACATAATAGGAGTTATGTCTGTACCCAACCATGGACATATCCTCACCCTCTGTCCCTAGTGCTGACCCAGCATTGTGAGGCTACATAATAGGAGTTATGTCTGTACCCAACCATGGTCATATCCTCACCCTCTGTCCCTAGTGCCGGCCCGGTATTGTGAGGCTACATAATAGGAGTTATGAGTTTATCAAAAAGAGGACACAACACAAAAGGCACAGTAATCTGGACTGGAAGCATATCCTCACAGTAAGGTGCACCCTCACATAGTATGAGTAGAAAAGTGAAGTACTCCTATATATAATGTATACCAAAGAAATTGGAGTAAGCCATGATTGCCAAAAAAAGGGTTTGTTAAAAATGCACAAATATTTATTAGTACAAAAACACTATTCTAAAAGATAGAGGTTCAAAAACATGAAATACAAGGTACAATGAGCAGACAAGCAAAACCAAGCAGTACAAGTAGTATATAGGCGAATACTTCGGCTAAAGCAAAGAAATTCAATATTTTCAAACAGTTATGTAAGAAATTAAATATATGCAGATGAGTAGTGCAAAGTATGTTCAAATAGCACTACTTCAATCGCATGATAGAGCAAAGGTCAGAAGAGGCCAAGTATAGATAAAGTGCTAGTGCATAAAAAGGAGAGAGATATAGGTTACCCTAATTTTGTGGTTCCTTAAATGCTAGATATTCATACATGAAAACCTATTTTGCAATATATATATATATATATATATATATATATATATATATATATATATATATATATATATAGTTCCTCTACATTGAGAGTATAGGGTAGTGCCAATGCAGTGTGAACTACAGCAAAGAAGAGACTCATATAGTAAAGTGCAAGTGCATTATTAGGCCTAGTCCCACTAAACTCACAGCACTAATCAGCCATACTGGTCAAAGTATTTCATAATAAAGAACAAGAAAATTGCTAAAGTAGCTGTGAAGACACAGGGTCTTCCGCGGGCATAATACTACTCAGAGAACACAAGGTGAGGGTAAAACAGTGTGGCAATATTTTATTGAACCACAAAACAGGTAATAAACAGAAAAAACGGTCCCAGCAAATACCCAAGATGGTACAACATGACACAGTCATCACTCTTCCGCTGGCCTGCTGGGATAGAACAGCTGCGACTTTGGGACTTCCAGGGCCAACTACCTCAACCAGTGGCCCCCCGGGCCCACCACAGAGAGAAGGTAGCGGCAAGCTTAGGAAGCGAGCAGTCCATCTAGGTACAAGGCCAGGAGACCCGAGCTTCTCCGAATGTCTCCATGGGTTCCAGGCCACCGGAGGGTCCCACCTGGCAACCCCAAAGAACATATCCATGGCGCCAGGTGACTTCTTCGTCCCAACCTGATCTCCCCAAATGTATCTATGGTCTCTCTGATGGTCAATGGAGCAGATCTGTATCTTTCCAGTCAGGGCCTCGTACCCTTGGACTTGAATCATGTAGAATCCAGATCTGTCTCTCTTTGGGAAAAGCCATGCTACCAAGCTGATGGTGTGACAGAGTCTCTGATCTTTGATTCTCCTTGTAAAGTTTCTTTCAATCCTCTCTTGTCAATCTCCCTGCTACAGAACCATATGTCTTTTTTAAGTACTAGTCAACAGGTTACTGGTCATTAGTCAGAGGTAAAGGTGCAGGGCTCACTCAGGTCTCATTGTTTGAGCTAATGAATTTACATAGTTAGTATAGCAGGGGCTCTTTAAATCAACATTCAGCTGACTTAGGATAATATGCAATTAGCATAGTAACAAACAACATTGTTTCACAGACCCAAGAGGAGACAAAATTCAGGGTTATAGAAATACTCGTATGTCCTTCTTGAGCCATGGAAATACACATACAGTCACAATTCAACAGAAACACAATGGTGTATTTCTCTTGGCTTAAGAAATTTAATTGTCTAAAGAAGAGCCGCATATAGTAAAGTGCAAGTGCATTATTAGGCTTAGGCCCTCTAAAATCACAGCACTAATCAGCCATACTGGTCAAAGTATTTCATAATAAAGAACAAGAAAATTGCTAAAGTAGCTTACCCTTGTGAATAGAGAAGCTCGCCTGCCATCAATAGCCCTGACATGCATTTTGCTGTCGCTTTGAGGGGTCATTATTCACTATATATTCACTGAAGCTCATCCTCTTGCGGTTCTGTAATAGGAGTTATGTCTGTGCCCAACCACAATCATATCCTCACCCTCTTTCCCTATTGCCAGCCTGGCCCTGTGAGGCTTCATAATGGGAGTAATGTTTGTGCCCAACCACGGTGTGAAAACCCGGGGTCTTCCGTGGGCATAATGCTACTCAGACAACACAGGCTGAGGGTAAAGCAGTGTGGCAATACTTTATTGAACCACCAAACTGACAATAAACATAGAACAGCCCCAGCAAATACCCAAGATGGTACAAAATTACACAGTCTCACCCCTTCACTGGCCCACCGGTAATAGAGCAGCTGCGACTTTGGGACTTCCAGGGCCAACTACCTCAACTAGTGGCCCCCCGCTTTTGGTGGGCACCCACAGAGAGAAGGTAGCGGCAAGCTTAGGAAGCTGACAGTCCATTGAGATACAAGGCCAGGAGACCCGAGGGTCCCACCATGGCCTCTCCGAACAACTCCATTGGTTCCAGGTGACCTCATTGTCCCAACCTGCTTTCTCCAAGTGTGTCCATGGGTTCCAGATGGTCCCAACCTGGCAACCCCAAACAACATATCCATGGGACCAGGTGACCTCATTGTTCCAACCTGGTTTCCCCAAATGTATCCATGGGTTCTCTGATGGTCAATGGAGCATATCTGTATCCTTCCAGCCAGGGCAGTGTACCCTTAGGCTAGAATCCAAATCTGTGTGTCTCTGGATGGAGTCATACTACCAAACTACTGTCCTGAAAAGTCTCTCTGATTCTCTTTACAGCAGGATAGAAAACACTTTTTATATTTACATATGTGGCTAAGGTCATCAGTCACAGGTCAGGGGAAAGAGCTGGGCTCAGGTCTCATTGTTTGAGCATTTAATCAATTTACATAGTTGGTATCCCCCGCTCTGTAAATCAACAACTAGCTGGCTTAGTACAATATGTATTTAGCATATTAACAAACATTATTGTTTCCAGACCAAGAGAAGTCAACATTCAAGTTTATACAAATACTAGTATGTCCTTCTTAACCAGCCAAAGAAAAACACATACATTCAAGAGGCAATACAAGCACAATAGTGTAATTCTCTTGCTCTAACAAATCTAGACGTCTGGCTAATTAAGATTAGAACATAATTTTGATCAAAATAATGCGAAAGCCATCCCACCTCTATTGCGGTTTATTTATTACAGGATATTTGTGTATTGTGTTTCTGTCTTTGTTTTTTTCATAATAGGAGTTATGTCTGTGCCCAACCACAGTCATATCCTCACCTTCTATCCCTAGTGCTGACCCAGCCTTGTGAGGCTACTTAATAGGAGTTATGTCTGTACCCAACCATGGTCATATCCTTACCCTCTGTCCCTAGTGCCGGCCCAGCATTGTGAGGCTGCATAATTGAGGAGTTTTGTTTGTGCCCAACCATGGTCATATCCTCACCCTCTGTCCCTAGTGCTGGCCCAGCATTGTGAGGCTACATAATAGGAGTTATGTCTGTACCCAACCATGGACATATCCTCACCTATCCCTAGTGCTGACCCAGCATTGTGAGGCTACATAATAGAAGTTATGTCTGTACCCAACCATGGTCATATCCTCACCCTCTGTCCCTAGTGCCGGCCCGGTATTGTGAAGCTGCATAATAGGAGTTATGTCTGTACCCAACCATGGTCATATCCTCACCTATCCCTAGTGCTGACCCAGCATTGTGAGGCTGCATAATAGAAGTTATGTCTGTACCCAACCATGGTCATATCCTCACCCTCTGTCCCTAGTGCCGGCCCGGCATTGTGAGGCTACATCATAGGAGTTATGTCTGTGCCCAACCATGGTCATATCTTTACTCTCTGTCCCCAGTGCCAGCCCGGCATTGTGAGGCTACATAATAGAAGTTATGTCTGTACCCAACCATGGTCATATCCTCACCCTCTGTCCCTAGTGCCGGCCCGGCATTGTGAGGCTACATCATAGGAGTTATGTCTGTACCCAACCATGGTCATATCCTCACCCTCTGTCCCTAGTGCCGGCCCGGCATTGTGAGGCTACATAATAGGAGTTATGTCTGTACCCAACCATGGTCATATCCTTACTCTCTGTCCCCAGTGCCGGCCCGGCATTGTGAGGCTACATAATAGGAGTTATGTCTGTGCCCAACCATGGTCATATCCTCACCCTCTGTCCCTAGTGCCGGCCCGGTATTGTGAAGCTACATAATAGGAGTTATGTCTGTACCCAACCATGGACATATCCTCACCCTCTGTCCCTAGTGCCGGCCCGGCATTGTGAGGCTACATAATAGGAGTTATGTCTGTACCCAACCATGGTCATATCCTCACCCTCTGTCCCTAGTGCCGGCCCGGTATTGTGAAGCTACATAATAGGAGTTATGTCTGTACCCAACCATGGTCATATCCTTACTCTCTGTCCCCAGTGCCGGCCCGGCATTGTGAGGCTACATAATAGGAGTTATGTCTGTGCCCAACCATGGTCATATCCTCACCCTCTGTCCCTAGTGCCGGCCCGGCATTGTGAGGCTACATAATAGGAGTTATGTCTGTGCCCAACCATGGTCATATCCTCACCCTCTGTCCCTAGTGCTGGCCCAGCATTGTGAGGCTACATAATAGGAGTTATGTCTGTACCCAACCATGGACATATCCTCACCCTCTGTCCCCAGTGCCGGCCCGGCATTGTGAGGCTACATAATAGGAGTTATGTCTGTGCCCAACCATGGTCATATCCTTACTCTCTGTCCCCAGTGCCGGCCTGACATCCTAGAGAACCAGGCAGATGTCCAGGCCTTACTTCCACTTACTGGGCACTATTTCTGTAACTCAACATATTTGCTTTTTCTTGCTGCTGTCGTGCAGAATAATAGGGAAGTTATTGGGATCTCCAGCTGCGACTTAATAGTTTTATGGATTGAAATCTCTTCACAATAAAAGTCATCATTTGATTTTGACAGCAGAAGATTTTCTAATAATCAACGCAGTGGCAAATTCTGGAGTTTACTGAGGCCATGCTCTTCTGTAATCTATCCACCATGTCCTGTATTCAACACTCACTTATCAGTAGGGCTCCAGTTATGCATGTAGAGTAACTGATGGTTTAAAGAAGTTGTCCAGTACTTTAGATTACCCCCCAATGTTTCCCCTTGGGGCCCCTAGGATTTTTTGTAATTACCTTATGTTGCTGATAATGCTTGTGAGCGGCGCCATCACTGGCCGCTCACAGGCATCACGTGACCCCGCTCTGACGTCACGACAAGTGAGGCGTGACTCAGCGCTGGGGTCCTCGCGGTGGCTGTTAGGTTGTGTGGGTGCAGCATCCAATGAATGGGGAGAGGCAGAGCGCGCGGTGGATGCTGGGTGTGACGTGGGGGGTAACCCCGCCTACAGCCTGGCATTCACCGTGGAATGTGGAAGAGAGAGACCCCCGGCTGCTCCCAGCACTTGTCGTGACATCAGCGGATGTCAGAGCCGGCTGCAGCCGGGGGTCACGTGATGCCTGTCATCGGCCAGTGATAGCGCCGCTCACAGGCATTATCTGCAACGTAAGGTAATTACAAAAGTCCTTAGGGGCCCAGGGGAGATACATTGGGGGGGGGGGGGTAATATAAAGTACTGGGCAACCCCTTTAAAGGATAACGATTTGGAACAGTGTTTTTACTACTGAATGTAATAAAGGAAGCCAGTACAATGTGGTTTTCTGTGATAACTGTGAAAGTCCATCGGTACTTTTCATGAAAAACCTGTGTGTTAAATATTGCTTATCCAGCTATACACTATCTGCTGCAAAAAGCATGTTCATACCAAGAAAAACGTACAACTCCACTTAGTCACGCCAAGAAAGGTTCAGTAGTCGTAAATGTGGCCTACTGGTGGCCATAAGGGCTGTGCGGATGTGGCCTGCTGTTCTTGTGCCAGTCACACAATTCCTCACTCATAGGCAGTGGAGTTCTGGCTGAACGGGAGGACACTAATGAAAGAAAAGCCCACAACGGTCACAGAAATAACTTCAATCTGACAAAAGTAATAATAAATTAAAAATCTATGGAAATGAAGAAATGAAGGTCAGACATTGCTTCTCTGTTTCCACTGAATTAAAAAAAAAATTAACCTCATGAAATCGGCCCGGACAGAAATGATGGTTCTTCTTCTTAACTTAATATTTTGTTGAACCTTTTGAGGCGATCACTGCAATCAGACGACTCCTGTAACCAGGGGTGGATTAAGAGTAGCAAGGGCCCCGGGCAGTTTAGAAGGCGCGGGCCCCCCCCAACACCCCCACACACCCCCCCCCACACACACCTGATGTATCACATGTCACATGATCCCCTGTGATAGATCATGTGATAGTTCACTGTCAGGAATATTATAAAATATTGATATCAGGAAAATGTCCTTCCACCTGCGTGACACAGATGTCCACCCCCCTCCCTTATTCTCCTTCTGCTCAGCACAAATCCCCAATTAACCCACGACTGATAGTTATTCACACACGGCCAGGGAAGAAGTGTGAAAACTTCCTTTTGGAACCAAGCCTCTTGTCTCAGAGAGCAGGGGGTAATTACTAGGGGGCTTGCGCTAATTTACATGTAACTGTTGAAGACCAGTTCCCCAGCTTCAAAGGGGAATTTGCAGACATGATGACTCCGATATTAGATATGAAATAATATGAGTTCTATAGGTCCGACAATAACGGGACCCATATGTGGAGTAACCAAATCAGCCCCGGAATATGCAGGTATTTTTCCACGGCCGTAACCAACATCGGGGGGCCGTAGTGCAACCCAGTGGGCTACAGGACAGCCTCTCCGGCGACCACTCGCTCTAGGTGCAGTACCTTGACTGACCTGAGAGGCAAGGGGGCGCCAGAGAGTTGTGCCTGTATTGTGGCGTCACGGATTGGTGACGTGTAAGGGACAACACACCACCGTGTTTCCCCCCCGCTGGTAGCAGCTTCCTCGCACTACTTACTCTAGGTGCAGTACCTTGACTGACCTGAGAGGTAAGGGGGCGCCAGAGAGCTGCACCCACCGGCCGGCATTTTCCTGACATTCACGTGAAATTAATTTGGCACAATATTAATTATAATATTTTGTTTTAGGCAGTGTGCCCACTATGCATTTTTTAAGCAATTCCGCTGCAGAAACGCTTAAAAAACGCTTGGTAGAAGGTCTGCCATGTTCACCAATGATAATCCGTGCTGTGCACATGCTGCAGAAATTTCCGCTGCGGATTATCATTGCGGAAAAATCCGCAGCACTACCAATTATTTTGCGGAGGAGCAGCGCTTTTGCCGCCATTGACTTGCATTGGAACGCATGGAATCCGCATCACTGCATCTGTACATGCGGAATCCATGTGTTTCAATGTGCGGATGGTACCCGGGTTTGGAGAAGAGGAGACTCTCCTCCGGACCCGGGTACCATAGAACCGGTAAAAAAAAAGAATAAAATAAAAAATATACATTATACTTACCTTCTGATGGCCCCCAGTGTCTTTATCCGATGCGTCCTGGCTTGCCGGCAGCTCGCGACGGTCTGAAAAGCACCTGCCGTGACGTCATTTAGTCATGTGACGGGTCACGCGACCGCTGACGTCGGGAGACCATCAGAAGGTAAGTATATATTTTTTTATTTTTTACCATTCTTTAAGGTCACACTATATAAATCCATGCCGGTTGCATGGATTTATATAGTGTGACCAAGTTGTCAAGCACTTTCCAAGTGATGCTAAAATCGCTTGGAAAGCGCTTGATAACCCGCATGCGGAAATGCAAGTGAAGAACGCTTCACATCCGCATGTCCCTGGCAGGAAAAACGCATGTAAAATCCGCATGTACAATCCGCATGTGTTTTTTCTGCCAGGGAGATGCAGAAACGCTCTAAAAAAATCCGGAGCATTTCTGTATCGTGGGCACATAGCCTGACATTAATTGTATGATTCGGCACCATCTATACACAGCGGGAGGCTGCACGGCGCCACCTATACACAGCGGGAGGCTGCACGGCGCCATCTATACACAGCAGGGGGCCGCACGGTGCCATCTATACACAGTGGGAGGCCGCACATAGCCATCTATACACAACAGGAGGCCGCACGGCACCATCTATACACAGCGGGAGGCCGCACGTAGCCATCTATACACAGCAGGAGGCCGCACGTAGCCATCTATACACAGCAGGAGGCCGCACGTAGCCATCTATACACAGCAGGGGGCCGCACGTAGCCATCTATACACAGCGGGAGGCCACACGTTGTCATCTATATACAGCGGGAGGCCGCACGTAGCCATCTATACACAGCGGGAGGTCGCACGTAGCCATCTATACACAGCGGGAGGTCGCACGGCGCCATCTACACACAGCAGGAGGCCACATGTAGCCATCTATACACAGAGGGAGGCCGCACGTAGCCATCTATACACAGCGGGAGGCCACACGGCGGCATCTATACACAGCGGGAGGCCACACGGTGCCATCTATACACAGCGGGAGGCCGCACGCAGTCACGCACACACAAACATGCAGACATATACATACACGCATAAACACATTTGAAACACAAAAATACATATAAACAGACATCACACAATGATATCTGCCTGCACACACACACTCACTCTCTCACATACACACTCTCTCACACAGACTCACCATCCCCCGGCTCGGCTCCCGTCCTCCTGCTCCTTTCCGGTGCAGCACTGCAGGCCGGGCGCGCATAGGGAAGTTAACAGCTGCAGTGCTGGCCCGGCCGGAGAAGAAGCAGCGTCCATGCGCCGCTGCTGGGGGAGCGGTCCGGGGGCCCCCCACCACTGTCTGCCAGTATGTGCCGCGGCGCCGCACATATAATGAGGGCAATCTAGCCATAGACACCCGGGAGGCCCGAGGCCCCGGGCGGTAGCCCAGATTGCCATCATTATAATCCGCCTATGCCTGTAACTGTCAATGAGACTTCTGCACCTCTCGACGGGCATTTTGGCCCACTCCTCATAAGCAAACTGCTCCAGTTGTCTTGTGCTGAAGGTTGCCTTTTCCAGACGACATGTTTCAGCTCTTTCCAAACATGCTCAATAGGATTTAGGTCAGGGCTCATAGAAGCCACTTCAGCATAGTCCAATGTTTAACTCTTAGCCATTCTTGGGTGTTTTTAACTGTGTGTTTTGGGTCATTATCCTGTTGCAAGACCCATGACCTGCGACTGAGACCAAGCTTTCTGACACTGGGCAGCACATTTCTCTCTAGAATCCCTTGATAGTCTTGAGATTTCATTGTACCCTGCACAGATTCAAGACACCCTGTGCCAGATGCAGCAAAGCAGCCCCAGAACATAACAGAGCCTCCACCATTTTTCACAGTAGGGACAGTGTTCTTTTCTTGATATGCTTCATTTTTCCATCTATGAACATAGAGCTGATGTGCCTTGCCATAAACTTCCATTTTTGTCTCATCTGTTCATAGGACATTCTCAAAGAAGCTTTGTGGCTAGTCAACATGTAATTTGGCAAATTCCAGTCTGGCTTTTTGATGATTTTTTTCCAACAATAGTGTTCTGCTTGGTCGTCTCCCATGAAGTCCACTTTGGATCAAACAACGACGGATGGTGCGATCTGACACTGATGTTCCTTGAGCTTGAAGTTCACCTTTAATCTCTTTAGAAGTTAGCCTGGGCTCTTTTGTTACGATTCATATTATCCGTCTCTTTGATTTGTCATCAATTTTCCTCCTGCGGCCACGACCAGGGATGTTGGCTACAGTCCCATGGATCTTATTTCTGAACACCATTAGGCATGAGTGAACATTTCCATGTTCGGTTTGGAAAAGTTCGCCGAACAAATTGATATTCCTCGAATTTATTCGCCAAATGTTCGTCGAACATTTCTGAATCCCATAGGAGTCAATGGGGGGACCAAAAAAATGCATATACAACACCTAAAAACGGGACCAAAAGCTGCCAAACCACATCAAATTAGAGTACAAGTACTATAATTATTATTACTGTGACAGCAACATTTATTCAGTTGCGCTTTACATGTCAAAAGGGGTCACTGACTGGTACAACAGGAGAGAGGACCCTGCCTGCGAGGGCTCACTGTCATGGACGTGGTTTGTGGAACCACTGTGCCACGGACCCTGGAGGGGCGTGACAAAGCGCGCACTGGACTGTTCAATAGAGCCTCTGATGGTGAGGTTAGACTTGGCCTGATGAACGCCAGGTGCCACTCCAGGACAGACCAACTGACGCGCAGCAGCTGGACCCAGTAGGACAGACTAGATGGTGCAGCGGGCAGAGTCTGTATCAGGAGTGCAGCAGGCAGAGTCTGTAGCAGGAGTGCAGCAGGCAGAGTCTGTATCAGAGTGCAGCAGGCAGAGTCTGTATCAGGAGTGCAGCAGGCAGAATCTGTATCAGGAGTGCAGCAGGCAGAGTCTGTATCAGGAGTGCAGCAGGCAGAGTCTGTATCAGGAGTGCAGCAGGCAGAGTCTGTATCAGCAGTGCAGCAGGCAGAGTCTGTATCAGGAGTGCAGCAGGCAGAGTCTGTATCAGGAGTGCAGCAGGCAGAGTCTGTATCAGGAGTGCAGCAGGCAGAGTCTGTATCAGGAGTGCAGCAGGCAGAGTCTGTATCAGGAGTGCAGCAGGCAGAGTCTGTATCAGGAGTGCAGCAGGCAGAGTCTGTATCAGCAGTGCAGCAGGCAGAGTCTGTATCAGCAGTGCAGCAGGCAGAGTCTGTATCAGCAGTGCAGCAGGCAGAGTCTGTATCAGGAGTGCAGCAGGCAGAGTCTGTATCAGGAGTGCAGCTGGCAGAGTCTGTATCAGGAGTGCAGCAGGCAGAGTCTGTATCAAGAGTGCAGCAGGCAGAGTCTGTATCAGGAGTGCAGCAGGCAGAGTCTGTATCAGGAGTGCAGCAGGCAGAGTCTGTATCAGGAGTGCAGCAGGCAGAGTCTGTATCAGGAGTGCAGCAGGCAGAGTTTGTTTCAGGAGTGCAGCAGGCAGAGTCTGTATCAAGAGTGCAGCAGGCAGAGTCTGTATCAAGAGTGCAGCAGGCAGAGTCTGTATCAAGAGTGCAGCAGGCAGAGTCTGTATCAAGAGTGCAGCAGGCAGAGTCTGTATCAAGAGTGCAGCAGGCAGAGTCTGTATCAGGAGTGCAGCAGGCAGAGTCTGTATCAGGAGTGCAGCAGGCAGAGTCTGTATCAGGAGTGCAGCAGGCAGAGTCTGTATCAGGAGTGCAGCAGGCAGAGTCTGTATCAGGAGTGCAGCAGGCAGAGTCTGTATCAGGAGTGCAGCAGGCAGAGTCTGTATCAGGAGTGCAGCAGGCAGAGTCTGTATCAGAGTGGAACAGGCAGAGTGTATGTAATAGTGGGGAAGGATGTAGCCTTCCCTTGGCACTGAGGTAGTTAAAAGAAGTGTTCCTGTAGTTAGACCTCTCTGAACTGTTGGTAGGCCAAGCTAAGGGGTTAGCTTCAGTGGTCCAGTCAGTAGAGTAGAGGGGGAACTTAGTGCCCTGATCAAGCCTTGAGTGATATAGAGCTTGTTCCTGGCATAATTCCTTGTGGGCTGCAGTACCTGTAAACAGCCACAAGATGCCACTGTCCTGGGTGCAGATGTCAGGTTGAGTCTGCTAGCAGTGTTACAGACAGTGATGGGTTAATGCTGTGTGATGACAGCTCACAGAGGGTGGGCACATTAGGAAAATCTCTGCTTAGTTTTCCAGAAGCAGGAAGTGATGAGCATTAAGAGATAGGACAGTGAACTGTACGGGCAGCCTGACTATATGTGGCTGCCAGGATAGACAGGAGCTCCATACCCTCAGACAGTGGGATCAATAGTGCAAAAGTCTCCCTGCGCAAGAGTCCTGTTAGCCGGCCGGAGAAACTCAACAGAGGCAGTGAGGACCCGGAGCACTTCTAGTCTGCAGGAAGCAGAGGAAGATAAATAGGACTCCAGGCTAAGACGTGGGGGAGATATCGGATCCAGAACACTGCTGGTATTGCAGAAGAGTCTCTTGGGCTAGAGATTAGAGTCACAGAGATGCTTCACAGAAAGAGGGAACCAGGGCTGAAGATGTTGCCAGCGCCTGTGAGGGAGATAATAACCTGTCGGGCCTTATCCATTATATCTGCCTGTAAATACTGTACATATTCCTCTTTCCCAAGTAAAGTCCAAGTTATGGTTAAGAACCTCATGTCCTCTGAATTTATTGCTGCCCTGGTCCCAGAAGAGAAATGCTTGGAGACAGCCGCGATCGGATGGTTTGAAGTAAGTGGAGAGCACCACATACACAGCCACACACCAGAGGGAGGACACGAATTGTCTGTAGGGTACCAGAGCGAGAGGGGGCTACAGCTCGCCCACGACTACCTCGCTGGGGCACCTTACATTTGGCGTAGTCGGCAGGATGCGAGCTCCTCGCATGAAGAAAACGGGGAAGAGCCGACACAGAACACTGAGGCGAAAATGTTGGAAGACATGCGGCCCAAGATGGCGGCCCGAAGCATGGATTCCAAGATGGTGACAGTGGCGGTAAAGTCTAGGAGAAGAACCGCCTATCGTGGGAGTGGACGGCGCCGGAGAGCGCGGAAAGATCTCCAGCCCCTACGAGTTCCGGCCCAGAGGAGGATGGGCCCAGCGGTGAAGATTCGTCCCAGGATGGGAGGTACGGTGAAGAAGAGGGCGCGGCGCAGAGTGAAGTCCAGTCCAGTGAGTATCAGTGCGCCAAGGAAGGATGCGCGGCTGAAGGCGGAGCCGCTGAGAGTGATGCGTGATGCGGCGGTCGTGTCAGAAACTCGGCATAGGAAGAGGCAGAGCCAGACGTGCAGGAAGCACGTAGTCAGAGAGCGACCGGCGCCATTTTTGTCTCAGCACGAGAGGTAAGGAGCTGGGGAAGATATCAATTGTGATGACACACCGTGATCACGAAGCAAGAGCCCAGCCTGTATTGAGAATGAACATTGGCGGTGATGATGAAGAGATGGAAGACATGAGCGGTGAGAGTCAATATGGGGACCTGTATGCAGTGGAAGAGTACTGGCGGGGACTTGGAGTCTTTTGTCTGCCCTGGGGACCTGATCACCACGATCAAGTATTTCCAGAGATACTACCATCCCCAGTTATTGTGGCTCAGCCTGAAGGTAGGCACTCAGTGTACACCGCTCCGGGGACTGGAGAGTCCGTGACCGCTCTAGAATACCAAGAAGAGGTGGAGCCCACTGCAGAAGTTATGCAAGCCTCAGCTCCATCCCGTTTAGTAAGACCGGACGCAAGCCAGCAACTATTGCATGCTGCTCAGTTGCCAACCCAAAGAAGCTGCGGTGAATTCCTCAGAAGCATAGAGCTGTGGTATGCCGAGGGGAGGAAGATGGTAGAGGAGCTTCAGGAAGGACTTTGGGCCTTGACTTCACTCTGGGAGCCTGATGCAGATGTGCAGGTAGTTCCAGTGATAACTTCAGCTGGAAGTGGCTTGGTTCTGCCTGAGAGGAGTCTGGAAGCAGATGGAGAAATTCCAGGAGACACCTGAGCAGTGACCATGGTGCCCTCTGGGCAATTGCAGTTACTCGATTCGTCCAGCAGGCTATTTTGAGGGTTCGAGTTCCGAGGAACCCCTATTTAAAGGCTGAAGACCAGTCGAGTCTCAGGAAACAAAGTTTAAGGCACCTCGCCTTTGTTATTCTAGGAAGGACTGTTGATACCTTCATGGCCAGAAGGCCTGTGTGTTTTTCTCTTCCTGAAAAGGAATCAGAGGGACTGTTTGAGATACCCTCGAGGCCAGGTGGGCCTATAGTAGCAGCAGACAGCTGAAGTTTGGTTTGCACCTTTAACTGCTGGAATTTGCAGCGCTGAGGCACACCTTGAGGATGGATATCCTCCAAACCTAAGAGACTTGCGGCCTAGCGGGAAGAACCGGTGACCCCCGCTAGGGCCAAGAAGAAAGAGACTCACGGGGTGTTCCCTGTGACCATGTGCCTCGGAATGCAGCCCTTGAAGGAGATTGAGGGCTATTGGTGTGTTGACCTGTCATAATAATATGGACATGGACACTGTGTTTCCGGGGTCCTTACCAAGAAGGACCGGTACCTTTGAGAAGTTTGAAAGTTGATAATGGACTGTCCTGAATTGCAGTTCCGGGGCCCTTAACCGAGAAGGGCCAGTCTCCTACTCAAGAAGAAGACTTCATGACCAGTCGTGTACTAAAATGTTTTAGTAAATGTAGTAATGTGATGTGATGTTATAGCTGCTGATATGTATTGATTGTTTAGTGTGGTCGGGGACGACCAACATTAAAGTGTGGGGTAATGTAATAGTGGGGAAGGACATAGCCTTCCCTTGGCACTGAGGTAGTTAAGTGTTCCTGTAGTTAGACCTCTCTGAACTGTTGGTAGGCCAAGCTAAGGGGTTAGCTTCAGTGGTTCAGTCAGTAGAGTAGAGGGGGAACTTAGTGCCCTGATCAAGCCTTGAGTGATATAGAGCTTGTTCCTGGCATAATTCCTTGTGGGCTGCAGTACTTGTAAACAGCCACAAGATGCCACTGTCCTGGGTGCAGATGTCAGGTTGAGTCTGCTAGCAGTGTTACAGACAGTGATGGGTTAATGCTGTGTGATGACAGCTCACAGAGGATGGGCACATTAGGAAAATCTCTGCTTAGTTTTCCAGAAGCAGGAAGTGATGAGCATTAAGAGATAGGACAGTGAACTGTACGGGCAGCCTGACTATATGTGGCTGCTAGGGTAGACAGGAGCTCCATACCCTCAGACAGTGGGATCAATAGTGCAAAAGTCTCCCTGCGCAAGAGTCCTGTTAGCTGGCCAGAGAAACTCAACAGAGGTAGTGAGGACCCGGGGCACTTCTAGTCTGCAGGAAGCAGAGGAAGATAAATAGGACTCCAGGCTAAGACGTGGGGGAGATATCGGATCCAGAACACTGCTGGTATTGCAGAAGAGTCTCTTGGGCTAGAGATTAGAGTCACAGAGATGCTTCACAGAAAGAGGGAACCAGGGCTGAAGATGTTGCCAGCGCCTGTGAGGGAGATAATAACCTGTTGGGCCTTATCCATTATATCTGCCTGTAAATACTGTACATATTCCTCTTCCCCAAGTAAAGTCCAAGTTATGGTTAAGAACCTTGCGTCCTCTGAATTTATTGCTGCCCTGGTCCCAGAAGAGAAATGCCTGGAGACAGCCGCGATCGGATGGTTTGAAGTAAGTGGAGAGCACCACATACACAGCCACACATCAGAGGGAGGACACGAATTGTCTGTAGGGTGCCAGAGCGAGAGGGGGCTACAGCTCGCCCACGACTACCTCGCTGGGGCACCTTACATCTATCAGAGTGCAGCAGGCAGAGTCTGTATCAGGAGTGCAGCAGGCAGAGTCTGAATCAGGAGTGCAGCAGGGACTGGTGTGCAACCTTACACAACTTAGACTGCAGAACAGGAAGGTTCCACTACAGCCAACCCAATAGATGGAGACCCAATCAGGATTCCCCACATTTAAAAAAAGAGTGGCAGACGCCAGCTAAGTGGCATCAATTTCACTACTGTAGAAATAGTGTAAATAAGACCCACACCTCTTCCAGTACAGCCAACCCAGGAGATGGAGACCTAACCAGGAGTGTTCACATTGCCCTAAATGAGGGCCTAACACCACCGAAGTGGCATCAATGTCACTGGAGATGCAGACTCAATCGGAAGTGTTTACATTTAAAAAAATAGGGCCTAAGACCACCATTTCCGTGGCCAACAGATTGGAGATGGTGGAGTTCAACCTCTTAGCTTTGTCATGTGTGGGAGGAAACAATCTTTTACGTGACCACAACAGCGGGATTGAGGGCTGGCAGCATTGCTGAGAGAGGGTGGAGTACGGTGAAACGGACAAACCAATAGACCGTGAGTGAGGTGGAGGCGGAGATATTACGGTGGATTGAGAAATGGGGGGTGTGCTCAGAGAAACAAACACAGCAGGCATGTCCACTTCACTTAGAGCTGACGGACTGTCACTCAGCCTGACTGCAGCAGGTATACAGCTGGTTCTGTCGGACACCAGCGTGACACAACTTGGCACGGTAACAGAGGAGGAGGAGGAAGAAGCAGCAGAGGTGTTTGATGCGGCGGCTGATGGTTGTTTATTGAAAATCAATTTAGAGTTTATCATGTTTGTGTACCCGTGTGGGGAAAATAATATCTGCACCAAATGCTCAATTTCACTACAGTATAACTATAGAAATGCATGGAGACCAAAACCTCTTCCACTACAACTCAACCCAATGGATGGAGACCCATTCAGGATTCCCCACATTTCCAAAAATTAGCGGCAGACGCCAGCAAAGTGTAATCAATTTCACTACAGTAGAAATAGTGTAAATGAGACCCACACCTCTTCCAGTACAGCCAACCCAGGAGATGGAGACCTAACCAGGACTGTTCACATTTCCCTAAATGAGGGCCTAACACCATCGAAGTGGCATCAATTTAACTAGAGTGTAAGTATTGCAAAGGAGGCCTAAACCCAGGGCTGGCTCCAGGGGAGGAGTCCTGAGGAGATAATTTGCATATTCCCACTGCATTTTGGGGTAAGTGAAGAGTCTCCGCGAGCTCAAAGAACACTGGATTTTGGCTGTTGGAGCTGAAAAGAGGACATCGGTAAACCAGGGGAGGAGTCCTGAGGAGATAATTTGCATATTCCCACTGCATTTTGGGGTAAGTGAAGAGTCTCCGCGAGCTCAAAGAACACTGGATTTTGGCTGTTGGAGCTGAAAAGAGGACATCGGTAAACCAGGGGAGGAGTCCTGAGGAGATAATTTGCATATTACCACTGCATTTTGGGGTAAGTGAAGAGTCTCTGCGAGCTCAAAGAACACTGGATTTTGGCTGTTGGAGCTGAAAAGAGGACATCAGTAAACCAGGGGAGGAGTCCTGAGGAGATAATTTCCATATTCCCACTGCATTTTGGGGTAAGTGAAGAGTCTCCGCGAGCTCAAAGAACACTGGATTTTGGCTGTTGGAGCTGAAAAGAGGACATCGGTAAACCGCGCGCCGGCATTTTGAAGCTTTTTTCACTGTTTTCAGAACATTAACAATAAGAACATGGAAGAGTCCAGGAGGCATTTGGTGAGCTGCATATCCTGCTACATGTTCACAGACTTGCCAGTGGAAAAGCCAAACTTCACATGCCAGAAATGCAGCTTGTGTCCCTGTTGGAGGAAAAGTTGGGAAATCTAGAAGAGAGGTTAACTACCTTGAAAATCATTAAGGAAGGTGAAGAGTTCTTAGACAGAGCAGAATTATCTCTTCATGATACAGAAAGAGAAGAAATTCTCACTGCACCTGAAGAAACCGAGGAATGGAAGCCTGTGACCCAGAGAAGCCGGAGGATCGAGAGGCAGTCAGCACCCATACTGCTCAGGAACCAGTACCAGGCTCTCACGCAGGAGAACCATGAAGAAATACAGCAAGATAAGACTTTGCCAGCAATGAATAACCTTGTAAGCCCTCAGAATCCTCCTGGATGGAGAAAGAAGAATGTTGTGAAGAAAAAACGGAGAGTGGTGGTCATGGGGGATTCCCTGCAGAGAGGATCAGAGGCTGCTATCTGCAGACCAGACATAAGCTCAAGAGAAATGTGCTGTCCTCCAGGAGCAAAAATTAAAGATGTGTCTGACAGGATATCAAGACTCTTCAGACCTACAGATCACTACCCATTCCTGCTAATACATGTGGGGACAAATGACACCGCAAGAAAGGACCTGGAAACCATCTGCAGTGACTTTGAAGACTTAGGCAAGAAAGTGAAAGAATTGGGAGCGCAGGTGGTCTTCTCATCCATCCTCCCAGTGGATGGCCATGGAACAATGAGGTGGAATAAGATTCTACAGGTGAACAACTGGCTACGTCGATGGTGCCGTCAACAAGGATTTGGATTTCTGGATCACGGAATGAATTACCTATACGATGGACTACTTGCTAGAGATGGGGTGCACCTTACGAACACTGGAAAACATGTATTTGGAAGTCGCCTTGCTACACTCATCAGAAGAGCTTTAAACTAGAACAATGTGGGAAGGGAAGCAAAAGGCCAGAAAAAGCCATACAGCTGACAAATACTATTGAGATCTCTGCTACTGGAAGTGGAAAGAAAGAACAAAGACAAAAAAATCTAAATAATAAAAATATGGGAGGAAGAGAAACCAATCACAAACTAAAATGTTTTTATACAAATGCAGAAAGCATGGGCAACAAACAAGGAGAATTGGAACTACTAATGCAGGAAAAGAAATATGAGGTCATTGGAATCACTGAAACTTGGTGGGACGATACACATGATTGGAATAAAAGGCTAAAAGGATACAACTTATTTGCAAGAAACAGACTTGATAAACGAGGAGGAGGTGTCGCATTGTATGTTAGAAAAGCGTATATCTGCACAGAGATTGAAGCTTCAGAGACTGGGAGTTCTGTGGAAACTGTTTGGGTAAGAATACAAGGAGAGAACAACGGAAAGGACACCATTGTAGGCATTTACTACAGGCCACCTGGGCAAGCTGAAGATATGGATGAACTCTTTATGTATCAAATGACCAAGTTCTCCAAAAAATATGACGTAGTGGTCATGGGAGATTTCAACTATCCAGACATTTGTTGGGAATCTCTCTCAAGTAAAACTAACAGGTCAAGCAAATTCTTATCCTCTCTTGCTGACAACTTTATCTTCCAAAAGGTAGGGGAGGAAACAAGGGGATCTGCTACTTTGGATCTAATCCTTATAAACAGGGAGGAAAAGGTTGAGGAGGTAAAGGTGGCTGGGACCCTAGGAGGCAGCGATCATGCTATTATAGAATTTTGGATAACTAGAGGAGGAAGACATGTGAAGACTCAAACTTCAAGGTTAGATTTTAGAAAGGCAGATTTTAAGAGACTCAGAAAGAGAATAGGAGGGATCCAATGGCTGGATGTCCTTAAGGACAAAAATGTCCAGGAAGGGTGGGAAATTTTTAAAAATGAGATTCTCAAAGCACAATCGTTAACAATCCCGAAAAGTAGGAAGAATGGGAAGCATTTAAGGAAACCAGGATGGATGAACACAGAACTTAAACACATGCTAAAAAGAAAGAAAGAAATGTTTATTAAATGGAAAGAGGGAGGCATATCTAAAGAAGATTATAATGCAGTCTGCAGATCCTGCAGGGCACGTATCAGGTTAGCTAAAGCCGACAATGAATTAAGGCTTGCAAGAGATGTCAAAAGCAATAAAAAAGGATTTTGGGGGTATGTCAAAAGTAAAAGAAAAGTCAAAGATGCTATAGGATTTTTACAGGATGAAAATGGAGAAATGGTAAGAAAGGATGTGGAGAAGGCCAAACTTTTTAATTCCTATTTTGCATCTGTTTTCTCTCAGAAAGAAAATGTAACATCAACTGATCTTCACTGTCCTTTTAAAGGAATAGAGGAATCCAAGTTATCTGTAAACAGAAAGATTGTGAGGGAATATTTAGCTAACATAAATGAGTTCAAGTCTCCAGGTCCAGATGAATTACACCCCAGAGTACTGAAGGAGATCATAGAAGAAATTTTAGAACCACTCTCCATAATCTTTGAAAATTCTTGGAGAACAGGAGAAGTCCCAGAAGACTGGAGAAGAGCAAATGTTGTTCCTATCTTCAAAAAGGGGAAGAAGGTGGACCCAGGGAACTATAGGCCGGTGAGTCTGACTTCTATACCAGGAAAGATCTTTGAACAAATTATTAAACAACATGTATGTAAGTACATGGATAAGAATGAAGTGATTAACCAGAGTCAGCATGGGTTTGTAACTAACAAGTCATGTCAGACTAACTTAATTTCCTTCTATGACAGAATCACTGACTGGGTGGATCAGGGAAATGCTGTAGATATAGTATATCTTGACTTCAGCAAAGCATTTGACAAAGTATCTCACACCATCCTTATTGAAAAAATGACCAAGTTTGCAATGGACAAGGCAACTGTTAGGTGGATTCATAACTGGCTTAGTGATCGGACTCAAAGGGTGGTTGTAAATGGCTTCACATCCAGCTGGATGAATGTCTCAAGTGGGGTACCACAGGGCTCCGTCCTGGGACCTGTATTGTTCAACATCTTTATCAATGATTTAGATGAAGGAATTGAGGGTAAACTGATTAAATTTGCTGATGACACAAAGCTAGGAGGGATAGCTAATACTAGAGAAGAGAGAGAGGATTCAAAAAGACCTAAATAAACTGGAGCAGTGGGCAGCAACTAACAGAATGGTTTATAAGAGGGAAAAATGCAAAGTACTACATCTGTGCAATAAAAATGAAAAAAGCATATACAGAATGGGAGGAATAGAGCTAAGCAACAGTACATGTGAAAAAGACTTAGGTATACTAATAGATCATAGACTGAACATGAGTCAACAGGGTGATGCAGCAGCAAAAAAGGCAAATACAATTCTGGGATGTATTAACAGAAGCATACAGTCTAGATCACGTGAAGTCATTATCGGTCTTTACTCCTCTTCATCTGGAATACTGTGTACAGTTTTGGGCGCCACATTTTAAAAAAGACATAGACAAACTGGAGCAAGTTCAGAGAAGAGCGACCAGAATGGTGACCGGTCTGCAAACCATGTCCTATGAGGAACGGTTACAGGATTTGGGAATGTTTAGCTTGCAAAAAAGAAGACTGAGAGGAGACTTAATAGCTGTCTACAAATATCTCAAGGGCTGTCACATTGTAGAAGGATCATCTTTATTCTCATTTGCACAAGGAAAGACTAGAAGCAATGGGATGAAACTGAATGGGAGGAGACACAGATTAGATATTAGAAGACACTGTATGACAGTGAGGAGATCAATGAGTGGAACAGGCGGCCACGAGAGGTGGTGAGTTCCCCTTCAATGGACGTCTTCAAACAGAGGCTGGACAGACATCTGTCTGAGATGGTTTAGTGAATGCTGCTTTGAGCAGAGGATTGGACCAGATGACCCAGGAGGTCCCTTCCAACTCTACCATTCTATGATTCTATTTATATATATATATAGTACAGACCAAAAGTTTGGACACACCTTCTCATTTAAAGATTTTTCTGTATTTTCATGACTATGAAAATTGTACATTCACACTGAAGGCATCAAAACTATGAATTACCACATGTGGAATTATATACTTAACAAAAAAGTGTGAAACAAGTGAAAATATGTCTTATATTCTAGGTTCTTCACAGTAGCCACCTTTTGCTTTGATGACTGCTTTGCACACTCTTGGCATTCTCTTGATGAGCTTCAAGAGGTAGTCACCGGGAATGGTCTTCCAACAATCTTGAAGGAGTTCCCAGAGATGCTTAGCACTTGTTGGCCCTTTTGCCTTCACTCTGCGGTCCAGCTCACCCCAAACCATCTCGATTGGGTTCAGGTCTGGTGACTGTGGAGGCCAGGTCATCTGGCGTAGCCCCCCATCACTCTCCTTCTTGGTCAAATAGCCCTTACACAGCCTGGAGGTGTTTGGGGTCATTGTCCTGTTGAAAAATAAATGATGGTCCAACTAAACGCAAACCGGATGGAATAGCATGCCGCTGCAAGATGCTGTGGTAGCCATGCTGGTTCAGTATGCCTTCAATTTTGAATAAATACCCAACAGTGTCACCAGCAAAGCACCCCCACACCATCACACCTCCTCCTCCATGCTTCACGGTGGGAACCAGGCATGTAGAGTCCATCCGTTCACCTTTTCTGCGTCGCACAATGACACGGTGGTTGGAACCAAAGATCTCAAATTTGGACTCATCAGACCAAAGCACAGATTTCCACTGGTCTAATGTCCATTCCTTGTGTTCTTTAGCCCAAACAAGTCTCTTCTGCTTGTTGCCTGTCCTTAGCAGTGGTTTCCTAGCAGCTATTTTACCATGAAGGCCTGCTGCACAAAGTCTCCTTTTAACAGTTGTTGTAGAGATGTGTCTGCTGCTAGAACTCTGTGTGGCATTGACCTGGTCTCTAATCTGAGCTGCTGTTAACCTGCGATTTCTGAGGCTGGTGACTCGGATAAACTTATCCTCAGAAGTAGAGGTGACTCTTGGTCTTCCTTTCCTGGGGCGGTCCTCATGTGAGCCAGTTTCTTTCTAGCGCTTGATGGTTTTTGCAACTGCACTTGGGGACACTTTCAAAGTTTGCCCAATTTTTCAGACTGACTGACCTTCATTTCTTAAAGTAATGATGGCCACTCGTTTTTCTTTACTTAGCTGCTCTTTTCTTGCCATAATACAAATTCTAACAGTCTATTCAGTAGGACTATCAGCTGTGTATCCACCAGACTTCTGCACAACACAACTGATGGTCCCAACCCCATTTATAAGGCAAGAAATCCCACTTATTAAACCTGACAGGGCACACCTGTGAAGTGAAAAACATTTCCGGTGACTACCTCTTGAAGCTCATCAAGGGAATGCCAAGAGTGTGCAAAGCAGTCATCAAAGCAAAAGGTGGCTACTGTGAAGACCCTAGAATATAAGACATATTTTCAGTTGTTTCACACTTTTTTGTTAAGTATATAATTCCACATGTGGTAATTCATAGTTTTGATGCCTTCAGTGTGAATGTACAATTTTCATAGTCATGAAAATGCAGAAAAATCTTTAAATGAGAAGATGTGTCCAAACTTTTGGTCTGTACTGTATGTCTGGACAGTGTAGATGCTTCCTGCACTATGATTGGCTGGCTGCGCTTTCCTCAGTTAAAGTTATCGCCCACAGGAAAAACAAAAAAAAACAGTGCGCCGCTGATCTGACCTGTTCTAAGCTCTCCACAGCCCCCACACTCACCTGGCACATGTCACCGCTGATCATACACTCTCCACAGCCCCCACACTCACCTGGCACATGTCACCGCTGATCATACACTCTCCACAGCCCCCACACTCACCTGGCACATGTCACCGCTGATCATACACTCTCCACAGCCCCCACACTCACCTGGCACATGTCACCGCAGATCATACACTTGCACTATGCTAACAAAACTGTTCAAAACGCCATGGTTGCCCTCTATTCGCGGTCCAGCACAAATTCGTCGAACTTTTACGATTTTAAGAAAATTTGCTCGCCTTTGTGATCACGAATCCGAATATGCCATATTTGTGCCAAATTTGAAACTTTCGAACATTCGCCAAACAAATTCGCTCAACACTAAGTCACCAAACAGCTCAGTGAATATCTGTAGCCCTATATACAGGCCCACTGACTGATTACAAGATTGTAGACGCCTGTGATGCTAATTAGTGGACACAACGTGATTTAACATGTCCCCTTTGTCACATTATTTTCAGGGGTACCATCATTTCTGTCCAGGCCGATTTCATAACTGTTAAGGATCCGGGTGGTGGAACCTCTGTGCTGCGGTGCAAGGAGGGACCAGAGAGGCGTAACTAGGTATCAACTCGGACCGACCAAGGTCGTACGGCGGCCCAATCAACTCCGTGGCCAGGGAGGGACCGAGCAGAGGGACCAGGTGCTACTCTGGGGACCGACCTTGTATGAGAGCAGGTGACTCCCACGTGTCAGAAGGCAGGGACTGACCGGTACAGCAGATGAGCACGGCAGGCAGGCTGACGGGTGAGCCAGGCAGACGGACTGGCAGGCACGGCAGGTAACAGGCAGGAGCCTCCAGGTAGGCTGGCAGGTAGGCACGGCAGGTAACAGGCAGGTGCTTCTAGGTAAGCGGGCTGGCAGGTGTAGTGAGCTGGCAGGCTCTGGCTGTTCTGTGATAATTGAGATAGAGCCTGTGACAGAAATGATAACGCAGGATGGTGCTGCCACCTTGTGGCCAGAGGTTGCACCTGCGCAGGATGTGATGACAGAGAAAAAGACTGAGTCTCCTGGGTCTCTCCCTGGAGAGTCACGTGAGCAAAGTGAAAAAAAAAGCAAAGCGGGCGAAGAGTCTGAGGTGGTCTGTGAAAGGAACCAGGACGGTGTGCAGGTCCTCGTGTGTGCCGTAGAGGATACTCTCAACGTGGTTTCTGTTATCTGACACCTTATCCTCAGAGTTTTCCCCAGCTTCCGCACTGCTGAAGGATTCAGCTGTTACACTCCCCACTACTGGAGTGTGGACTACACAAGGGAATCCACAAGAGCTGCTATCCGGATCAGAGAGACTGTAAGCGGGACCTCTGGCGAGAGGCCGAAGTATTCCTTCCTTTCAGCGAAGTCTGCTGTTCCTGTTTTCTTCGGCTGGGACGCCTTCCTGCAAAAGACAGACAGGTCTGCGACGGGGGACACATCCTTCTGGAGTAAAGGACTGGTAACGTGCGAGTAGGGACAGTGAGGGTCAGCTTATAAGTACACGTTATTGCTGTGAACATTTACGGTTGTCATTTATTGTGTTCTGCTGTGTTAAAAATGTATACGAGTAAAGATACGGTTATCAATATAGAGTCTGTGTGTGGGGATCTTGCTGGGCCAGATCATGGATATCAACGCGCGGCTTTGCCCGCGGTCACTTCACAGGCACGGCAGGTAACAGGCAGGGGCCTCCAGGTAACAGGCAGGGGCCTCCAGGTAGGCTGGCTGGCAGGCACTGCAGGTAACGGGCAGGTGCTGCCAGGTAAGCAGGCGGGCAGAGCCCATAGACAGACTGGCAGTAGGCAGACTGTCGGGCTGGAGAGTAGACAAGCAGACGGACTGGACTAGTAGTCCGGATGGCGGGCAAGACTTGTAGCCGGGCTGGCGGACTGGACTGGTAGTCAGGCTAGCAGCGGGACCTGAGGGCTGAAGCAGAGTATCACACACAAAGCTACAACCTTGCACGGGCACCTACATATTGGAGGAGGTGCCTTTTAAAGGGGAAGTCCTCCGGCCATTGGCCGGGGACTTTTTAGGACAGCGCGCGCGGCCCCTTTAAGAGGGCGGGAGCACGCGCGCGCCCTAAGCACAGGGCCAGGGAAGCTGCGTGCACCAGCAGCAGTTGCAGGGAGGCCGGAAGACGCCGGAGCAGGACCACGGCGGTAAGCGGGGGCGGCGTCTCTGCCGGGCAGGAGGCAGAGATGCCGATGCTACAGTACCCCCCCTTTACGCCCCCTCTTTTTCAGGCCAGCAAGAAATTTTTAAAGGAGTAGCGGGGCGTGGATGTTCTCCCTGGGTTCACAAGTTCTCTCCTCTGGGCCAAACCCCTTCCAATCCACCAAAAAAAAGGTTTTCCCTCATGGTGGCCAGAATGTTCTCTACCTCATAGACGTCCTCAGCGGAGACCGGAGCTGGGGAGGTACCTGGATTGTTGGAAAAAGAATTAAGCACAACTGGTTTGAGGAGAGATACGTGGAAGGAGTTGGGAATTCGTAAGGTGGCCGGGAGTTTTAACTTGTAGGCTACTGGGTTGATTTGCTTGAGGACTTCAAATGGGCCGATGAACCGTGGGCCCAACTTATAGGAGGATATTTTGAGACGAACATGTTTGAAGGAGAGCCAAACCTTGTCTCCCGGATGGAATTGAGGTGGATCCAGACGTCTCTTATCAGCATGCTTCTTCATCCGTTCGGAGGATTGAAGAAGTGCGGATCTAGTGTCCTCCCAAATAGTGGAAAATTCGCTGACCAGAGACTCCACGGCCGGGTTGTCCACAGAAGCAGAAACGGGAAACGGAATCCGGGGATGTTGACCATAGACCACAAAGAAGGGGGACTTGGAAGAAGATTCGCTCTCATGGTTGTGGTAGGAGAACTCGGCCAAAGGTAGGAGCTCCACCCAATCGGTATAGTGAGCGTTGACGAAGTGCCGGAGGTAGCTGGTAAGGATCTGGTTGATACGCTCCACTTGGCCATTGGACTGCGGATGGTAAGCGGAGGAGAAATCCAGGGTGACATCCAGCAGCTTACATGTAGCTCTCCAGAAGCGCAAAGTGAACTGGACCCCTTGATCAGACACAATGTGGAGGGGTAGGCCGTGGAGACGAAAGATATGATGGATGAAGTCCTTAGCCAGCACAGATGCAGATGGGAGACCAGGCAGAGGAATGAAGTGGGCTATTTTAGAGAAGTGGTCAGAGACCACCCAAATGATCGTACAACCGGCAGAAACAGGGAGATCCGTAATAAAGTTCATAGCAATGTGTTGCCACAGGGCAGCAGGTACGGGAAGAGGCAGGAGACAGCCGGCAGGAAGATGTCTGGGAACCTTGTTGCGGGCACAGGACGAACAGGCCGTGACGAAGTCTACCACATCCTGGCGCAGGGTAGGCCACCAGTAATGCCGGGTAATGAGCAGGAAGGTCTGGCCAGCATGGCCGGCTTGTTTAGATGAATGACCCCAGTGAAGAAGCTTCTTACGATCCGGAACCGCTACAAACGTCTTACCGGGTGGGAGACGAGACAGATCCAAGGGGGCCACATTCATCACTTTAGAGGAATCGATGATATGCATAGGCTCCTCCTCTTGATCGGAAGACAGGAAGGATCGGGACAAGGCGTCAGCTTTAACGTTCTTGTCCGCCGGGTGGTAATGTAGGGTAAAGTTAAAGCGGGCGAAGATCAAAGACCACTGGGCCTGACGCGGATTGACTCTTTGAGCGTTCTGAAGATAAGTCAAGTTTTTGTGGTCAGTATAGATGACCACAGGGTGCAGAGTCCCCTCGAGCAGGTAACGCCACTCCTCCAGCGCCAATTTGATGGCTAGCAGTTCTCGGTCTCCTATGGAGTAGTTGCGCTCAGACAAGGAGAAGAGCTTGGAGAAGAAGCCGCAGGTTACCATTCTCCCGTATGGAGATTTCTGGGTGAGCACCGCTCCGGCTCCGGAAGAGGAAGCATCAACCTCCAGAAAGAATTGTTTGTTGTTATCTGGACGGTGCAGCACAGGGGCAGAAGAGAAGGCATGTGTAACGGGGTCGGGTGGTGGAACCTCTGTGCCTTGGAACAAGGAGGGACCCCGAGGGGCAGGTGTTAGTCTGGGGACGACCTTGTAATTGAGCAGGTGGCTCCCACGGGTCGGATAGCGGGGACTGACCGGTGTAGCGGGTGGACACAACAGGAGGGTAGCAGTCTCTTGGCTGGCAGGCAGGTGGTCACGGCAAGTGACAGCAGAGCCTCCAGCAGGCGGGTAGCAGGTGAGCGCTCCCAGGTGAGCGGGCTAGCAAGTATGGCAGGTAGCAGGCAGGTAACTGGCAGGTGCTTCCTGGTCCGTAGGTGGACTTGCCCATAGACACGACTGGAAGCTTGAGACCGACTGTCGGGCAGAAGAGCAGACAAGCAGGCAGACTGGACTAGTAGTCAGGCTGGCAACGGGACCTGAGGGCTGAAGCAGAGGTGAGTATGCTTTGCAACAACTTTGCTCGGGCACCTCCATTTTGGAGGAGGTGCCTTATATATGGGAGGTCCTCCGGCTATTGGCCGGGGACTCCTTAGAACGGCGCGCGCGGTCCCTTTAAGAGAGGGGGAGCACGCGCGCGCGCCCTAAGCACAGTGCCCGGGAAGGAGCGCGCGCCGGCAGCAGCGAGGGAAAGAGCGCTGGAGGACGCTGCGCCCGGAACAGGAAGGTGAGAGGGACGGCGTCTCTGCCTAGCAGGCGGCAGAGACGCCGATGCTACAGTACCCCCCCCTTTAGGCCCCCCCTTTTTTAAGCCAGAGAGAAATTTCTCAAGGAGAAGCGGGGCGTTGATGTTCTCCCTGGGTTCCCAAGTTCTTTCCTCAGGACCAAACCCCTTCCAATCCACCAGGAAAAAGGTTCTCCCCCTTACCCTCTTGGTGGCCAGGATACTCTCCACCTCAAAGACGTCCTCAGCAGAAACCGGAGCAGGAGGAGTACCTGGGATTATCGGAAAAAGTGTTAAGGACAACGGGTTTGAGGAGGGATACGTGGAAGGAGTTGGGAATGCGTAGGGTGGCCGGGAGTTTTAATTTGTAGGCCACTGGGTTAATTTGCCTGAGAACTTCGAAGGGTCCGATGAATCAAGGGCCCAACTTCTAGGAGGGTACTTTGAGCCGCACATGTTTGGAGGAGAGCCAAACCTTGTCTCCAGGACGGAATTGAGGCGGATCCAGACGTCTCTTATCAGCATATCTCTTCATCCGCTCGGAGGACTGAAGAAGAGCGGACCTGGTACTCTCCCAAATGGTAGAAAATTCGCTGACAAGAGACTCCGCGGCAGGGTTGTCCACAGAAGCGGAGACGGGAACTGGAATCCGGGGATGTTGGCCACAGACTATAAAGAACGGGGACTTGGTAGAGGATTCGCTCTCATGATTATTATAAGAGAATTCGGCTCAAGGTAGGAGATCCACCCAATCGGAATGGTGGGCATTAACGAAGTGCCGGAGGTAACTGGTAAGGATCTGATTGATCCGCTCCACTTGACCATTGGACTGTGGGTGGTAAGCGGAGGAGAAATCCAGGGTGACGTCTAGCAGCTTACATGTGGCTCTCCAGAAGCGTGAGGTGAACTGAACCCCACGATCCGACACGATGTGGAGGGGTAGGCCATGAAGACGGAAGATGTGGCGGATAAAGTCTTTAGCCAGTTCGGGTGCAGATGGGAGACCAGGCAGGGGAATGAAGTGGGCCATTTTCGAAAAGCGGTCAGCGACCACCCAAATGACTGTACACCCGGCAGAAACAGGAAGATCGGTGATAAAATCCATAGTTATGTGCTGCCATGGAGCAGCAGGTACAGGAAGGGGCAAGAGATGGCCGGGTGGTAGGTGTCTGGGCACTTTGTTACGGGCACAAGATGAACAGGCCGCGACGAAGTCTACAAGGTCCTTACACAGGGTAGGCCACCAGTAATGCCGGGAAATGAGCTGGAAGATCTTCTTTTGGCCAGCATGGCCAGCTAGTTTAGAAGAATGGCCCCAACGAAGAACCCTCTCCCGACCTGATACTGCTACAAACGTCTTACTGGGTGGGAGACGAGTCAGATCCAGAGGGGCCACCTTCATTACCTTGGAGGGGTCAATGATGTGCGCAGGCTCCTCCTCTTGATCGGAGGACAGGAAGGACCGGGACAAGGCATCAGCTTTGACGTTCTTGTCCGCCGGACGGAAATGAAGGATGAAGTCGAAGCGGGCAAAAAACAAAGACCACCGGGCCTGGCGAGGATTAAGTCTCTGGGCATTTTGGAGATATGCCAGATTTTTGTGATCCGTGTAGATGATCACCGGGTATAGAGCCCCTTCAAGCAGATAGCGCCACTCCTCCAGTGCTAATTTGACGGCTAGCAATTCACGATCTCCTATAGAGTAGTTGTGCTCAGACGAGGAGAAGATTTTGGAGAAGAAGCCGCAGGTTACCATTCTCCCGGTAGAAGATTTTTGGGTGAGTACCGCTTCGGCTCCGGAGGAGGAGGCATCAACCTCCAGGTAGAATTGTTTATTGCAGTCCGGGCGGTGCAGGACGGGGGCAGAGACGAAGGCTTTCTTTAAGGAAAGGAAGGCCTCCTCGGCTTCGGGTGACCATACCTTGGGATTTGCCCCCTTACGGGTAAGCGCAGATATGGGAGAAGTCCGGGACGAGAATTGTGGGATGAAAAGACGATAGTAATTGGCGAAGCCCAGGAATCGCTGTATCGCCTTCAACCCCTCAGAACGGGGCCACTTTAGGACAGCAGAGAGCTTCTCGGGATCCATTTGCAGGCCTGTTTGGGAGATAACATAGCCCAAGAATGGAAGGGAGGTCTGGTCGAAGAGGCACTTCTCGTATTTGGCATAGAGGTGGTTCTGCCGAAGCCTAAGCAGGACCTGACGAACATCACTCCGGTGTGTGGGGAGATCCGGAGAGAAGACCAAGATATCGTCCAGGTACACCACAACGCAGGAGTACAGGAGGTACCGGAAGATGTCGTTGACCAGTTCTTGAAAGACAGCAGGGGCATTACAGAGTCCGAAGGGCATCACACGGTACTCATAGTGACCATCCCGGGTATTGAATGCTGTCTTCCACTCGTCTCCTTGACGGATACGGACCAGGTTATATGCTCCCCGAAGATCCAGCTTGGAGAAGATCCTGGCACCTTTGAGGTGATCAAACAACTCGGATATGAGCGGCAGGGGGTATTTGTTTTTTACCGTGATTTGATTGAGTCCTCTATAGTCAATACAAGGACGTAGCGAGCCGTCTTTCTTTTTGACAAAGAAGAATCCAGCTCCAGCCGGGGAGGTAGATTTTCGAATAAATCCCCTAGCCAGATTCTCTTCAATGTATTCAGACATGGCCCGGGTTTCAGCCGCAGACAATGGGTAGATACGCCCACGGGGCGGAGTGGCGCCAGGTACCAGGTCGCCTATGGGGTGGCAACGTCTCTGCTTCCTTTTTACTGAAGACGTCCGCATAGGGCCAGTATGGAGCCGGGAGACCGGGTAGATTAGCTGGAGTAGGCAGAGGGCGAGCTTGGCGGACCTGAACCAGGCAGGTCTTATGGCAGTCTGGTCCCCACCGGAGTACTTCACCGGATCGCCAGTTCAATACGGGTTCATGTATCTGTAGCCAGGGTAGACCAAGCAATAAGGAGTGAGAGAGTCCGGACAGCACATGGAATGAGATTTCTTCAGAGTGCAGCATTCCCACCTGCAGGGTTATGGGTTCAGTGACGAGCAGGATGGTCACCGGGAGAAGTCTTCCATCCACGGAGGCGACTGACAATGGTTCAGCCAGGGGCTTGGTGGGAATACGGTATTTCTCTACTAAAGACTGGGAGATGAGGTTTCCAGCAGCTCCAGAATCCAGGTGGGCGATTTCAAAGTGGCGATTCGCTCCCCAGGAGATAGAGACAGACAAGGTTAGAGATGGAGAGGGCTTACTTTTGTCTAGGACGACCTCTCCAAGCGGACCTAGACACTGGAGTTTTCCGGCTTCTCCGGGCAGGAACGGATCAGGTGCTTTTTACTGCCACAATAGAAACAGCTCCCCTCAGCTCGGCGTGACTCTTGGCGAGATTTGACCATCTTGGTCTGGTCGATCTGCATGGGCTCGGGTGAGTGCGCCCGGGGAGTGACAGATGAAGAGACAGGTCTCTGGGAAATAGGAGCAAGGCGGGGAAACCTCCTCTCACGGGTGGTCTCTTTGGTACGTTCCTGGAACCGGATGTTAATCCGGGTAGCTAGTGTCACCAAGTCATCCAGGGTGGTTGGAATGTCCCGACCGGCAAGTTCGTCTTTAATCCGACCGGAGAGGCCCTCCCAGAAGACGGACACCAGGGCCTCGTTATCCCAGGCAAGCTCAGAAGCGAGGGTATGGAACCGTATGGCATATTGGCCCACGGTGAGACTCCCTTGGCGGAGACGTAGCAGAGAGGAGGCTGACGAGGTCTTTCGTCCCTGTTCATCGAAGACTTTCCGGAAAGCAGTGAGGAAAGCTGACAAGTTGGATACCAGGGGATCCCCTCTCTCCCACAGGGGATTTAGCCAAGCCAGTGCTTCCCCAGTGAGATGGGACATGATGAAGGCCACTTTGGCCCGGTCGGTGGTAAAGTGATGTGCCAAGAGTTCAAAGTGCAGAGTGCACTGGTTAATGAAGCCTCGAGCCAAGGCGGGGTCTCCACCAAAACGAGGCGGTGCAGAGAGCCGGGGACCCGGACCGGATACCATGGTATTGATGGGCAGCGGCGCTGCCGGGGCGTGAGTCGTACGACTGGAGGCAGGTCCTGGTGGAGCAGTCAGTGTGTCCAGGCGGGAGTTGACATTACGCAGGTGGTTCAGGATGGATTCCTGTCGGGATCTCTGACGGGAGACTTCGTGGAACAGGTCAGAGAGCGAGGGAGCTTGGGTGCCACCGGGTTCCATGGCCCGAGCAAACTGTAACGGGGCCGGGTGGTGGAAACTCTGTGCCTTGGAACAAGGAGGGACCCTGAGGGGCAGGTGTTAGTCTGGGGATGACCTTGTAATTGAGCAGGTGGCTCCCATGGGTCAGATAGCGGGGACTGACCGGTGTAGCGCGTGGACACAACAGGAGGGTAGCAGTCTCTGGGTGAGCAGGCGGGTGGTCACGGCAAGTGACGGCAGAACAGGTAAGAGTCTCTTAGCAGGCAGCCAGGTGGTCACGGGAAGTGACGGCAGAGCAGGTAAGAGTCTCTTGGCTGGCAGGCAGGTGGTCACGGCAAGTGACAGCAGAGCCTCCAGGTAGGCTAGCAGGCGGGTAGCAGGTGAGCGCTCCCAGGTGAGCGGGCTAGCAAGTATGGCAGGTAGCAGGCAGGTAACTGGCAGGTGCTTCCTGGTCCGTAGGTGGACTTGCCCATAGACAGACTGGTGGAAGCTTGAGACCGACTGTCGGGCAGAAGAGCAGACAAGCAGGCAGACTGGACTAGTAGTCAGGCTGGCAACGGGACCTGAGGGCTGAAGCAGAGGTGAGTATGCTTTGCAACAACTTTGCTCGGGCACCTCCATTTTGGAGGAGGTGCCTTATATATGGGAGGTCTTCCGGCTATTGGCCGGGGACTCCTTAGAACGGCGCGCGCGGTCCCTTTAAGCACAGTGCCCGGGAAGGCACAGCGAGGGAAGGAGCGCTGGAGGACGTTGCGCCCGGAACAGGAAGGTAAGAGGGACGGCGTCTCTGCCTAGCAGGGGGCAGAGACGCCGATGCTACAGCTTGTTTTAAACAGAGGAAGGCCTCCTCCGCTTCGGACAGCCATTCCTTAGGATTTGCTCCCTTTCGGGTGAGCACAGAGATGGGAGCAGTCCAGGAAGAGAAATGTGGGATGAAGAGACGGTAATAGTT
Source organism: Phyllobates terribilis (assembly GCF_046119375.1). NCBI lineage: Eukaryota > Metazoa > Chordata > Amphibia > Anura > Dendrobatidae > Phyllobates > Phyllobates terribilis. The sequence goes on along the minus strand of NW_027362768.1, from coordinate 394,882,482 downwards.
GGCGAAGCCCAGGAATCGCTAATACGCCTTCAACCGCTCCGGACGGGGCAACTTTAAGACGGCAGAGACCTTCTCGGGGTCCATCCGTAGACCTATTTTAGAGATAATATAGCCCAGGAATGGAAGGGAGGACTGCTCGAAGAGGCACTTCTCAAATTTTGCATATAGGTGATTCTGCCTAAGCCTAAGCAGGACCTGATGAACATCCCTCCGATGTGAGGGAAGATCCGGAGAGAAGAGCAAGATGTCGTCCAGGTATACCACCACGCAAGAATATAAGAAGTCACGGAAGATGTCATTAACTAATTCTTGGAAGACGGCGGGAGCATTACAGAGACCAAAGGGCATCACACGGTATTCATAGTGACCGTCCCGGGTATTAAATGCCGTCTTCCACTCGTCCCCTTGGCGGATCCGGACCAGGTTATATGCCCCACGAAGATCAAGCTTGGTGAAGATCTTTGCGTCTTTAAGGCGGTCGAACAGCTCAGAGATGAGCGGCAGGGGGTATTTGTTTTTGACAGTGATTTGATTGAGTCCTCTATAATCGATACATGGACGTAGTGAATAGTCTTTCTTTTTAACGAAGACGAATCCGGCTCCAGCCTGGGAGGAAGATTTCCGAATGAATCCCCTAGCCAGATTTTTTTCTATGTACTCCAACATGGCCCTGGTTTCGGCCAACGACAACGGGTAGATACGCCCACGGTGTGGAGTGGCACCGGGTATCAGGTCGATAGGGCAATCATATGGCATATGGGGTGGCAGAGTCTCTGCCTCCTTCTTGTCGAAGTCATCAGCATAGGACCAGTAGGGTGCCGGTAGACCGGGTAAATTGTTCGGAGAAGATGGGGGTCGAGCCGTGCGAACCGGAACCAGGCAGGTCTCATGGCAATCCTCACCAGATTGCCAATTCAGAACGGGTTCATGTTTCTGTAGCCAGGGTATACCTAGCAAAAGGGGGTGAGAGAGTCCGGACAGCACATGGAAGGAAATCCTCTCGGAGTGCAGCATTCCCACCTGCAGGGTTATGGGCTCTGTGAAGAGCAAGATGGTCACCGGAAGGAGTCTTCCATCCACGGTTACGCCCCTTTTGAAAAAGCAAGGGCGAAACGGCGGCGTCGGGGTGGAGGCCGGGTAGCAAGCTCAAAATCAGAAATAAGTAAGTAAGAATCATGTTTGATCATTGATAATTTAGATTCAAATTCCTCCCCATGAGTAACACTTGGAGCAGCTGATACAAGGTGTTAAAGCTGAAACAACCATAGGCACTTGCATTTTTACTGATTTATGCTTTGACATATATTGGCACTCTGCACTTTTTCATTATTTTTTGCTGTTATGAAATGTAGGGAGTATTGATACTTTATGATATAAAAGCGCGAGCACTTTCAAAATGATGTTAGTGTCTTTCTCTCTATTAAAACCTTAGAACGGAATCTAATTTAGGGAAGATTAATAAACATTCAAAAAAACCTCTTTTTACCCGCTGTGCTACCTGACTGCTGCATTCTTTGATACCTTTGCTTATTTTATGTTTGTTTTAGATTTATTCATAATTAAAATTTTTTAACAATTTATGCCTCATTTTAATGGAGACATTATGGGCGCTCTGTTAATGTGTTTTTGATTATTGCTGTAGAGGCTAATCATTTTTGGTGATACTGTGTATTAATTCTGTATAATAACTTGTAAAAGGGATTTAAAAATATATATATATAATTTAAGTAAACCAAAATGGAATTTTTTTTATTAAAAAAATAGGAAATTTCAATGTAGTTTATGTAGGAAGCAAGAACTGCCAAAAAATAGGGACTCAGATACACCCTGTATTAGACATAAAGGAGGGTCTCATACACATTCTGTTGAAATTATCATGTAGACTAAGTCTCAGTGCCCACGATGCAGAAATGCTGCAGATTTTTTCAGCTTCTCCCTGGCATGCGGATTGTACATGCGGATTGTGCATGTGGATGTGAAGCGTTTTTCATGCATTTCCGCATGCGAGTTGTCAAGCGATTTTAGCATCACTTGGAAAGTGCTTGACAACTTGGTCACACTATATAAATCCATGGAACCGGCAACCAGCAGATATAGTGTGACCGAGTTAGTTAAAAAAAAAGAATAAGAATGGTAAAAAATAAAAAATAAAGATTATACTCCCCTTCCGATGTCCTCCCGGTGTTTTCTCTGCTGCGTCCGGTGTCTTGGGCGGCTCGCGGTGGTGTGAAGGACCTGCGGTGACGTCATTGAGTCATGTGTCAGGTCACATGACTCAATGACGTCATAGCAGGTCCTTCACAACACCGCGACCCATACAGCAGACCAGACGGAGCGGAGAAAACCCCGGGAGGACATCGGAAGGTGAGTATAATCTTTATTTTTTAGTTTAAATTCTTTTATTTACAGGTTCTATGGTACCCGGGTCTGGATCAGAGTCTTCTCTCCTCCACACCCGGGCACCATCCGCACATTGAACCGTGTGATATCCGCATGTGCACATGTAGTGATGCGGATGTCACGCGGTCCAATGCAAGTCAATGGCGGCGATTACGCTGCGTGTCCACAAAATTAATGGACATACTGCGTATTTTTCCGCAATGATAATCCGCAGCGGAAATTTCCACAGCATGTGCACAGAATGTGGATTATCACTGGGGACCATGGGGCGCTGATTACCAAGCGGTTTTTAAGCGTTTTTGCTGCGGAAATTCTGCGTCAAAAACGCTTGAAAAACGCATAGTGGGCACGCAGCCTCATAGAGTCACCCATACACCCTTCAAGGCACCAACTGGAGGGCCTCATTCAAATATTGTGAACAAAGTGTAGTTGTGGTACTCCTACACTCAAAAAGGCTTTGCACAAAGTACAAAGCCAGGAAAAAAATATAAGTAGGGTCATCCATAGGCCTTTGAAGGGAACAACTGGCGGGCCTCATTCAAATATAGAACATTAAAAACACTTTATTTGCCATCATCTGGTGGTGTGTAAAAGTCGGGTCTAAGCCAGGCTTTGTTCATTGTTATCAGAAAGAAAGTGCAAATCCCGGAAAAAATGAAAGAAGGGTAATACAGTAATCCTCTTCAGGTGTACGCTTCTCCTTCCTCGGGAGGCTGGTGGGACTGCCACCTCTCCACCTGGTTCCTGGAGCCCGATTCCCAGGTGCCTGGGCTGTAAGTGACCCGGGTTCAGGTAGTGCCAGAGCCCCCGACATGTACAAATGGGTGACAGCTCCCTGTGTCACCTGCACCTTCGCCAGCTTCCGCATAGGAAGTGGGGAACCCCAAAGACAGTACGATTTCTTGGGGGTGGTAGTCCCTTCTCGATCCGCCTCCAGGAGTCTCTCCCAGGCCCATTCATTTCTCAAGAAGAGTTCATCCTACTCCCTTTATGGAAGTCTTCAAACAGGCTGGATAGACATCTGTCTGAGATGGTTTAGTGAATCCTTCATTGACCAGATGACCCTGGAGGTCCCCTCCAACTTTACCATTCTATGATTCTTCCTTCTGGCATCACACACACCGCATACCAGCAATGTTGACCCTCCATTTTGAGGAACGTGACCCATTTGCCAGCTGTCAGCTCTTACACCCTTCGAGGCAAGTGTTTTGCTTCTACTGCCCGCTGGTTGAACGAGATGTGATAACGGGTCCCAAACTGTTTGACAAAACCCCTTCTCTTCTTCTGGCCATGCGTAATAATGACCTTCTCCCAGGATGCCAACTGGCAGTACCTTGTGGCTAGCGGGCCTGCTAGCATTTCTCCAGCCCTGACTGGTCCTGGCTCGCTTACTTCTCTAGTCCAACCAGCCCAGGCTCCGCAGTCCGTTCACTAGTTGCTTGTTCCTGACTCTCCTGTCTGCAGTCTGCAAAACTCCAGCGATGAAGGCGGCAGACGGGGTTCAGGCCTTAGTAGCTCTGGTAAAGCGTCCAGTTCCGGACCACAGACTCCTGCCACCTCTGCTGCTGCGCCAGCTCATATACCAACGACATGTACCCCAGAACATGGAATACTGCATCTATGAGCAATATAATAAGCCGATATAGGGGCTTCTGTATATATAGTGAGGGGCAGCAGTGCCGATATAGGGGCTTCTGTATATATAGTGAGGGGCAGCAGTGCCGATATAGGGGCTTCTGTATATATAGTGAGGGGCAGCAGTGCCGATATAGGGGCTTCTGTATATATAGTGAGGGGCAGCAGTGCCGATATAGGGGCTTCTGTATATATATATATATATAGTGAGGGGCAGCAGTGCAGATATAGGGGCTTCTGTATATATAGTGAGGGGCAGCAGTGCAGATATAGGGGCTTCTGTATATATAGTGAGGGGCAGCAGTGCAGATATAGAGGCTTCTGTATATATAGTGAGGGGCAGCAGTGCAGATATAGAGGCTTCTGTATATATAGTGAGGGGCAGCAGTGCAGATATAGGGGCTTCTGTATATATAGTGAGGGGCAGCAGTGCAGATATAGAGGCTTCTGTATATATAGTGAGGGGCAGCAGTGCAGATATAAAGGCTTCTGTATATATAGTGAGGGGCAGCAGTGCAGATATAGGGGCTTCTGTATATATAGTGAGGGGCAGCAGTGCAGATATAGAGGCTTCTGTATATAGTGAGGGGCAGCAGTGCAGATATAGGGGCTTCTGTATATATAGTGAGGGGCAGCAGTGCAGATATAGGGGCTTCTGTATATATAGTGAGGGGCAGCAGTGCAGATATAGGGGCTTCTATATATAGTGAGGGGCAGCAGTGCAGATATAGAGGCTTATGTATATATAGTGAGGGGCAGCAGTGCAGATATAGGGGCTTCTGTATATATAGTGAGGGGCAGCAGTGCAGATATAGGGGCTTCTGTATATATAGTGAGGGGCAGCAGTGCAGATATAGGGGCTTCTGTATATATAGTGAGGGGCAGCAGTGCAGATATAGAGGCTTCTGTATATATAGTGAGGGGCAGCAGAGCAGATATAGGGGCTTCTGTATATAGTGAGGGGCAGCAGTGCAGATATAGGGGCTTCTGTATATATAGTGAGGGGCAGCAGTGCAGATATAGGGGCTTCTGTATATATAGTGAGGGGCAGCAGTGCAGATATAGGGGCTTCTGTATATATAGTGAGGGGCAGCAGTGCAGATATAGGGGCTTCTGTATATATAGTGAGGGGCAGCAGTGCAGATATAGGGGCTTCTGTATATATAGTGAGGGGCAGCAGTGCAGATATAGGGGCTTCTGTATATATAGTGAGGGGCAGCAGTGCAGATATAGAGGCTTCTGTATATATATAGTGAGGGGCAGCAGTGCAGATATAGAGGCGTCTGTATATATAGTGAGGGGCAGCAGTGCAGATAAAGAGGCTTCTGTATATATAGTGAGGGGCAGCAGTACAGATATAGGGGCTTCTGTATATATAGTGAGGGGCAGCAGTGCAGATATAGAGGCTTCTGTATATATAGTGAGGGGCAGCAGTGCAGATATAGGGGCTTCTGTATATAGTGAGGGGCAGCAGTGCAGATATGGGGGCTTCTGTATATATAGTGAGGGGCAGCAGTGCAGATATAGGGGCTTCTGTATATATAGTGAGGGGCAGCAGTGCAGATATAGGGGCTTCTGTATATATAGTGAGGGGCAGCAGTGCATATATAGGGGCTTCTGTATATATAGTGAGGGGCAGCAGTGCAGATATAGAGGCTTCTGTATATATAGTGAGGGGCAGCAGTGCATATATAGGGGCTTCTGTATATATAGTGAGGAGCAGCAGTGCAGATATAGGGGCTTCTGTATATATATATATATAGTGAGGGGCAGCAGTGCAGATATAGGGGCTTCTGTATATATAGTGAGGGGCAGCAGTGCAGATATAGGGGCTTCTGTATATATAGTGAGGGGCAGCAGTGCAGATATAGGGGCTTCTGTATATATAGTGAGGGGCAGCAGTGCATATATAGAGGCTTCTGTATATATAGTGAGGGGCAGCAGTGCAGATATAGGGGCTTCTGTATATATAGTGAGGGGCAGCAGTGCAGATATAGGGGCTTCTGTATATATATATATATATAGTGAGGGGCAGCAGTGCAGATATAGGGGCTTCTGTATATATAGTGAGGGGCAGCAGTGCAGATATAGGGGCTTCTGTATATATAGTGAGGGGCAGCAGTGCAGATATAGGGGCTTCTGTATATATAGTGAGGGGCAGCAGTACAGATATAGGGGCTTCTGTATATATAGTGAGGAGCAGCAGTGCAGATATAGGGGCTTCTGTATATATATAGTGAGGGGCAGCAGTGCAGATATAGGGGCTTCTGTATATATAGTGAGGGGGCAGCAGTGCAGATATAGGGGCTTCTGTATATATAGTGAGGGGCAGCAGTGCAGATATAGAGGCTTCTGTATATATAGTGAGGGGCAGCAGTGCAGATATAGGGGCTTCTGTATATATAGTGAGGGGAAGCAGTGCAGATATAGGGGCTTCTGTATATATAGTGAGGGGCAGCAGTGCATATATAGAGGCTTCTGTATATATAGTGAGGGACAGCAGTGCAGATATAGGGGCTTCTGTATATATAGTGAGGGGCAGCAGTACAGATATAGGGGCTTCTGTATATATATAGTGAGGGGCAGCAGTGCAGATATAGGGGCTTCTGTATATATAGTGAGGGGAAGCAGTGCAGATATAGGGGCTTCTGTATATATATATAGTGAGGGGGCAGCAGTGCAGATATAGGGGCTTCTGCATATATAGTGAGGGGCAGCAGTGCAGATATAGGGGCTTCTGCATATATAGTGAGGGGCAGCAGTGCAGATATAGGGGCTTCTGTATATATAGTGAGGGGCAGCAGTGCAGATATAGGGGCTTCTGTATATATAGTGAGGAGCAGCAGTGCAGATATAGGGGCTTCTGTATATATATAGTGAGGGGCAGCAGTGCAGATATAGGGGCTTCTGTATATATAGTGAGGGGCAGCAGTGCAGATATAGAGGCTTCTGTATATATAGTGAGGGGCAGCAGTGCAGATATAGAGGTGTCTGTATATATAGTGAGGGGAAGCAGTGCAGATATAGGGGCTTCTGTATATATATATAGTGAGGGGCAGCATTGCAGATATAGGGGCTTCTGTATATATAATGAGGGGCAGCAGTGCCGATATAGGGGCTTCTGTATATATAGTGAGGGGCAGCAGTGCAGATATAGAGGCTTCTGTATATATAGTGAGGGGCAGCAGTGCAGATATAGAGGCTTCTGTATATATAGTGAGGGGCAGCAGTGCAGATATAGGGGCTTCTGTATATATAGTGAGGGGCAGCAGTGCAGATATAGGGGCTTCTGTATATATAGTGAGGGGCAGCAGTGCAGATATAGAGGCTTCTGTATATATAGTGAGGGGCAGCAGTGCAGGTATAGAGGCTTCTGTATATATAGTGAGGGGCAGCAGTGCAGATATAGGGGCTTCTGTATATATAGTGAGGGGCAGCAGTGCAGGTATAGAAGCTTCTGTATATATAGTGAGGGGAAGCAGTGCAGATATAGGGGCTTCTGTATATATAGTGATAGGCAGCAGTGCAGATATATGGGCTTCTGTATATATAGTGAGGGGCAGCAGTGCAGATATAGGGGCTTCTGTATATATAGTGAGGGGCAGCAGTGCAGATATAGAGGCTTCTGTATATATAGTGAGGGGCAGCAGTGCAGATATAGGGGCTTCTGTATATATAGTGAGGAGCAGCAGTGCAGATATAGATGCTTCTGTATATATAGTGAGGGGAAGCAGTGCAGATATAGGGTTTTGTATATATATAGTGAGGGGCAGCAGTGCAGATATAGGGGCTTCTGTATATATAGTGAGGGGCAGCAGTGCAGATATAGAGGCTTCTGTATATATAGTGAGGGGCAGCAGTGCAGATATAGGGGCTTCTGTATATATAGTGAGGGGCAGCAGTGCAGATATAGGGGCTTCTGTATATATAGTGAGGGGCAGCAGTGCAGATATAGGGGCTTCTGTATATATAGTGAGGGGCAGCAGTGCAGATATAGAGGCTTCTGTATATATAGTGAGGGGCAGCAGTGCAGATATAGAGGCTTCTGTATATATATAGTGAGGGGCAGCAGTGCAGATATAGAGGTTTCTGTATATATAGTGAGGGGCAGCAGTGCAGATATAGAGGCTTCTGTATATATAGTGAGGGGCAGCAGTGCAGATATAGAGGCGTCTGTATATATAGTGAGGATGTCACGCTGTCTCTGTATACTGGAGGTAGGGGGCCTAAGCTGACCCTAAGCTGGGGCCCTGACTAATCCCTCAACCTGGAGGTACTGTTAAAGGTACAGAGGTCCAGGCCGCCAGCGTAACCCCTACCTCCTGAGGATCCCTGCACCTAAGTAATCTAGTCCTGAGAAGGACCCCGATCACAACAAAAGAGGACAAGTAATAATATGCCCACACACAGTACAAGGGAAAAACCAAAACCACCTTGCATACAAAAACTACACAACTACAACAGAGGGAACACCAACGGGAAAGGAGATAAATGATAAAGCGAGGAAGGGAAAAAACACTCCAAATACACTTATCTCAGAAACTCCAAATACCACGATCCGCTCTGTAAGTCTGTATGAAATGCTTTCACCGACACTTCCCAAACAGACCAGCAGGCATTTGAAGGAGACTCACTACAGCAGCATTGATTGCAGCTGGGCGAGGCTGGACCTAGCACAGAGAGAGAGAGAATTAACTCCCTCACTGCCGAAAACACAAAGCACCAAAAAGTCAGCTGCGAGAAGTCAGGCTGTGTAATCGTGACGATCTTCGTGGCGACACACCCGTGACAGTACCCCCCCTTCTACGAGGGGCCTCCGGACCCTCAGGGCCAGGTTTATCCGGGTGAGTCGTGTGGAAGGCCCGAACTAATCGGTCTGCGTTAATATCCGACGCAGGAACCCACATCCTCTCCTCAGGACCATACCCTTTCCAATGAACCAGGTACTGAAGAGCCCCCCCTACTGAAAGTACAAAACTGGGGGTGAAAACCATATGCCCCAAAAAACGGGGACTTACCAGTGGACTCGCTCCGCCTATTATTAAGAGCAAACTCTGCCAGAGGTAACACCGGAGATATGTCTCCAAGCTCTGGTTCATACGTTCCGTCTGACCATTGGTCTGAGGGTGAAAAGCCGATGAGAATGACAAATGCATCCCCCGCCGTGCACAAAACGCCTTCCAGAACTTGGACACAAACTGAGACCCCCGATCAGACACTACATCGGAGGGTACCCCGTGAAGCCTCACAATCTCCCCAATGAACACCTGCGCAAGAGTTTTAGCATTAGGGAGAGCCGGAAGAGCGATAAAATGTGCCATCTTGCTGAACCTGTCCACTACAACGAGTATGACCGTTTTACCCGAAGACGGAGGGAGGTCCGTAATAAAGTCCATAGACAGATGAGTCCAAGGACGCTCCGGGAACTTCAAAGGTAAGAGGGCCCCAGACGGACAGGTATGTGAGGTCTTAGAGCGCGCACAAACCCCACAGGACGCGACAAAAGTTACCACCTCCTTATGTAAGTTAGGCCACCAAAACCGACGCGAGAGGAGATCCACAGTTGCTTTACTCCCCGGGTGTCCTGCCAAAACTGAGTTATGGTGTGCCTCGATCACCTTTTGTCGCAACTGATCTGGAACAAACAGTCTCCCCGGAGGTCCAACAGGGGCGTCCCCCTGAGCCTCCAATACCTCCTCCTCCAGCTCAGAGCATACTGCCGAAACCACCACCCCCTCCTGAAGGATAGGAATCGGGTCGTCCGTATTCCCGGCCCCAGGGAAACTGCGAGATAAGGCATCCGCCTTTACATTTTTTGACCCAGGACGATATGTAACGACAAAATTAAACCTGGTAAAAAACAATGACCACCTAGCTTGTCTGGGATTCAGACGTTTCGCGGACTACAGATATAGCAGGTTCTTGTGATCGGTGATGACGGTGACCGGATGGACTGCCCCCTCCAAAAAATGGCGCCACTCCTCAAAAGCTAACTTAATGGCCAAGAGTTCCCTATTGCCGACATCGTAATTCCTCTCAGCGGACGACAATTTTTTAGAGAAAAAGGCGCACGGATGCCACTTACCAGGGGACGAACCTTGTGACAATACTGCTCCCACCCCTACCTCGGAAGCGTCTACCTCTACAAAGAATGGCTGTGACGCATCAGGTTGAATGAGTATGGGTGCCGAGGCAAAACATTTTTTCAAGCAGGAGAATGCTTGACAAGCCTTGTCAGACCACCTAGAAAAATCCGTCCCCTTTTTAGTCATGTCTGTGAGAGGCTTAACCATGGACGAGAAATTACAAATGAACTTCCGGTAATAATTAGAAAACCCCAGGAAACGTTGTAGTGCCTTAAGATTCTCTGGCCGATCCCACTCAAGAACTGCCCGCACTTTCCCAGGGTCCATACGAAAACCGGACGCTGAAACCAGGAAGCCTAAAAACTGGAGTTCCTGTACGGCAAACACACACTTTTCCCATTTGGCATACAGTTTATTATCCCGCAAGATCTGTAACACCTGCCTAACGTGCTCCTGATGAGACACCAGATCCGGCGAGTAAATTAAGATATCATCCAGATATATGACAACAAACTGTCCCACCAGGCGGCGAAAAATGTCATTAACAAAGTGTTGGAACACCGCCGGGGCATTAGTCAGACCGAATGGCATGACAAGGTTCTCATAATGCCCCTCCGGAGTGTTAAACGCCGTCTTCCACTCATCCCCCTCCTTCATCCTAATCAGATTGTACGCCCCCCTGAGATCCAACTTAGAGAACCATTTGGCGCCCACGATCTGATTAAAGAGATCGGGAATAAGTGGGAGTGGATACGGATCTCGGACCGTAATCCGATTAAGTTCACGGAAATCCAGGCAAGGGCGTAGGCCTCCATCTTTCTTCTTAACAAAGAAGAACCCCGCAGCCACCGGTGAAGATGAAGGTCTAATATGCCCCTTAGCCAGACTTTCTGAAATATAATCCTTCATGGCCTGCCTCTCAGGACCAGAAAGGTTATACAACCTAGCTTTAGGTAACTTGGCCTCAGGGAGCAGTTTTACAGAACAATCATACTCGCGATGAGGAGGTAGTTCCTGACACCCTTTCTCCGAGAATACATCCTCAAAGTCCGCCAGAAATGGAGGTAAGACCCAAGGAGTAACCGCACCGATGACCGTGTTCATGCAGTTTTTATTACAGAATTTACTCCATTGGCTTATCTCTCTGGTTTGCCAATTAATAACCGGGTTATGCTTAGTTAACCAAGGAAGGCCCAACACTATAGGAGTGGGAAGACCCTCCAACACGTAGCAAGACAACAGTTCTTTATGTATCGCCCCCACTTGAAGTTTTACGTCATGCACAGCTTGCAAAAAACTTCCCTGACCGAGAGGCCTGGCATCGATCGAGAATATGGGGATGGGTTTAGCCAACTCACTCAATCGCATACCTTGAACCCGGGCAAACCGAGCATCAACCAGATTAGCCCCGGCCCCACTATCCAGAAGAACAGATATCCTCTCAGTTCTCGTACCCACCACCACCTCCGCCGGTACGAGAAACTGAGACGAACCTAGGGACGAAATACCTACTCCCAGATTGCCGTCCACCACACAACCTGGGATCAACAGTTTTCCGACGACTCTTCACTCTGCAAGGGACGGGATGGACACCCCCCAATAAAATGTCCCTTTCTCCCGCAGAAGAAACACCTTCCTGTCTTATGGCGCACCACCGGTCCCCTCCCCCGAAATGATGTCCCTCCTAATTGCATAGGCTCCTCTGGACTGACCAGGGGAACCACCATATGAGGGGACCTTGTAGGAGGTGGAGTCATCACAGGGGGTCGAGTTATCCCACACCTCTCCCGAAGCCGTCTGTCAACGCGAATAGCCAGGGCCATAGCGGCTTCCAGTGACGCGGGAGAGTCATACTGTGCCAACACATCCTGTAATTTGTCGGATAAACCTTGACAAAACTGGCTCCTAAGAGCCGGGTCATTCCACTGGGTGTCCGTGGCCCACCTACGGAACTCCGAACAGAATTCCTCCGCCGGACGATCTCCCTGCTGGATCCTACGTAACTTAGACTCAGCAAGGGAGATCCGATCTGGGTCATCATATACGAGTCCCAGAGCAGCGAAAAACCTATCCACTGACTGGAGAGCCGGGGAGCCCGGGGGAAGAGAGAACGCCCAAGATTGTGGGTCCCCTTGTAGGAGCGAGATGACAATTCCCACCCTTTGTTCTTCACTCCCCGATGACCGAGGCCGCAGCCGAAAGTACAATTTGCATGCCTCCCGGAAAACAAAAAACTTGTCCCGCCCCCCAGTGAACCTGTCAGGGAGAGCTACTTTAGGTTCTGGTCCGGCTTGCTCCTGAGGATGCAAAACCTTGGACCTAACGTCCGCCAGCTCCATGGACAAACTCTGCAACTGCCGAGCTAGACCGGCTACTGGATCCATGGTAGCTGGAGAAAAACTAAGTGGGTCGGTGAAAATGTCACGCTGTCTCTGTATACTGGAGGTAGGGGGCCTAAGCTGACCCTAAGCTGGGGCCCTGACTAATCCCTCAACCTGGAGGTACTGTTAAAGGTACAGAGGTCCAGGCCGCCAGCATAACCCCTACCTCCTGAGGATCCCTGCACCTAAGTAATCTAGTCCTGAGAAGGACCCCGATCACAACAAAAGAGGACAAGTAATAATATGCCCACACACAGTACTTAGACGAACGAGACAGTACAAGGGAAAAACCAAAACCACCTTGCATACAAAAACTACACAACTACAACAGAGGGAACACCAACGGGAAAGGAGATAAATGATAAAGCGAGGAAGGGAAAAAACACTCCAAATACCACGATCCGCTCTGTAAGTCTGTATGAAATGCTTTCACCGACAATTCCCAAACAGACCAGCAGGCATTTGAAGGAGACTCACTACAGCAGCATTGATTGCAGCTGGGCGAGGCTGGACCTCATCTAGCACAGAGAGAGAGAAAATTAACTCCCTCACTGCTGAAAACACAAAGCACCAAAAAGTCAGCTGCGAGAAGTCAGGCTGTGTAATCGTGACGATCTTCGTGGCGACACACCCGTGACAGAGGGGCAGCAGTGCAGATATAGGGGCTTCTGTATATATAGTGAGGTGCAGCAGTGCAGATATAGAGGCTTCTGTATATATAGTGAGGGGCAGCAGTGCAGATATAGAGGCGTCTGTATATATAGTGAGGGGCAGCAGTGCAGATATAGGGGCTTCTGTATATATAGTGAGTGGCAGCAGTGCAGATATAGGGGCTTCTGTATATATAGTGAGAGGCAGCAGTGCAGATATAGGGGCTTCTGTATATATAGTGAGGGGCAGCAGTGCAGATATAGTGGCTTCTGTATATATAGTGAGGGGGCAGCAGTGCAGATATAGAGGCTTCTGTATATATAGGGAGGGGCAGCAGTGCAGATATAGGGGCTTCTGTATATATAGTGAGGGGCAGCAGTGCAGATATAGGGTCTTCTGTATATATAGTGAGGAGCAGCAGTGCAGATATAGGGGCTTCTGTATATATAGTGAGGGACAGCAGTGCAGATATAGGGGCTTCTGTATATATAGTGAGGGGCAGCAGTGCAGATATAGAGGCTTCTGTATATATAGTGAGGGGCAGCAGTGCAGATATAGGGGCTTCTGTATATATAGTGAGGGGCAGCAGTGCAGATATAGAGGCTTCTGCATATATAGTGAGGGGCAGCAGTGCAGATATAGGGGCTTCTGTATATATAGTGAGGGGCAGCAGTGCAGATATAGGGGCTTCTGTATATATAGTGAGGGGCAGCAGTGCAGATATAGCGGCTTCTGTGTATATAGTGAGGGGAAGCAGAGCAGATATAGAGGCTTCTGTATATATAGTGAGGGGCAGCAGTGCAGATATAGGGGCTTCTGAATATATAGTGAGGGGCAGCAGTGCAGATATAGAGGCTTCTGTATATATAGTGAGGGGCAGCAGTGCAGATATAGGGGCTTCTGTATATATAGTGAGGGGCAGCAGTGCAGATATAGAGGCTTCTGTATATATAGTGAGGGGCAGCAGTGCAGATATAGGGGCTTCTGTATATATAGTGAGGGGCAGCAGTGCAGATATAGGGGCTTCTGTATATATAGTGAGGGGCAGCAGTGCAGATATAGAGGCTTCTGTATATACAGTGAGGGGCAGCAGTGCAGATATAGGGTCTTCTGTATATATAGTGAGGGGCAGCAGTGCACATATAGTGACTTCTGTATATGTAGTGAGGGGCAGCAGTGCAGATATAGAGGCTTCTGTATATATAGTGAGGGGCAGCAGTGCAGATATAGGGTCTTCTGTATATATAGTGAGGGGCAGCAGTGCAGATATAGAGGCTTCTGTATATGTAGTGAGGGGCAGCAGTGCAGATATAGGGGCTTCTGTATATATAGTGAGGGGCAGCAGTGCAGATATAGAGGCTTCTGTATATATAGTGAGGGGCAGCAGTGCAGATATAGGGGCTTCTGTATATATAGTGAGGGGCAGCAGTGCAGATATAGGGTCTTCTGTATATATAGTGAGGGGCAGCAGTGCAGATATAGAGGCTTCTGTATATATAGTGAGGGGCAGTAGTGCAGATATAGGGGCTTCTGTATATATAGTGAGAGGCAGCAGTGCAGATATAGAGGCTTCTGTATATATAGTGAGGGGCAGCAGTGCAGATATAGGGTCTTCTGTATATATAGTGAGGGGCAGCAGTGCACATATAGTGACTTCTATATATGTAGTGAGGGGCAGCAGTGCAGATATAGAGGCTTCTGTATATATAGTGAGGGGCAGCAGTGCAGATATAGGGTCTTCTGTATATATAGTGAGGGGCAGCAGTGCAGATATAGAGGCTTCTGTATATATAGTGAGGGGCAGCAGTGCAGATATAGGGGCTTCTGTATATATAGTGAGGGGCAGCAGTGCAGATATAGGGGCTTCTGTATATATAGTGAGGGGCAGTAGTGCAGATATAGGGGCTTCTGTATATATAGTGAGGGGCAGCAGTGCAGATATAGAGGCTTCTGTATATATAGGAAGGGGCAGCAGTGCAGATATAGGGGCTTCTGTATATATAGTGAGGGGCAGCAGTGCAGATATAGAGGCTTCTGTATATATAGTGAGGGGCAGCAGTGCAGATATAGAGGCTTCTGTATATATAGTGAGGGGCAGCAGTGCAGATATAGGGGCTTCTGTATATATAGTGAGGGGCAGCAGTGCAGATATAGGGGCTTCTGTATATATAGTGAGGGGCAGCAGTGCAGATATAGGGGCTTCTGTATATATAGTAAGGGGCAGCAGTGCAGATATAGGGGCTTCTGTATATATAGTGAGGGGCAGCAGTGCAGATATAGGGGCTTCTGTATATATAGTGAGGGGCAGCAGTGCAGATATAGGGGCTTCTGTATATATAGTGAGGGGCAGCAGTGCAGATATAGAGGCTTCTGTATATATAGTGAGGGCAGCAGTGCAGATATAGGGGCTTCTGTATATATAGTAAGGGGCAGCAGTGCAGATATAGGGGCTTCTGTATATATAGTGAGGGGCAGCAGTGCAGATATACGGGCTTCTGTATATATAGTAAGGGGCAGCAGTGCAGATATAGGGGCTTCTGTATATATAGTGAGGGGCAGCAGTGCAGATATAGGGGCTTCTGTATATATAGTAAGGTGCAGCAGTGCAGATATAGGGGCTTCTGTATATATAGTGAGGGGCAGCAGTGCAGATATAGGGGCTTCTGTATATATAGTGAGGGGCAGCAGTGCAGATATAGGGGCTTCTGTATATATAGTGAGGGGCAGCAGTGCAGATATAGGGGCTTCTGTATATATAGTGAGGGGCAGCAGTGCAGATATAGAGGCTTCTGTATATATAGTGAGGGGCAGCAGTGCAGATATAGGGGCTTCTGTATATATAGTGAGGGGCAGCAGTGCAGATATAGGGGCTTCTGTATATATAGTGAGGGGCAGCAGTGCAGATATAGAGGCTTCTGTATATATAGTGAGGGGCAGCAGTGCAGATATAGGGGCTTCTGTATATATAGTGAGGGGCAGCAGTGCAGATATAGAGGCTTCTGTATATATAGTGAGGGGCAGCAGTGCAGATATAGGGGCTTCTGTATATATAGTGAGGGGCAGCAGTGCAGATATAGAGGCTTCTGTATATATAGTGAGAGGCAGCATTGCAGATATAGGGGCTTCTGTATATATAGTGAGGGGCAGCAGTGCAGATATAGAGGCTTCTGTATATATAGTGAGGGACAGCAGTGCAGATATAGAGGCTTCTGTATATATAGTGAGGGGCAGCAGTGCAGATATAGAGGCTTCTGTATATATAGTGAGGGGCAGCAGTGCAGATATAGGGGCTTCTGTATATATAGTGAGGGACAGCAGTGCAGATATAGAGGCGTCTGTATATATAGTGAGGGGCAGCAGTGCAGATATAGAGGCTTCTGTATATATAGTGAGGGGCAGCAGTGCAGATATAGGGGCTTCTGTATATATAGTGAGGGGCAGCAGTGCAGATATAGAGGCTTCTGTATATATAGTGAGGGGCAGCAGTGCAGATATAGAGGCTTCTGTATATATAGTGAGGGGCAGCAGTGCAGATATAGAGGCTTCTGTATATATAGTGAGGGGCAGCAGTGCAGATATAGAGGCTTCTGTATATATAGTGAGGGGCAGCAGTGCAGATATAGAGGCTTCTGTATATATAGTGAGGGGCAGCAGTGCAGATATAGGGGCTTCTGTATATATAGTGAGGGGCAGCAGTGCAGATATAGAGGCTTCTGTATATATAGTGAGGGGCAGCAGTGCAGATATAGAGGCTTCTGTATATATAGTGAGGGGCAGCAGTGCAGATATAGGGGCTTCTGTATATATAGTGAGGGGCAGCAGTGCAGATATAGGGGCTTCTGTATATATAGTGAGGGGCAGCAGTGCAGATATAGGGGCTTCTGTATATATAGTGAGGGGCAGCAGTGTAGATATAGGGGCTTCTGTATATATAGTGAGGGGCAGCAGTGCAGATATAGAGGCTTCTGTATATATAGTGAGGGGCAGCAGTGCAGATATAGGAGCTTCTGTATATATAGTGAGGGGCAGCAGTGCAGATATAGGGGCTTCTGTATATATAGTGAGGGGCAGGAGTACAGATATAGGGGCTTCTGTATATATAGTGAGGGGCAGCAGTGCAGATATAGGGGCTTCTGTATATATAGTGAGGGGCAGCAGGGCAGATATAGGGGCTTCTGTATATATAGTGAGGGGCAGCAGTGCAGATATAGAGGCTTCTGTATATATAGTGAGGGGCAGCAGTGCAGATATAGAGGCTTCTGTATATACAGTGAGGGGCAGCAGTGCAGATATAGGGGCTTCTGTATATACAGTGAGGGGCAGCAGTGCAGATATAGGGGCTTCTGTATATATAGTGAGGGGCAGCAGTGCAGATATAGAGGCTTCTGTATATACAGTGAGGGGCAGCAGTGCAGATATAGAGGCTTCTGTATATATAGTGAGGGGCAGCAGTGCAGATATAGGGGCTTCTGTATATACAGTGAGGGGCAGCAGTGCAGATATAGAGGCTTCTGTATATATAGTGAGAGGCAGCAGTGCATATATAGGGGCTTCTGTATATACAGTGAGGGGCAGCAGTGCAGATATAGGGGCTTCTGTATATATAGTGAGGGGCAGCAGTGCAGATATAGAGGCTTCTGTATATACAGTGAGGGGCAGCAGTGCAGATATAGGGGCTTCTGTATATATAGTGAGGGGCAGCAGTGCAGATATAGAGGCTTCTGTATATACAATGAGGGGCAGCAGTGCAGATATAGAGGCTTCTGTATATATAGTGAGGGGCAGCAGTGCAGATATAGGGGCTTCTGTATATATAGTGAGGGGCAGCAGTGCAGATATAGGGGCTTCTGTATATATAGTGAGGGGCAGCAGTGCAGATATAGGGGCTTCTATATATAGTGAGGGGCAGCAGTGCAGATATAGGGGCTTCTGTATATATAGTGAGGGGCAGCAGTGCAGATATAGGGGCTTCTGTATATATAGTGAGGGGCAGCAGTGCAGATATAGGGGCTTCTGTATATATAGTGAGGGGCAGCAGTGCAGATATAGGGGCTTCTGTATATACAGTGAGGGGCAGCAGTGCAGATATAGGGGCTTCTGTATATATAGTGAGGGGCAGCAGTGCATATATAGGGGCTTCTGTATATATAGGGAGGGGCAGCAGTGCAGATATAGGGGCTTCTGTATATATAGTGAGGGGCAGCAGTGCATATATAGGGGCTTCTGTATATATAGTGAGGGGCAGCAGTGCAGATATAGAGGCTTCTGTATATATAGGGAGGGGCAGCAGTGCAGATATAGAGGCTTCTGTATATACAGTGAGGGGCAGCAGTGCAGATATAGGGGCTTCTGTATATATAGTGAGAGGCAGCAGTGCATATATAGGGGCTTCTGTATATACAGTGAGGGGCAGCAGTGCAGATATAGGGGCTTCTGTATATATAGTGAGGGGCAGCAGTGCAGATATAGAGGCTTCTGTATATACAGTGAGGGGCAGCAGTGCAGATATACGGGCTTCTGTATATACAGTGAGGGGCAGCAGTGCAGATATAGAGGCTTCTGTATATATAGTGAGAGGCAGCAGTGCAGATATAGGGGCTTCTGTATATACAGTGAGGGGCAGCAGTGCAGATATAGGGGCTTCTGTATATATAGTGAGGGGCAGCAGTGCTGATATAGAGGATTCTGTATATATAGTGAGGGGCAGCAGTGCAGATATAGGGGCTTCTATATATAGTGAGGGGCAGCAGTGCAGATATAGGGGCTTCTGTATATATAGTGAGGGGCAGCAGTGCAGATATAGGGGCTTCTGTATAAATAGTGAGGGGCAGCAGTGCAGATATAGGGGCTTCTGTATATACAGTGAGGGGCAGCAGTGCAGATATAGAGACTTCTGTATATATAGTGAGGGGCAGCAGTGCAGATATAGAGGCGTCTGTATATATAGTGAGGGGCAGCAGTGCAGATATAGGGGCTTCTGTATATATAGTGAGGTGCAGCAGTGCAGATATAGAGGCTTCTGTATATATAGTGAGGGGCAGCAGTGCAGATATAGAGGCGTCTGTATAAATAGTGAGGGGCAGCAGTGCAGATATAGGGGCTTCTGTATATATAGTGAGTGGCAGCAGTGCAGATATAGGGGCTTCTGTATATATAGTGAGGGGCAGCAGTGCAGATATAGGGGCTTCTATATATATAGTGAGGGGCAGCAGTGCAGATATAGGGGCTTCTGTATATATAGTGAGGGGCAGCAGTGCAGATATAGAGGCTTCTGTATATATAGTGAGGGGAAGCAGTGCAGATATAGGGTTCTGTATATATAGTGAGGGGCAGCAGTGCAGATATAGGGGCTTCTGTATATATAGTGAGGGGCAGCAGTGCAGATATAGGGGCTTCTGTATATATAGTGAGGGGCAGCAGTGCAGATATAGGGGCTTCTGTATATATAGTGAGGGGAAGCAGTGCAGATATAGGGTTCTGTATATATAGTGAGGGGCAGCAGTGCAGAAATAGGGGCTTCTGTATACATAGTGAGGGGCAGCAGTGCAGATATAGGGGCTTCTGTATATATACTGAGGGGCAGCAGTGCAGATATAGAGGCTTCTGTATATATAGTGAGGGGCAGCAGTGCAGATATAGAGGCTTCTGTATATATAGTGAGGGGCAGCAGTGCAGATATAGGGGCTTCTATATATAGTGAGGGGCAGCAGTGCAGATATAGGGGCTTCTGTATATATAGTGAGGGGCAGCAGTGCAGATATAGGGGCTTCTGTATATATAGTGAGGGGCAGCAGTGCAGATATAGGGGCTTCTGTATATACAGTGAGGGGCAGCAGTGCAGATATAGAGGCTTCTGTATATATAGTGAGGGGCAGCAGTGCAGATATAGGGGCTTCTGTATATATAGTGAGGGGCAGCAGTGCAGATATAGAGGCTTCTATATAAAGTGAGGGGCAGCAGTGCAGATATAGAGGCTTCTGTATATATAGTGAGGGGCAGCAGTGCAGATATAGGGGCTTCTATATATAGTGAGGGGCAGCAGTGCAGATATAGGGGCTTCTGTATATATAGTGAGGGGCAGCAGTGCAGATATAGGGGCTTCTGTATATATAGTGAGGGGCAGCAGTGCAGATATAGGGGCTTCTGTATATACAGTGAGGGGCAGCAGTGCAGATATAGAGGCTTCTGTATATATAGTGAGGGGCAGCAGTGCAGATATAGAGGCTTCTGTATATATAGTGAGGGGCAGCAGTGCAGATATAGAGGCGTCTGTATATATAGTGAGGGGCAGCAGTGCAGATATAGAGGCTTCTGTATATATAGTGAGGGGCAGCAGTGCAGATATAGGGGCTTCTGTATATATAGTGAGGTGCAGCAGTGCAGATATAGAGGCGTCTGTATATATAGTGAGGGGCAGCAGTGCAGATATAGGGGCTTCTGTATATATAGTGAGTGGCAGCAGTGCAGATATAGGGGCTTCTGTATATATAGTGAGGGGCAGCAGTGCAGATATAGGGGCTTCTATATATATAGTGAGGGGCAGCAGTGCAGATATAGGGGCTTCTGTATATATAGTGAGGGGCAGCAGTGCAGATATAGAGGCTTCTGTATATATAGTGAGGGGAAGCAGTGCAGATATAGGGTTCTGTATATATAGTGAGGGGCAGCAGTGCAGATATAGGGGCTTCTGTATATATAGTGAGGGGCAGCAGTGCAGATATAGGGGCTTCTGTATATATAGTGAGGGGAAGCAGTGCAGATATAGGGGCTTCTGTATATATAGTGAGGGGCAGCAGTGCAGATATAGAGGCGTCTGTATATATAGTGAGGGGCAGCAGTGCAGATATAGGGGCTTCTGTATATATATAGTGAGGGGCAGCAGTGCAGATATAGGGGCTTCTGTATATATAGTGAGGGGCAGCAGTGCAGATATAGGGGCTTCTGTATATATAGTGAGGGGCAGCAGTGCAGATATAGGGGCTTCTGTATATATAGTGAGGGGCAGCAGTGCAGATATAGAGGCTTCTGTATATATAGTGAGGGGCAGCAGTGCAGATATAGGGGCTTCTGTATATATAGTGAGGGGCAGCAGTGCAGATATAGGGTCTTCTGTATATATAGTGAGGGGCAGCAGTGCAGATATAGAGGCTTCTGTATATATAGTTGTGGGGGTCGTGATGACATTCCACTCGTCCTCCAGTCACTCCAAATTCAAACTATGAGCATGGGTCAACCATTCAAAGAATGAGTCAGACAACAAGCTGGTTCAAGCTCAGAGCATGCTCAGAAGACTACTACAGTCAACCTCCTCAGCATTGTTCTGCGTTTATTTTTACATACACAAATCTAAATACACTACATAATGGGAGGGAAAAGGGGTTGTCCGGGGCGGGTTAAACAATGAAAGTCCAGTGTCTGGCCACTCCTGATTGGTCCACATCTCCTTATCTCAGTCTCTGGGCAGATATTGCAGCCGTCAGCTTATAATCTTGTTTCGTTTCTCTGAAATGTCTTGGCAACACTGGAAATGTCTTAGTTTAAGTTTCGATTTGAGTAATTACGTAGCAAGGAAAGCTTATTGTTATATGACACAAAATGGTGGTTAGTACATTAGCAAAAAAGCGTATAAAAGTTACAAAAATATAAAAGTTACAAATATATATATTCTCTTTTACCCTGACATTCCCCCCTAAACACTAAGCTTTCCTTTGCTTTGGGGCCTTTGAGACTGTCCATGTGTGGGGAGAGGGGAGGTGGATTTCTTCACCCAATCATCTTAGAAGCTGCCCCCTTATGGGACGCCCCCAAACAATTGAGTCCTATCCTGGATGACACATGGAGTTCTCCCAACTGATCCTAAACTGAATCTTTCAATTGGACTTTGTTATGGGGGGGTCTGGTCAGACTTGTTCAAAGGAGTGTATTTCTCTATATAAGGGGACTATGCAGCACAGGACCACCAGGCCCAATACTAGTAGACCTCCCATTACTAGACAAACTTGTTGGAGGAATCCCTTGAGCCCTCCCAACCAACCTGAGAAGAAGGAGGTATCTACCCCTGTGTGGTAGCTGTCCACCCTGGGACAGACAGTAAGCATATGGAAAGGATATAGAAGAAGGTAGTCATCTTTTATAGACTCGTTCTGTCTCTCGTGCAGTGGGAGGTGTGAATCCAGGTGCTCCTGCCCTCAAGCTTCAGGGCCGTCGGGGTGGTGAGAAGCACAGTGTACGGTCCCTCGAACCGCGGCTGGAGGCAGTCTTTCCGGACAAACTTCTTCACATACACTAGATCGCCTGGGGTGAAATCATGTACTGCATCACCTGTAGATTCTGGGAGAGAAGCAGATACTGGAGAGCGGGTGTTAGTCAATTCTTTGGACAAAGCAATTACAAATTTTACTACTCTATCATGTGTTTCAGACAACTCTTGGGGCCTAATCTCTCCTATCTTGGGTGGGGTCCTAAACAAAATTTTATAGGGAGTCAGCCCATGTTTGGCCTGAGGAGTGTGTGTGATATGATACAATACTATGGGGAGTAGGTCGGGCCAGGGGAGGGGATGATCTTAGGTCATTTTCAAGAGCTGGGTCTTGAGTGTGGAATTCATCCTTTCCACTTTGCCTGAACTGGCAGGATGGTATGGAGTGTGGAGGCCCAAATCTGTTCCCAACATGTTCCAGAGTTCTTCGTAGATATTTGCTGTGAAAGCTGGTCCTTGATCCGATTCTATGACTTGGGGAAACTCCAAATCTGCAGGCAATTTCGGTGATCAGTTTCCTGGCTGTGACTTTAGCAGTCATGTTGACGACCGGGTAGGCCTCGGGCCAGGCTGAGAACATATCCACGGCTACCAAAACGTACTCCTATTTTCTTGCTTTAGGCATTTGGATATGGTCGACTTGTATTCTCTGCCAAGGGTAGTCTGGTTTAGCCAGGTGTTGGAGAGGGACCCGTGCCGTACACGTTGGGTTGCAGGTAGCGCAGACAGAGCAGGATTTTGAGTACGAAGTCACAGTGGAAGAGATTCCGGGTGCAAAATACAGTTTCTTGATACATGCCAAGGCTTGATTCTTTCCTCTGTGTGTAGGCCCGTGAGCCCATGCTGCCACAGCTGAGTACATGCATCTAGGCAAGCAAGGCTTCCCATCCACTTGGTAAAGAGTCGAGTTGACCTTTGAATCTTTGCGACCTGCCAGCACGGCTCCTGCCGCTTTCCATTGCTTGACTTCTTCAGTGGGGGTCTCCCTTTGTTCCTCACACAATTTTTCTTCAGGCATCCTGACCCCCCTGGATTCCATTCGTGTCTCCGCTGGACTTGTATGGTCTTCCGCCGGCTGTTCTTTGGCTCTTGCTCTAGTGAGCGCCACAGCTACGGTTTGCAGGGTTTCTCCTATCTCTTCTTCCTTTTCCTGCCACTTTGATGACACATTCTCCACTGCTGCAGTCTTGGCTGCTTGGTCAGCTAGGTGGTTGCCCCTGGCTTCTCTGGATTCTAGTCTTCCATGAGCCTTGACCTTCATAACAGCAACCTGAATGGGTAGTTCCAGGGCCTTCATTAGGGCCTTAATCCATGAGGCATGTTTCACTGGTGTACCTGCAGCTGTGATGAATCCTCTAGACTTCCACAAAAGTCCAAAATCGTTGCAAATTCCATGTCCATACCTGGAATCGGTATATATATATATATATATTCGCCTTTGTTCCTGCTGCCAGGTGGCAGGCCTCTGTGAGAGCCACAAGTTCAGCTTCTTGTGCAGACATGTATGGTGGTAGAGCTTCAGCCTTGAGGACTGTTAGGTCTGTTGTGACAGCATATCCCGTGTGGAACTTCCCTTGAGGGTCTGCGAGCGGATGTGCCACCATATTCTCTGGAGCAGAAGTCTCTTCCTGCAAAATTTTTATACAATCATGAGGTTCCACCAATGGACCTTCACCCTCTTCACCTTCCCCCCTAGAAGGTGGAAGCAAAGTGGCAGGATTGATAGTCAGACATCTGGTAAATGTTATATTGGAGGGCAACAATAGGGAACACTGCAGACGCAGGTGTCTTTGGTTGGTGAGATGTTTCGGAAATGTTTGTTGCAGAACAGCTGAGAGATCATGACCGGCCTGTATAACTAGATCATGTCCAAGGACGATATCAGCTGACTTGTCAAGGAGGATGTGAGCAGCGTGGACCGCCTTAAGGCACATGGGGGCAGTTCGGGCGACAGGGTCCAGGCGGGCTGAGTAGTAGCCTAAAGGCCGATACTTATGATCATAGCGTTGTGCTAGAACTCCAGAGGCATGACCTTCCGATTCCGAGGCAAAAAGATGAAATGTCTGAGTATAGTCTGGTAAGCCCAAGGCCGGGGCAGAGACAACAGCCTGTTTAAGGCGGTCAAAACATAGTCTGTGTTGATGAGAAACACGTGGATTTTCAGCATGAAACCAAACTGAGCCTTCATCCCTGAGACAGTCGTACAGAGGTTGCATGAGCTTTGAGGCATCAGGGATCCATTGTCTGCAGTAAGTGATGAGGCCAAGGAAAGTCTGCATAGTGGAGTAGGTGGTTGGGAAGGTGATATCCATGATGGCTTGCTTTCTTTCTTCAGTCAGATGTCTAGCACCTTGTGATATACAATGTCCGAGGAAAATGACCTTGGGCAGACACCATTGGACTTCGCCTTTCGAGACTTTACAGTTAGCTGAGTGAAGAAACCAGAGAAGGGATTCTGACATCTCTGGCAAATTTTCTTCAGTGCCACAGAGTAAAAGATCATCCACATACCGTAGAAGGGTGACCTGAGGGTTATCTTGAACCCATGGCTCCAGAATAGACTTCATAGAATGAGTGAATTGGTTAGGAGAGTTCTGGGCTCCTTGAAAGGTGAAGGCAAAAAGAAACCACGAATCTTCATGTAAGGGTATACTGAAGAAGGCGTTGGCTAGATCTAACACCGTAAACAAGGTGGCCGTTGGAGGCAGCTGAGACAAGAGGGTGTTTGAGTTGGGTACCACTGGAGTTTCTAAAATGGTAGCTGCATTGACGGCTCTGAGATCCTGAACCAACTGGTATCTTGGAGACTCTCCCGGAACGGTTTTCTTTTTTACAGGAAAGAGGGGTGTATTGCATGGAGATACACATCTGACAAGGACTCCTGATTCCAGGAGGGAAACGATTTGGGTACCCAAGCTTTGTTCTTGTGCAGCCTTGAGGGGGTATTGTGGCAACCGTGGATACCTGTGTCCAGGCTTGAGGTGTACTCGGACCGGGGGAACCTGCAGGAGGCCGACGTCCTCTGGCCCACTGGACCACAGAGAGTGAGGGAACTGTGAGGTTGTATGGTCATCATCATGAGAGGGAAGGCTTTAAAAACACAGTGGTCTTCAGTCCCTTGTTCGGAATGAGGGTCCCGCAAAAGAAGCTCCATACCATGGTTTCCGAAGGTAATTGTTGCCTTCATTCGCTCTAAGAGATCGGTTCCCAACAGATTGACAGGACAAGTTTCAGAGACCAAGAATCTTGTGAGTACTCCGGTGAACGGTCCTGCAGACACAGGGACTGTGGGTGGAGAGGAAATATGTTGGCCTTCCACCCCAACACAGGTGAGGGTATCCGGTGATAGGGATACAGAAGGAGGGAGCTGTGCAGAGGAAATGACAGATGTGGCCGCCCCAGTGTCCACCAGGAACTTCAGTGGTTGATGGTCCACCTGTAAAGTGACAGTCTCTGAGGATGTGGTCAAGGCTACCACACTGCCAACATAACATTCATCCTTCAGAATCACGAGGTTGTCTTCTGTTTTTAGATGATCCCTTGTCATCTCTTCTGTCTTGTTTTCTATATGTGGGAGGAGTATCATCACCTGTGCCTTTAACCATTACCCACTTGATTCCATGTTGGTTGCCAGGGGTGGGTAGCTTTCTTGAGCTTGATATACCGTGGCAGAAGCGGCTTTCTTCCTTGGCTTAGTATCCTTTTCCATTTTTAGCATGGCTTTTTGGAAAGCTTTGACAATGTTCACTACGTCGTTGAAAGAAGAAGAACGAATCTCGGGCCGTACTCTCAGGACTTCATCTCTGAGAGCGTCTTGTAGGCCATCTACTAGGGCCTGAACCAACAGGGCGGCCTGCGTCTTGACATGAGGACTGTATCCAAGATCCTCAAAATGCATGCTGAGTCTTGCAGCATATCTTTCCACAGATTCATCAGGGTCTTGTTGAACATCTTGTACAGACCCAGCTTGATCTGACAAGCGATCCTGAGCCCAGGCTTTTAACTGTTTCATGTATTCTAGGCCGGATTCATACGTACTAAGGGATCCTGCTTTTGTGGAATTCATGGCCTTTTGAAAGCTCTCCGTTTTCGGCTAAGTGAGCCTGGCATTCTGCAGCCAGAGTAGAACCAGCAGCAAGGGCAATTTTACGAACCAATCCTCCAACATGGCTCATACAGGTGTTTGCAGGGTTGGCTATGGCCCCCACCCGATGTGTAAGGATGTCACCATAGCCTATTGACAGAGTGACAGGGTGTCCTGATGGGTCTACTAGGTTCCGGGAGCGGCAGGGGTCCCAGACTTCTGAGGGGCTGGGGGGTGGTGTTCTGTCAGCAGTTGCTTGGAGCAAGGGCCGGAATATGGGTAATGAATGTGGGGTGGAGGATGCCATAGGAGACGTATGGGGTAAAAAGGGGGGGGGGGGGGCTGGAGTATCTTGAGCCCATCCCTCATCTGGCTCCGTATCGTCTTGAGTAACAGTATGTTGGCGGAGGGAGAGCAGTCTGGCCTGAAATTCTGGGGAGTTGAGGAGGATATCCCCAGGGTTGTGGGTGACTCCCATAGGAAACAGGGGAAGCGTCTCAGCATCGTGAACTGGAGCAGAGGGTGTCACATTAGTTTCAGATGGGTACTCTGGGACTACGGGCTTTTCCACCTGTGCTGGTGGCTGGTAATATGCACTGGACGGATCTAGTAGTGGATATAGGCTGGATTGGGGCTTTACGGGCCTCCCACAACAAGTAAGAGGTGTAGCAAGATGGCCGTGGGAGGGAGGAGTTAAAATGGAAGTGGGATTATTCTTGGAGGCAGGAAAAGGTGTAGTAAGATGGCCGTTGGAGGGAGGAGGGGGGAGTGGGGGTGGGATTGTTCTTGGGGGCAGGCTGGGCATCGTGCCATGGGCGGCCCGCCCAGAGTGGGTTTTGCTCTCCACACACCCGACACGTCCACCCCTCCGGTGATTTGTTGTTGGCACCATTATAGGGCGGTGGCTGAAGGCTCGGTGTAGTGACAGGCATCAACGGGGTTACGGCCAATTTAGGGTCACATAACAAATCACATTCTGTAGCTTTCATGTATCCGAACAAAGGCTCGGCATTCTCTGTCCCCCCCCTGCACCATCTACTCTAAGATGTGCTTGCAGAAATCCTCACCCAACTTTCCCAACTTCTGTGTAACACATTCATAAGCTTATCATATTCTACAAATTCCTAACATTCTTCTTGCCTTCTTGCCTTCCCGTAACTCCACTAATTGGCTTAACTCCTACAGCAGCATTCCGCAACTTACGAAATCTTTCAAATTTGAATATACACAACATTTTCTTATAGAATGCAATGATCTGTCGCGACTCAGATCACTGGTGCAGCCGACAGGTCGCCACTCCTCAGTGTAGAGACACCTCGATACACTGTTGAGATAGAGAGACACCTCAATCTAACTCCTTTCCTAGCCTTGAATGGCGACTTTACAGTGCGACTCACCACGGCACCCTGACTACAGGTCACCACCCGTCAGTGTAGAGACACCTCGATACACTGATGAGATAGAGAGACACCTCGATCTATCTCCTTTCCTACCACGGTACCACCCGACAGTGTAGAGACACCTCAATACACTGTTTAGATAGAGAGACACCTCAATCTATCTGCTTTCCTACCACAGCACCACCCGACAGTGTAGAGACACCTCAATACACTGTTTCCTAACCTTGACTTAACAGCAGTCTCTGTATTAGACGAAGAGTACTCCTCAATTCGTCACAGATTCTTTCTCCCTTACACTACAATTCAGGAATGCTTTGTAACCTTGACTATCAGTCACGGGAGGCAGCTATCTAAGAAAAGTACAGTGACCGGGGGAGGAGGAGGTGGTGTGCACACGAGCACGCGCAGGCATGCGACGTCACTCGGTTTAACACTTGCTGGTTCAGGACGTGGTGCGGGACGCCCAAGGTCTCACCACTCGACCGGTCACCCACCCAGATCCAACCTGACAACCCCACAGAAACCGCTGCGGCTGACACACAGGCAAGTGAGACATATAAAATACATCTCAACTTACCGTGTTCGATGGAGGTTGATCAGGCCTCAAATTCAGCCACCGCGGTCACCACCAGGGAAGTCAGCAATATGGGTCCGGGAGGGCGGCGTACCGCTAGCCACGCCGCACGTTGAGCGCCATTTGTGGGGGTCGTGATGACATTCCACTCGTCCTCCAGTCACTCCAAATTCAAACTATGAGCATGGGTCAACCATTCAAAGAATGAGTCAGACAACAAGCTGGTTCAAGCTCAGAGCATGCTCAGAAGACTACTACAGTCAACCTCCTCAGCATTGTTCTGCGTTTATTTTTACATACACAAATCTAAATACACTACATAATGGGAGGGAAAAGGGGTTGTCCGGGGCGGGTTAAACAATGAAAGTCCAGTGTCTGGCCACTCCTGATTGGTCCACATCTCCTTATCTCAGTCTCTGGGCAGATATTGCAGCCGTCAGCTTATAATCTTGTTTCGTTTCTCTGAAATGTCTTGGCAACACTGGAAATGTCTTAGTTTAAGTTTCGATTTGAGTAATTACGTAGCAAGGAAAGCTTATTGTTATATGACACAAAATGGTGGTTAGTACATTAGCAAAAAAGCGTATAAAAGTTACAAAAATATAAAAGTTACAAATATATATATTCTCTTTTACCCTGACATAGTGAGGGGCAGCAGTGCAGATATAGGGGCTTCTGTATATATAGTGAGTGGCAGCAGTGCAGATATAGGGGCTTCTGTATATATAGTGAGGGGCAGCAGTGCAGATATAGGGGCTTCTATATATATAGTGAGGGGCAGCAGTGCAGATATAGGGGCTTCTGTATATATAGTGAGGGGCAGCAGTGCAGATATAGAAGCTTCTGTATATATAGTGAGGGGAAGCAGTGCAGATATAGGGTTCTGTATATATAGTGAGGGGCAGCAGTGCAGATATAGGGGCTTCTGTATATATAGTGAGGGGCAGCAGTGCAGATATAGGGGCTTCTGTATATATAGTGAGGGGCAGCAGTGCAGACATAGGGGCTTCTGTATATATAGTGAGGGGCAGCAGTGTAGATATAGGGGCTTCTGTATATATAGTGAGAGGCAGCAGTGCAGATATAGAGGCTTCTGTATATATAGTGAGGGGCAGCAGTGCAGATATAGGGGCTTCTGTATATATAGTGAGAGGCAGCAGTGCAGATATAGAGGCTTCTGTATATATAGTGAGGGGCAGCAGTGCAGATATAGGGGCTTCTGTATATATAGTGAGGGGCAGCAGTGCAGATATAGGGGTTTCTGTATATATAGTGAGGGGCAGCAGTGCAGAAATAGAGGCTTCTGTATATATAGTGAGGGGCAGCAGTGCAGATATAGGGGCTTCTGTACATATAGTGAGGGGCCGCAGTGCAGATATAGGGGCTTCTGTATATATAGTGAGGGGCAGCAGTGCAGTTATAGGGGCTTCTGTATATATAGTGAGGGGCAGCAGTGCAGATATAGGGGCTTCTGTATATATAGTGAGGGGGCAGCAGTGCAGATATAGAGGCTTCTGTATATATAGTGAGGGGCAGCAGTGCAGATATAGGGGCTTCTGTATATATAGTGAGAGGCAGCAGTGCAGATATAGGGGCTTCTGTATATATAGTGAGGGGCAGCAGTGCAGATATAGGGGCTTCTGTATATATAGTGAGGGGCAGCAGTGCAGATATAGGGGCTTCTGTATATATAGTGAGGGGCAGCAGTGCAGATATAGGGGCTTCTGTATATATAGTGAGGGGGCAGCAGTGCAGATATAGAGGCTTCTGTATATATAGTGAGGGGCAGCAGTGCAGATATAGGGGCTTCTGTATATATAGTGAGGGGCAGCAGTGCAGATATAGGGGCTTCTGTATATATAGTGAGGGGCAGCAGTGCAGATATAGGGGCTTCTGTATATATAGTGAGGGGCAGCAGTGCAGATATAGGGGCTTCTGTATATATAGTGAGGGGCAGCAGTGCAGATATAGGGTCTTCTGTATATATAGTGAGGGGCAGCAGTGCAGATATAGAGGCTTCTGTATATATAGTGAGGGGCAGTAGTGCAGATATAGGGGCTTCTGTATATATAGTGAGGGGCAGCAGTGCAGATATAGAGGCTTCTGTATATATAGTGAGGGGCAGCAGTGCAGATATAGGGGCTTCTGTATATATAGTGAGGGGCAGTAGTGCAGATATAGGGGCTTCTGTATATATAGTGAGGGGCAGCAGTGCAGATATAGAGGCTTCTGTATATATAGTGAGGGGCAGCAGTGCAGATATAGGGGCTTCTGTATATATAGTAAGGGGCAGCAGTGCAGATATAGGGGCTTCTGTATATACAGAGAGAGGCAGCAGTGCAGATATAGGGGCTTCTGTATATATAGTGAGGGGCAGCAGTGCAGATATAGAGGCTTCTGTATATATAGTGAGGGCAGCAGTGCAGATATAGGGGCTTCTGTATATATAGTAAGGGGCAGCAGTGCAGATATAGGGGCTTCTGTATATATAGTGAGGGGCAGCAGTGCAGATATACGGGCTTCTGTATATATAGTAAGGGGCAGCAGTGCAGATATAGGGGCTTCTGTATATATAGTGAGGGGCAGCAGTGCAGATATAGGGGCTTCTGTATATATAGTAAGGGGCAGCAGTGCAGATATAGGGGCTTCTGTATATATAGTGAGGGGCAGCAGTGCAGATATAGGGGCTTCTGTATATATAGTGAGGGGCAGCAGTGCAGATATAGGGGCTTCTGTATATATAGTGAGGGGCAGCAGTGCAGATATAGGGGCTTCTGTATATATAGTGAGGGGCAGCAGTGCAGATATAGAGGCTTCTGTATATATAGTGAGGGGCAGCAGTGCAGATATAGGGGCTTCTGTATATATAGTGAGGGGCAGCAGTGCAGATATAGGGGCTTCTGTATATATAGTGAGGGGCAGCAGTGCAGATATAGAGGCTTCTGTATATATAGTGAGGGGCAACAGTGCAGATATAGAGGCTTCTGTATATATAGTGAGGGGCAGCAGTGCAGATATAGAGGCTTCTGTATATATAGTGAGGGGCAGCAGTGCAGATATAGAGGCTTTTGTATATATAGTGAGGGGGCAGCAGTGCAGATATAGAGGCTTCTGTATATATAGTGAGGGGCAGCAGTGCAGATATAGGGGCTTCTGTATATATAGTGATAGGCAGCAGTGCAGATATAGAGGCTTCTGTATATATAGTGAGAGGCAGCAGTGCAGATATAGAGGCTTCTGTATATATAGTGAGGGGCAGCAGTGCAGATATAGGGGCTTCTATATATAGTGAGGGGCAGCAGTGCAGATATAGGGGCTTCTGTATATATAGTGAGGGGCAGCAGTGCAGATATAGGGGCTTCTGTATATATAGTGAGGGGCAGCAGTGCAGATATAGGGGCTTCTGTATATACAGTGAGGGGCAGCAGTGCAGATATAGAGGCTTCTGTATATATAGTGAGGGGCAGCAGTGCAGATATAGGGGCTTCTGTATATATAGTGAGGGGCAGCAGTGCAGATATAGAGGCTTCTATATATAGTGAGGGGCAGCAGTGCAGATATAGGGGCTTCTGTATATATAGTGAGGGGCAGCAGTGCAGATATAGAGGCTTCTGTATATATAGTGAGGGGCAGCAGTGCAGATATAGGGGCTTCTGTATATATAGTGAGGTGCAGCTGTGCCGATATAAAGGCTTCTGTATATATAGTGAGAGGCAGCAGTGCAGATATAGGGGCTTCTGTATATATAGTGAGGGGCAGCAGTGCAGATATAGGGGCTTCTGTATATATAGTGAGGGGCAGCAGTGCAGATATAGGGGCTTCTATATATAGTGAGGGGCAGCAGTGCAGATATAGGGGCTTCTGTATATATAGTGAGGGGCAGCAGTGCAGATATAGGGGCTTCTGTATATATAGTGAGGGGCAGCAGTGCAGATATAGAGGCTTCTGTATATATAGTGAGGGGCAGCAGTGCAGATATAGAGGCTTCTGTATATATAATGAGGGGCAGCAGTGCAGATATAGGGGCTTCTGTATATATAGTGAGGGGCAGCAGTGCAGATATATAGGCTTCTGTATATATAGTGAGGGGCAGCAGTTCAGATATAGGGGCTTCTGTATATATAGTGAGGGGCAGCAGTGCAGATATAGGGGCTTCTGTATATATAGTGAGGGGCAGCAGTGCAGATATAGGGGCTTCTGTATATATAGTGAGGGGCAGCAGTGCAGATATAGGGGCTTCTGTATATATAGAGAGGGGCAGCAGTGCAGATATAGGGGCTTCTGTATATATAGTGAGGGGCAGCAGTGCAGATATAGGGGCTTCTGTATATATAGTGAGGGGGCAGCAGTGCAGATATAGAGGCTTCTGTATATATAGTGAGGGGCAGCAGTGAAGATATAGGGGCTTCTGTATATATAGTGAGGGGTAGCAGTGCAGATATAAAGGCTTCTGTATATATAGTGAGGGGCAGCAGTGCAGATATAGGGCTTCTGTATATAGTGAGGGGCAGCAGTGCAGATATAGAGGCTTCTGTATATATAGTGAGGGGCAGCAGTGCAGATATAGGGGCTTCTGTATATATAGTGAGGGGCAGCAGTGCAGATATAAAGGCTTCTGTATATATAGCGAGGGGCAGCAGTGCAGATATAGGGGCTTCTATATATAGTGAGGGGCAGCAGTGCAGATATAGGGGCTTCTGTATATATAGAGAGGGGCAGCAGTGCAGATATAGGGGCTTCTGTATATATAGAGAGGGGCAGCAGTGCAGATATAGGGGCTTCTGTATATATAGTGAGGGGCAGCAGTGCAGATATAGGGGCTTCTGTATATATAGTGAGGGGCAGCAGTGCAGATATAGGGGCTTCTGTATATATAGTGAGGGGCAGCAGTGCAGATATAGGGGCTTCTGTATATATAGTGAGGGGCAGCAGTGCAGATATAGGGGCTTCTGTATATATAGTGAGGGGCAGCAGTGCAGATATAGGGGCTTCTGTATATATAGTGAGGGGCAGCAGTGCAGATATAGGGGCTTCTGTATATATAGTGAGGGGCAGCAGTGCAGATATAGGGGCTTCTGTATATACAGTGAGGGGCAGCAGTGCAGATATAGAGGCTTCTATATATACAGTGAGGGGCAGCAGTGCAGATATAGGGGCTTCTGTATATATAGTGAGGGGCAGCAGTGCAGATATAGGGGCTTCTGTATATATAGTGAGGGGTAGCAGTGCAGATATAGGGGCTTCTGTATATATAGTGAGGGGCAGCAGTGAAGATATAGGGGCTTCTGTATATATAGTGAGGGGCAGCAGTGCAGATATAGAGGCTTCTATATATAGTGAGGGGCAGCAGTGCAGATATAGGGGCTTCTGTATATATATAGTGAGGGGCAGCAGTGCAGATATAGGGGCTTCTGTATATATAGTGAGGGGCAGCAGTGCAGATATAGAGGCTTCTATATATAGTGAGGGGCAGCAGTGCAGATATAGGGGCTTCTGTATATATAGTGAGGGGCAGCAGTGCAGATATAGGGGCTTCTGTATATATAGTGAGGGGCAGCAGTGCAGATATAGGGGCTTCTGTATATATAGTGAGGGGCAGCAGTGCAGATATAGAGGCTTCTGTGTATATAATGAGGAACAGCAGTGCAGATATAGGGGCTTCTGTATATATAGTGAGGGGTAGCAGTGCAGATATAGGGGCTTCTGTATATATAGTGAGGGGCAGCAGTGCAGATATAGGGGCTTCTGTATATATAGTGAGGGGCAGCCATGCAGATATAGGGGCTTCTGTATATATAGTGAGGGGCAGCAGTGCAGATATAGGGGATTCTGTATATATAGTGAGGGGCAGCAGTGCAGATATAGAGGCTTCTGTGTATATAATGAGGAACAGCAGTGCAGATATAGGGGCTTCTGAATATATAGTGAGGGGCAGCAGTGCAGATATAGGGGCTTCTGTATATATAATGAGGGGCAGCAGTGCAGATATAGAGGCTTCTGTATATATAATGAGGGGCAGCAGTGCAGATATAGGGGCTTCTGTGTATATAGTGAGTGGCAGCAGTGCAGATATAGGGGCTTCTGTATATATAGTGAGAGGCAGCAGTGCAGATATAGAGGCTTCTGTATATATAGTGAGGGGCAGTAGTGCAGATATAGGGGCTTCTGTATATAGAGTGAGGGGCAGCAGTGCAGATATAGGGGCTTCTGTATATATAGTGAGGGGCAGCAGTGCAGATATAGGGGCTTCTGTATATATAGTGAGGGGCAGCAGTGCAGATATAGAGGCTTCTGTATATATAATGAGGGGCAGCAGTGCAGATATAGAGGCTTCTGTGTATATAGTGAGTGGCAGCAGTGCAGATATAGGGGCTTCTGTATATATAGTGAGGGGCAGCAGTGCAGATATAGAGGCTTCTGTATATATAGTGAGGGGCAGTAGTGCAGATATAGGGGCTTCTGTATATAGAGTGAGGGGCAGCAGTGCAGATATAGGGGCTTCTGTATATATAGTGAGGGGCAGCAGTGCAGATATAGGGGCTTCTGTATATATAGTGAGGGGCAGCAGTGCAGATATAGAGGCTTCTGTATATATAATGAGGGGCAGCAGTGCAGATATAGAGGCTTCTGTGTATATAGTGAGGGGCAGCAGTGCAGATATAGAGGCTTCTGTATATATAGTGAGGGGCAGCAGTGGCGATATAAAGGCTTCTGTATATATAGTGAGGGGCAGCAGTGCAGATATAGGGGCTTCTGTATATATAGTGAGGGGCAGCAGTGCAGATATAGGGGCTTCTGTATATATAGTGAGGTGCAGCAGTGGCGATATAAAGGCTTCTGTATATATAGTGAGGGGCAGCAGTGCAGATATAGGGGCTTCTGTATATATAGTGAGGGGCAGCAGTGCAGATATAGGGGCTTCTGTATATATAGTGAGGGGCAGCAGTGCAGATATAGGGGCTTCTATATATAGTGAGGGGCAGCAGTGCAGATATAGGGGCTTCTTTATATATAGTGAGGGGCAGCAGTGCAGATATAGAGGCTTCTGTATATATAGTGAGGGGCAGCAGTGCAGATATAGGGGCTTCTGTATATATAGTGAGGGGCAGCAGTGCAGATATAGAGGCTTCTGTATATATAGTGAGGGGCAGCAGTGCAGATATAGAGGCTTCTGTATATATAGTGAG
This sequence comes from Phyllobates terribilis, assembly GCF_046119375.1. Classification (NCBI taxonomy): domain Eukaryota; kingdom Metazoa; phylum Chordata; class Amphibia; order Anura; family Dendrobatidae; genus Phyllobates; species Phyllobates terribilis. The sequence goes on along the minus strand of NW_027362768.1, from coordinate 394,846,825 downwards.
GGGCAGCAGTGCAGATATAGGGGCTTCTGTATATATAGTGAGGGGCAGCAGTGCAGATATAGAGGCTTCTGTATATATAGTGAGGGGCAGCAGTGCAGATATAGTGGCTTCTGTATATATAGTGAGGGGCAGCAGTGCAGATATAGAGGCTTCTGTATATATAGTGAGGGGCAGCAGTGCAGATATAGGGGCTTCTGTATATATAGTGAGGGGCAGCAGTGCAGATATAGGGGCTTCTGTATATATAGTGAGGGGCAGCAGTGTAGATATAGGGGCTTCTGTATATATAGTGAGGGGGCAGCAGTGCAGATATAGGGGCTTCTGTATATATAGTGAGGGGCAGCAGTGCAGATATAGGGGCTTCTGTATATATAGTGAGGGGGCAGCAGTGCAGATATAGGGGCTTCTGTATATATAGTGAGGGGCAGCAGTGCAGATATAGAGGCTTCTGTATATATAGTGAGGGGCAGCAGTGCAGATATAGAGGCTTCTGTATATATAATGAGGGGGAGCAGTGCAGATATAGGGGCTTCTGTATATATAGTGAGGGGCAGCAGTGCAGATATAGGGGCTTCTGTATATACAGTGAGGGGCAGCAGTGCAGATATAGAGGCTTCTATATATACAGTGAGGGGCAGCAGTGCAGATATAGGGGCTTCTGTATATATAGTGAGGGGCAGCAGTGCAGATATAGGGGCTTCTGTATATATAGTGAGGGGTAGCAGTGCAGATATAGGGGCTTCTGTATATATAGTGAGGGGCAGCAGTGAAGATATAGGGGCTTCTGTATATATAGTGAGGGGCAGCAGTGCAGATATAGAGGCTTCTATATATAGTGAGGGGCAGCAGTGCAGATATAGGGGCTTCTGTATATATATAGTGAGGGGCAGCAGTGCAGATATAGGGGCTTCTGTATATATAGTGAGGGGCAGCAGTGCAGATATAGAGGCTTCTATATATAGTGAGGGGCAGCAGTGCAGATATAGGGGCTTCTGTATATATAGTGAGGGGCAGCAGTGCAGATATAGGGGCTTCTGTATATATAGTGAGGGGCAGCAGTGCAGATATAGGGGCTTCTGTATATATAGTGAGGGGCAGCAGTGCAGATATAGAGGCTTCTATATATAGTGAGGGGCAGCAGTGCAGATATAGGGGCTTCTGTATATATAGTGAGGGGCAGCAGTGCAGATATAGGGGCTTCTGTATATATAGTGAGGGGCAGCAGTGCAGATATAGGGGCTTCTGTATATATAGTGAGGGGTAGCAGTGCAGATATAGGGGCTTCTGTATATATAGTGAGGGGCAGCAGTGCAGATATAGGGGCTTCTGTATATATAGTGAGGGGCAGCCGTGCAGATATAGGGGCTTCTGTATATATAGTGAGGGGCAGCAGTGCAGATATAGGGGATTCTGTATATATAGTGAGGGGCAGCAGTGCAGATATAGAGGCTTCTGTGTATATAAAGAGGAACAGCAGTGCAGATATAGGGGCTTCTGTATATATAGTGAGGGGCAGCAGTGCAGATATAGGGGCTTCTGTATATATAATGAGGGGCAGCAGTGCAGATATAGAGGCTTCTGTATATATAATGAGGGGCAGCAGTGCAGATATAGAGGCTTCTGTACATATAATGAGGGGCAGCAGTGCAGATATAGAGGCTTCTGTGTATATAGTGAGGGGCAGCAGTGCAGATATAGAGGCTTCTGTGTATATAGTGAGGGGCAGCAGTGCAGATATAGAGGCTTCTGTATATATAATGAGGGGCAGCAGTGCAGATATAGAGGCTTCTGTGTATATAGTGAGGGGCAGCAGTGCAGATATAGAGGCTTCTGTATATATAGTGAGGGGCAGCAGTGCAGATATAGAGGCTTCTGTGTATATAGTGAGGGGCAGCAGTGCAGATATAGAGGCTTCTGTATATATAATGAGGGGCAGCAGTGCAGATATAGAGGCTTCTGTGTATATAGTGAGGGGCAGCAGTGCAGATATAGGGGATTCTGTATATATAGTGAGGGGTAGCAGTGCAGATATAGAGGCTTCTGTGTATATAATGAGGAACAGCAGTGCAGATATAGGGGCTTCTGTATATATAGTGAGGGGCAGCAGTGCAGATATAGGGGCTTCTGTATATATAATGAGGGGCAGCAGTGCAGATATAGAGGCTTCTGTGTATATAATGAGGGGCAGCAGTGCAGATATAGAGGCTTCTGTATATATAATGAGGGGCAGCAGTGCAGATATAGAGGCTTCTGTACATATAATGAGGGGCAGCAGTGCAGATATAGGGGCTTCTGTATATATAGTGAGGGGCAGCAGTGCAGATATAGGGGCTTCTATATATAGTGAGGGGCAGCAGTGCAGATATAGGGGCTTCTGTATATATAGTGAGGGGCAGCAGTGCAGATATAGGGGCTTCTGTATATATAGTGAGGGGCAGCAGTGCAGATATAGGGGCTTCTGTATATATAGTGAGGGGTAGCAGTGCAGATATAGGGGCTTCTGTATATATAGTGAGGGGCAGCAGTGCAGATATAGGGGCTTCTGTATATATAGTGAGGGGCAGCCGTGCAGATATAGGGGCTTCTGTATATATAGTGAGGGGCAGCAGTGCAGATATAGGGGATTCTGTATATATAGTGAGGGGCAGCAGTGCAGATATAGAGGCTTCTGTATATATAGTGAGGGGCAGCAGTGCAGATATAGAGGCTTCTGTATATATAGTGAGGGGCAGCAGTGCAGATATAGAGGCTTCTGTGTATATAATGAGGAACAGCAGTGCAGATATAGGGGCTTCTGTATATATAGTGAGGGGCAGCAGTGCAGATATAGGGGCTTCTGTATATATAATGAGGGGCAGCAGTGCAGATATAGAGGCTTCTGTATATATAATGAGGGGCAGCAGTGCAGATATAGAGGCTTCTGTATATATAATGAGGGGCAGCAGTGCAGATATAGAGGCTTCTGTACATATAATGAGGGGCAGCAGTGCAGATATAGAGGCTTCTGTGTATATAGTGAGGGGCAGCAGTGCAGATATAGAGGCTTCTGTGTATATAGTGAGGGGCAGCAGTGCAGATATAGAGGCTTCTGTATATATAATGAGGGGCAGCAGTGCAGATATAGAGGCTTCTGTGTATATAGTGAGGGGCAGCAGTGCAGATATAGAGGCTTCTGTATATATAGTGAGGGGCAGCAGTGCAGATATAGGGGATTCTGTATATATAGTGAGGGGCAGCAGTGCAGATATAGAGGCTTCTGTGTATATAATGAGGAACAGCAGTGCAGATATAGGGGCTTCTGTATATATAGTGAGGGGCAGCAGTGCAGATCTAGGGGCTTCTGTATATATAATGAGGGGCAGCAGTGCAGATATAGAGGCTTCTGTGTATATAATGAGGGGCAGCAGTGCAGATATAGAGGCTTCTGTATATATAATGAGGGGCAGCAGTGCAGATATAGAGGCTTCTGTAAATATAATGAGGGGCAGCAGTGCAGATATAGAGGCTTCTGTGTATATAGTGAGGGGCAGCAGTGCAGATATAGAGGCTTCTGTGTATATAGTGAGGGGCAGCAGTGCAGATATAGAGGCTTCTGTATATATAATGAGGGGCAGCAGTGCAGATATAGAGGCTTCTGTGTATATAGTGAGGGGCAGCAGTGCAGATATAGAGGCTTCTGTGTATATAGTGAGGGGCAGCAGTGCAGATATAGGGGCTTCTGTATATATAGTGAGGGGCAGCAGTGCAGATATAGAGGCTTCTGTATATATAGTGAGGGGCAGCAGTGCAGATATAGAGGCTTCTGTGTATATAGTGAGGGGCAGCAGTGCAGATATAGGGGCTTCTGTATATATAGTGAGGGGCAGCAGTGCAGATATAGGGGCTTCTGTATATATAGTGAGGGGCAGCAGTGCAGATATAGATGCTTCTGTATATATAGTGAGGGGCAGCAGTGCAGATATAGGGGCTTCTGTATATATAGTGAGGGGCAGCAGTGCAGATATAGGGGCTTCTGTATATATAGTGAGGGGCAGCAGTGCAGATATAGGGGCTTCTGTATATATAGTGAGGGGCAGCAGTGCAGATATAGAGGCTTCTGTATATATAGTGAGGGACAACAGTGCAGATATAGGGGCTTCTGTATATATAGTGAGGGACAGCAGTGCAGATGAAGGGGCTTCTGTATATATAGTGAGGGGCAGCAGTGCAGATATAGAGGCTTCTGTATATATAGTGAGGGGCAGCAGTGCAGATATAGAGGCTTCTGTGTATATAGTGAGGGGCAGCAGTGCAGATATAGAGGCTTCTGTGTATATAGTGAGGGGCAGCAGTGCAGATATAGAGGCTTCTGTATATATAATGAGGGGCAGCAGTGCAGATATAGAGGCTTCTGTATATATAGTGAGGGGCAGCAGTGCAGATAAAGGGGCTTCTGTATATATAGTGAGGGGCAGCAGTGCAGATATAGAGGCTTCGGTATATATAGTGAGGGGCAGCAGTGCAGATAAAGGGGCTTCTGTATATATAGTGAGGGGCAGCAGTGCAGATATAGAGGCTTCTTTATATATAGTGAGGGGCAGCAGTGCAGATATAGGGGCTTCTGTATATATAGTGAGGGGCAGCAGTGCAGATATAGGGGCTTCTGTATATATAGTGAGGGGCAGCAGTGCAGATATAGGGGCTTCTGTATATATAGTGAGGGGCAGCAGTGCAGATATAGAGGCTTCTGTATATATAGTGAGGGGCAGCAGTACAGATATAGGGGCTTCTGTATATATAGTGAGGGGCAGCAGTGCAGATATAAGGGCTTCTGTATATATAGTGAGGGGCAGCAGTGCAGATATAGGGGCTTCTGTATATATAGTGAGGGGCAGAAGTGCAGATATAGGGGCTTCTGTATATATAGTGAGGGGCAGCAGTGCAGATATAGGGGCTTCTGTATATATAGTGAGGGGCAGCAGTGCAGATATAGGGGCTTCTGTATATATAGTGAGGGGCAGCAGTGCAGATATAGAGGCTTCTGTATATATAGTGAGGGGCAGCAGTGCAGATATAGAGGCTTCTGTATATATAGTGAGGGGCAGCAGTGCAGATATAGAGGCTTCTGTATATATAGTGAGGGGCAGCAGTGCAGATATAGAGGCTTCTGTATATATAGTGAGGGGCAGCAGTGCAGATATAGGGGCTTCTGTATATATAGTGAGGGGCAGCAGTGCAGATATAGAGGCTTCTGTATATATAGTGAGGGGCAGCAGTGCAGATATAGAGGCTTCTGTATATATAGTGAGGGGCAGCAGTGCAGATATAGAGGCTTCTGTATATATACTGAGGGGCAGCAGTGCAGATATAGAAGCTCCTGTATATATAGTGAGGGGCAGCAGTGCAGATATAGAGGCTTCTGTATATATAGTGAGGGGCAGCAGTGCAGATATAGGGCTTCTGTATATATAGTGAGGGGCAGCAGTGCAGATATAGAGGCTTCTGTATATATAGTGAGGGGCAGCAGTGCAGATATAGGGGCTTCTGTATATATAGTGAGGGGCAGCAGTGCAGATATAGAGGCTTCTGTATATACAGTGAGGGGCAGCAGTGCAGATATAGAGGCTTCTGTATATATAGTGAGGGGCAGCAGTGCAGATATAGGGGCTTCTGTATATATAGTGAGGGGCAGCAGTGCAGATATAGGGACTTCTGTATATATAGTGAGGGGCAGCAGTGCAGATATAGGGGCTTCTGTATATATAGTGATGGGCAGCAGTGCAGATATAGAGGCTTCTGTATATATAGTGAGGGGCAGCAGTGCAGATATAGGGGCTTCTGTATATATAGTGAGGGGCAGCAGTGCAGATATAGAGGCTTCTGTATATATAGTGAGGGGCAGCAGTGCAGATATAGGGGCTTCTGTATATATAGTGAGGGGCAGCAGTGCAGATATAGGGGCTTCTGTATATATAGTGAGGGGCAGCAGTGCAGATATAGGGGCTTCTGTATATATAGTGAGGGACAGCAGTGCAGATATAGGGGCTTCTGTATATATAGTGAGGGGCAGCAGTGCAGATATAGGGGCTTCTGTATATATAGTGAGGGGCAGCAGTGCAGATATAAAGGCTTCTGTATATATAGTGAGGGGGCAGCAGTGCAGATATAGGGGCTTCTGTATATATATAGTGAGGGGCAGCAGTGCAGATATAGGGGCTTCTGTATATATATATATATATATATAGTGAGGGGCAGCAGTGCAGACATAGGGACTTCTGTATATATAGTGAGGGGCAGCAGTGCAGATATAGAGGTGTCTGTATATATAGTGAGGGGCAGCAGTGCAGATATAGGGGCTTCTGTATATATAGTGATGGGCAGCAGTGCAGATATAGAGGCTTCTGTATATATAGTGAGGGGCAGCAGTGCAGATATAGGGGCTTCTGTATATATAGTGAGGGGCAGCAGTGCAGATATAGAGGCTTCTGTATATATAGTGAGGGGCAGCAGTGCAGATATAGGGGCTTCTGTATATATAGTGAGGGGCAGCAGTGCAGATATAGGGGCTTCTGTATATATAGTGAGGGGCAGCAGTGCAGCTATAGGGGCTTCTGTATATATAGTGAGGGGCAGCAGTGCAGATATAAAGGCTTCTGTATATATAGTGAGGGGCAGCAGTGCAGATATAGGGGCTTCTGTATATATAGTGAGGGGCAGCAGTGCAGATATAAGGGCTTCTGTATATATAGTGAGGGGCAGCAGTGCAGATATAGAGGCTTCTGTATATATAGTGAGGGGCAGCAGTGCAGATATAGAGGCTTCTGTATATATAGTGAGGGGGCAGCAGTGCAGATATAGGGGCTTCTGTATATATATAGTGAGGGGCAGCAGTGCAGATATAGGGGCTTCTGTATATATATATATATATATATATATATATAGTGAGGGGCAGCAGTGCAGATATAGGGGCTTCTGTATATATAGTGAGGGGCAGCAGTGCAGATATAGAGGCGTCTGTATATATAGTGAGGGGCAGCAGTGCAGATATAGGGGCTTCTGTATATATAGTGAGGGGCAGCAGTGCAGATATAGCGGCTTCTGTATATATAGTGAGGGGCAGCAGTGCAGATATAGGGGCTTCTGTATATATAGTGAGGGGCAGCAGTGCAGATATAGGGGCTTCTGTATATATAGTGAGGAGCAGCAGTGCAGATATAGGGGCTTCTGTATATATAGTGAGGGGCAGCAGTGCAGATATAGGGGCTTCTGTATATATAGTGAGGGGCAGCAGTGCAGATATAGAGGCGTCTGTATATATAGTGAGGGGCAGCAGTGCAGATATAGGGGCTTCTGTATATATAGTGAGGGGCAGCAGTGCAGATATAGGGGCTTCTGTATATATAGTGAGGGGCAGCAGTGCAGATATAGAGGCTTCTGTATATATAATGAGGGGCAGCAGTGCAGATATAGAGGCTTCTGTATATATAGTGAGGGGCAGCAGTGCAGATATAGAGGCGTCTGTATATATAGTGAGGGGCAGCAGTGCAGATATAGGGGCTTCTGTATATATATAGTGAGGGGCAGCAGTGCAGATATAGAGGCTTCTCTATATATATTGAGGGGCAGCAGTGCAGATATAGGGGCTTCTGTATATATATTGAGGGGCAGCAGTGCAGATATAGAGGCTTCTGTATATATAGTGAGAGGCAGCAGTGCAGATATAGGGGCTTCTGTATATATAGTGAGGGGCAGCAGTGCAGATATAGAGGCTTCTGTATATATAGTGAGGGGCAGCAGTGTAGATATAGGGGCTTCTGTATATATAGTGAGGGGCAGCAGTGCAGATATAGGGGCTTCTGTATATATAGTGAGAGGCAGCAGTGCAGATATAGGGGCTTCTGTATATATATTGAGGGGCAGCAGTGCAGATATAGAGGCTTCTGTATATATAGTGAGAGGCAGCAGTGCAGATATAGGGGCTTCTGTATATATATTGAGGGGCAGCAGTGCAGATATAGAGGCTTCTGTATATATAGTGAGGGGCAGCAGTGTAGATATAGGGGCTTCTGTATATATAGTGAGGGGCAGCAGTGCAGATATAGGGGCTTCTGTATATATAGTGAGGGGCAGCAGTGCAGCTATAGAGGCTTCTGTATATATAGTGAGGGGCAGCAGTGCAGATATAGGGGCTTCTGTATATATAGTGAGGGGCAGCAGTGCAGATATAGAGGCTTCTGTATATATAGTGAGGGGCAGCAGTGCAGATATAGGGGCTTCTGTATATATAGTGAGGGGCAGCAGTGCAGATATAGAGGCGACTGTATATATAGTGAGGGGCAGCAGTGCAGATATAAGGGCTTCTGTATATATAGTGAGGGGCAGCAGTGCAGATATAAGGGCTTCTGTATATATAGTGAGGGGCAGCAGTGCAGATATAGAGGCTTCTGTATATATAGTGAGGGGCAGCAGTGCAGATATAGGGGCTTCTGTATATATAGTGAGGGGCAGCAGTGCAGATATAGAGGCGACTGTATATATAGTGAGGGGCAGTAGTGCAGATATAGAGGCTTCTGTATATATAGTGAGGGGAAGCAGTGCAGATATAGGGGTTCTGTATATATAGTGAGGGGCAGCAGTGCAGATATAGGGGCTTCTGTATATATAGTGAGGGACAGCAGTGCAGATATAGGGGCTTCTGTATATATAGTGAGGGGCAGCAGTGCAGATATAGAGGCTTCTGTATATATAGTGAGGGGCAGCAGTGCAGAAATAGGGGCTTCTGTATATATAATGAGGGGCAGCAGTGCAGATATAGGGGCTTCTGTATATATAGTGAGGGGCAGCAGTGCAGATATAGAGGCGTCTGTATATATAGTGAGGGGAAGCAGTGCAGATATAGGGGCTTCTGTATATATAGTGAGGGGCAGCAGTGCAGATATAGAGGCGTCTGTATATATAGTGAGGGGCAGCAGTGCAGATATAGGGGCTTCTGTATATATATAGTGAGGGGCAGCAGTGCAGATATAGAGGCTTCTGTATATATAGTGAGGGGCAGCAGTGCAGATATAGAGGCGTCTGTATATATAGTGAAGGGCAGCAGTGCAGATATAGGGGCTTCTGTATATATATAGTGAGGGGCAGCAGTGCAGATATAGAGGCTTCTGTATATACATTGAGGGGCAGCAGTGCAGACATAGGGGCTTCTGTATATATATTGAGGGGCAGCAGTGCAGATATAGAGGCTTCTGTATATATATTGAGGGGCAGCAGTGCAGATATAGGGGCTTCTGTATATATATTGAGGGGCAGCAGTGCAGATATAGAGGCTTCTGTATATATATTGAGGGGCAGCAGTGCAGATATAGGGGCTTCTGTATATATATTGAGGGGGCAGCAGTGCAGATATAGGGGCTTCTGTATATATAGTGAGAGGCAGCAGTGCAGATATAGAGGCTTCTGTATATATAGTGAGGGGCAGCAGTGCAGATATAGGGGCTTCTGTATATATAGTGAGGGGCAGCAGTGCAGATATAGGGGTTCTGTATATATAGTGAGGGGCAGCAGTGCAGATATAGGGGCTTCTGTATATATAGTGAGGGACAGCAGTGCAGATATAGGGGCTTCTGTATATATAGTGAGGGGCAGCAGTGCAGATATAGAGGCTTCTGTATATATAGTGAGGGGCAGCAGTGCATATGTAGGGGCTTCTGTATATATAGTGAGGGGCAGCAGTGCAGATATAGGGGCTTCTGTATATATAGTGAGGGGCAGCAGTGCAGATATAGAGGCTTCTGTATATATAGTGAGGGGCAGCAGTGCAGATATAGGGGCTTCTGTATATATAGTGAGGGGCAGCAGTGCAGATATAGATGCTTCTGTATATATAGTGAGAGGCAGCAGTGCAGATATAGAGGCTTCTGTATATATAGTGAGGGGCAGCAGTGCAGATATAGGGGCTTCTGTATATATAGTGAGGGGCAGCAGTGCAGATATAGAGGCTTCTGTATATATAGTGAGGGGCAGCAGTGCAGATATAGGGGTTCTGTATATATAGTGAGGGGCAGCAGTGCAGATATAGGGGCTTCTGTATATATAGTGAGGGGCAGCAGTGCAGATATAGGGGCTTCTGTATATATAGTGAGGGACAGCAGTGCAGATATAGAGGCTTCTGTATATATAGTGAGGGGCAGCAGTGCAGATATAGGGGCTTCTGTATATATAATGAGGGGTAGCAGAGCAGATATAGGGGCTTCTGTATATATTGTGAGGGGCAGCAGTGCAGAAATAGGGGCTTCTGTATATATAATGAGGAGTAGCTGAGCAGATATAGGGGCTTCTGTATATATAGTGAGGGGCAGCAGTGCAGATATAGGGGCTTCTGTATATATAGTGAGGGGAAGCAGTGCAGATATAGGGGCTTCTGTATATATAGTGAGGGGCAGCAGTGCAGATATAGGGGCTTCTGTTTATATAGTGAGGGGCAGTAGTGCAGATATAGGGGCTTCTATATATATAGTGAGGGGTAGCAGTGCAGATATAGGGGCTTCTGTATATATAGTGAGGGGAAGCAGTGCAGATATAGGGGCTTCTGTATATATAGTGAGGGACAGCAGTGCAGATATAGGGGCTTCTGTATATATAGTGAGGGGCAGTAGTGCAGATACAGGGGCTTCTGTATATATAGTGAGGGGCAGCAGTGCAGATATAGGGGCTTCTGTATATATAGTGAGGGGAAGCAGTGCAGATATAGGGGCTTCTGTATATATAGTGAGGGGCAGCAGTGCAGATATAGGGGCTTCTGTATATATAATGAGGGGTAGCAGTGCAGATATAGGGGCTTCTGTATATATAATGAAGGGTAGCAGTGCAGATATAGGGGCTTCTGTATATATAGTGAGGGGCAGCAGTGCCGATATAGGGGCTTCTGTATATATAGTGAGGGGGCAGCAGCGCAGATATAGAGGCTTCTGTATATATAGTGAGGGGCAGCAGTGCAGATATAGGGGCTTCTGTATATATACTGAGGGGCAGCAGTGCAGATTTAGAGGCTTCTGTATATATAGTGAGAGGCAGCAGTGCAGATATAGGGGCTTCTGTATATATAGTGAGGGGCAGCAGTGCAGATATAGAGGCTTCTGTATATATAGTGAGGGGCAGCAGTGCAGATATAGTAGAGGCTTCTGTATATATAGTGAGGGGCAGCAGTGCAGATATAGAGGCTTCTGTATATATAGTGAGGGGCAGCAGTGCTTCTCTATATATAGTGAGGGGCAGTAGTGCAGTTATAGGGGCTTCTGTATATATAGTGAGGGGCAGCAGTGCAGATATAGGGGCTTCTGTATATATAGTGAGGGGCAGCAGTGCAGATATAGGGGCTTCTGTATATATAGTGAGGGGCAGCAGTGCAGATATAGGGGCTTCTGTATATATAGTGAGGGGCAGTAGTGCAGTTATAGGGGCTTCTGTATATATAGTGAGGGGCAGCAGTGCAGATGAAGGGGCTTCTGTATACATAGTGAGGGGCAGCAGTGCAGATATAGGGGATTCTGTATATATAGTGAGGGGCAGCAGTGCAGATATAGGGGCTTCTGTATATATAGTGAAGGGCAGTAGTGCAGTTATAGGGGCTTCTGTATATATAGTGAGGGGCAGCAGTGCAGCTATAGAGGCTTCTGTATATATAGTGAGGGGCAGCAGTGCAGATATAGGGGCTTCTGTATATATAGTGAGGGACAGCAGTGCAGATATAGGGGCTTCTGTATATATAGTGAGGGGCAGCAGTGCAGATATAGAGGCTTCTGTATATATAGTGAGGGGCAGCAGTGCAGATATAGGGGCTTCTGTATATATAGTGAGGGGCAGCAGTGCAGATATAGGGGCTTCTGTATATATAGTGAGGGGCAGTAGTGCAGATATAGGGGCTTCTGTTTATATAGTGAGGGGCAGCAGTGCAGATATAGGGGCTTCTGTATATATAGTGAGGGGCAGTAGTGCAGATATAGGGGCTTCTGTTTATATAGTGAGGGGCAGTAGTGCAGATATAGGGGCTTCTATATATATAGTGAGGGGTAGCAGTGCAGATATAGGGGCTTCTGTATATATAGTGAGGGACAGCAGTGCAGATATAGGGGCTTCTGTATATATAGTGAGGGGAAGCAGTGCAGATATAGGGGCTTCTGTATATATAGTGAGGGACAGCAGTGCAGATATAGGGGCTTCTGTATATATAGTGAGGGGCAGTAGTGCAGATATAGGGGCTTCTGTATATATAGTGAGGGGCAGCAGTGCAGATATAGGGGCTTCTGTATATATAGTGAGGGGAAGCAGTGCAGATATAGGGGCTTCTGTATATATAGTGAGGGGCAGCAGTGCAGATATAGGGGCTTCTGTATATATAATGAGGGGTAGCAGTGCAGATATAGGGGCTTCTGTATATATAATGAAGGGTAGCAGTGCAGATATAGGGGCTTCTGTATATATAGTGAGGGGCAGCAGTGCCGATATAGGGGCTTCTGTATATATAGTGAGGGGGCAGCAGCGCAGATATAGAGGCTTCTGTATATATAGTGAGGGGCAGCAGTGCAGATATAGGGGCTTCTGTATATATACTGAGGGGCAGCAGTGCAGATTTAGAGGCTTCTGTATATATAGTGAGAGGCAGCAGTGCAGATATAGGGGCTTCTGTATATATAGTGAGGGGCAGCAGTGCAGATATAGAGGCTTCTGTATATATAGTGAGGGGCAGCAGTGCAGATATAGTAGAGGCTTCTGTATATATAGTGAGGGGCAGCAGTGCAGATATAGAGGCTTCTGTATATATAGTGAGGGGCAGCAGTGCTTCTCTATATATAGTGAGGGGCAGTAGTGCAGTTATAGGGGCTTCTGTATATATAGTGAGGGGCAGCAGTGCAGATATAGGGGCTTCTGTATATATAGTGAGGGGCAGCAGTGCAGATATAGGGGCTTCTGTATATATAGTGAGGGGCAGCAGTGCAGATATAGGGGCTTCTGTATATATAGTGAGGGGCAGTAGTGCAGTTATAGGGGCTTCTGTATATATAGTGAGGGGCAGCAGTGCAGATGTAGGGGCTTCTGTATACATAGTGAGGGGCAGCAGTGCAGATATAGGGGATTCTGTATATATAGTGAGGGGCAGCAGTGCAGATATAGGGGCTTCTGTATATATAGTGTGGGGCAGTAGTGCAGTTATAGGGGCTTCTGTATATATAGTGAGGGGCAGCAGTGCAGCTATAGAGGCTTCTGTATATATAGTGAGGGACAGCAGTGCAGATATAGAGGCTTCTGTATATATAGTGAGGGGCAGCAGTGCAGATATAGAGGCTTCTGTATATATAGTGAGGGACAGCAGTGCAGATATAGAGGCTTCTGTATATATAGTGAGGGGCAGCAGTGCAGATATAGGGGCTTCTGTATATATAGTGAGGGACAGCAGTGCAGATATAGGGGCTTCTGTATATATAGTGAGGGGCAGCAGTGCAGATATAGAGGCTTCTGTATATATAGTGAGGGGCAGCAGTGCAGATATAGGGGCTTCTGTATATATAGTGAGGGGCAGTAGTGCAGATATAGGGGATTCTGTATATATAGTGAGGGACAGCAGTGCAGATATAGGGGCTTCTGTATATATAGTGAGGGGCAGTAGTGCAGTTATAGGGGCTTCTGTATATATAGTGAGGGGCAGCAGTGCAGATATAGGGGCTTCTGTATACATAGTGAGGGGCAGCAGTGCAGATATAGGGGCTTCTGTATATATAGTGAGGGGCAGCAGTGCAGATATAGGGGCTTCTGTATATATAGTGAGGGGCAGTAGTGCAGATATAGGGGTTCTGTATATATAGTGAGGGGCAGCAGTGCAGATATAGAGGCTTCTGTATATATAGTGAGGGGCAGCAGTGCAGATATAGAGGCTTCTGTATATATAGTGAGGGGGCAGCAGTGCAGATATAGGGGCTTCTGTATATACAGTGAGGGGCAGCAGTGCAGATATAGGGGTTCTGTATATATAGTGAGGGGCAGCAGTGCAGATATAGGGGCTTCTGTATATACAGGGAGGGGCAGCAGTGCAGATATAGAGGCTTCTGTATATATAGTGAGGAGCAGCAGTGCAGATATAGGGGCTTCTGTATATATAGTGAGGGGCAGCAGTGCAGATATAGAGGCTTCTGTATATATAGTGAGGAGCAGCAGTGCAGATATAGAGGCTTCTGTATATATAATGAGGGGCAGCAGTGCAGATATAGAGGCTTCTGTATATATAATGAGGGGCAGCAGTGCAGATATAGGGGCTTCTGTATGTATAGTGAGGGGCAGCAGTGCAAATATAGAGGCTTCTGTATATATAGTGAGGGGCAGCAGTGCAGATATAGGAGCTTCTGTATATATAATGAGGGGGCAGCAGTGCAGATATAGGGGCTTCTGTATATATAGTGAGGGGCAGCAGTGCAGATATAGAGGCTTCTGTATATATAGTGAGGGGCAGCAGTGCAGATATAGAGGCTTCTGTATATATAGTGAGGGGCAGCAGTGCAGATATAGGGGCTTCTGTATATATATAGTGAGGGGCAGCAGTGCAGATATAGGGGCTTCTGTATATATAGTGAGGGGCAGCAGTGCAGATATAAAGGCTTCTGTATATATAGTGAGGGGCAGCAGTGCAGATATAGGGGCTTCTGTATATATAGTGAGGGGGCAGCAGTGCAGATATAGAGGCTTCTGTATATATAGTGACGGGCAGCAGTGCAGATATAGGGGCTTCTGTATATATAGTGAGGGGCAGCAGTGCAGATATAGAGGCTTCTGTATATATAGTGAGGGGCAGCAGTGCAGATATAGAGGCTTCTGTATATATAGTGAGGGGCAGCAGTGCAGATATAGAGGCTTCTGTATATATAGTGAGGGGCAGCAGTGCAGATATAGAGGCTTCTGTATATATAGTGAGGGGCAGCAGTGCAGATATAGAGGCTTCTGTATATATAGTGAGGGGCAGCAGTGCAGATATAGGGGCTTCTGTATATATAGTGAGGGGCAGCAGTGCAGATATAGGGGCTTCTGTATATATAGTGAGGGGCAGCAGTGCAGATATAGGGGCTTCTGTATATATAGTGAGGGGGCAGCAGTGCAGATATAGGGGCTTCTGTATATATAGTGAGGGGCAGCAGTGCAGATATAAAGGCTTCTGTATATATAGTGAGGGGCAGCAGTGCAGATATAGAGGCTTATGTATATATAGTGAGGGGCAGCAGTGCAGATATAGAGGCTTCTGTATATATAGTGAGGGGCAGCAGTGCAGATATAGGGGCTTCTATATATAGTGAGGGGCAGCAGTGCAGATATAGGGGCTTCTGTATATATAGTGAGGGGCAGCAGTGCAGATATAGGGGCTTCTGTATATACAGTGAGGGGCAGCAGTGCAGATATAGAGGCTTCTGTATATATAGTGAGGGGCAGCAGTGCAGATATAGAGGCTTCTATATATAGTGAGGGGGCAGCAGTGCAGATATAGGGGCTTCTGTATATACAGTGAGGGGCAGCAGTGCAGATATAGGGGTTCTGTATATATAGTGAGGGGCAGCAGTGCAGATATAGGGGCTTCTGTATATACAGGGAGGGGCAGCAGTGCAGATATAGAGGCTTCTGTATATATAGTGAGGGGCAGCAGTGCAGATATAGAGGCTTCTGTATATATAGTGAGGAGCAGCAGTGCAGATATAGGGGCTTCTGTATATATAGTGAGGGGCAGCAGTGCAGATATAGAGGCTTCTGTATATATAGTGAGGAGCAGCAGTGCAGATATAGAGGCTTCTGTATATATAATGAGGGGCAGCAGTGCAGATATAGGGGCTTCTGTATGTATAGTGATGGGCAGCAGTGCAGATATAGGGGCTTCTGTATATATAGTGAGGGGCAACAGTGCAGATATAGAGGCTTCTGTATATATAGTGAGGGGCAGCAGTGCAGATATAGGAGCTTCTGTATATATAATGAGGGGGCAGCAGTGCAGATATAGGGGCTTCTGTATATATAGTGAGGGGCAGCAGTGCAGATATAGAGGCTTCTGTATATATAGTGAGGGGCAGCAGTGCAGATATAGAGGCTTCTGTATATATAGTGAGGGGCAGCAGTGCAGATATAGGGGCTTCTGTATATATATAGTGAGGGGCAGCAGTGCAGATATAGGGGCTTCTGTATATATAGTGAGGGGCAGCAGTGCAGATATAAAGGCTTCTGTATATATAGTGAGGGGCAGCAGTGCAGATATAGGGGCTTCTGTATATATAGTGAGGGGGCAGCAGTGCAGATATAGAGGCTTCTGTATATATAGTGAGGGGCAGCAGTGCAGATATAGGGGCTTCTGTATATATAGTGAGGGGCAGCAGTGCAGATATAGGGGCTTCTGTATATATAGTGAGGGGCAGCAGTGCAGATATAGGGGCTTCTGTATATATAGTGAGGGGGCAGCAGTGCAGATATAGGGGCTTCTGTATATATAGTGAGGGGCAGCAGTGCAGATATAAAGGCTTCTGTATATATAGTGAGGGGCAGCAGTGCAGATATAGAGGCTTCTGTATATATAGTGAGGGGCAGCAGTGCAGATATAGAGGCTTCTGTATATATAGTGAGGGGCAGCAGTGCAGATATAGGGGCTTCTATATATAGTGAGGGGCAGCAGTGCAGATATAGGGGCTTCTGTATATATAGTGAGGGGCAGCAGTGCAGATATAGGGGCTTCTGTATATACAGTGAGGGGCAGCAGTGCAGATATAGAGGCTTCTGTATATATAGTGAGGGGCAGCAGTGCAGCTATAGAGGCTTCTATATATAGTGAGGGGCAGCAGTGCAGATATAGGGGTTCTGTATATATAGTGAGGGGCAGCAGTGCAGATATAGGGGCTTCTGTATATACAGGGAGGGGCAGCAGTGCAGACATAAAGGCTTCTGTATATATAGTGAGGGGCAGCAGTGCAGATATAGAGGCTTCTGTATATATAGTGAGGAGCAGCAGTGCAGATATAGGGGCTTCTGTATATATAGTGAGGGGCAGCAGTGCAGATATAGAGGCTTCTGTATATATAGTGAGGAGCAGCAGTGCAGATATAGGGGCTTCTGTATGTATAGTGATGGGCAGCAGTGCAGATATAGGGGCTTCTGTATATATAGTGAGGGGCAACAGTGCAGATATAGAGGCTTCTGTATATATAGTGAGGGGCAGCAGTGCAGATATAGGGGCTTCTGTATATACAGGGAGGGGCAGCAGTGCAGACATAAAGGCTTCTGTATATATAGTGAGGGGCAGCAGTGCAGATATAGAGGCTTCTGTATATATAGTGAGGAGCAGCAGTGCAGATATAGGGGCTTCTGTATATATAGTGAGGGGCAGCAGTGCAGATATAGAGGCTTCTGTATATATAGTGAGGGGCAGCAGTGCAGATATAGGGGCTTCTGTATGTATAGTGATGGGCAGCAGTGCAGATATAGGGGCTTCTGTATATATAGTGAGGGGCAACAGTGCAGATATAGAGGCTTCTGTATATATAGTGAGGGGCAGCAGTGCAGATATAGGAGCTTCTGTATATATAATGAGGGGGCAGCAGTGCAGATATAGGGGCTTCTGTATATATAGTGAGGGGCAGCAGTGCAGATATAGAGGCTTCTGTATATATAGTGAGGGGCAGCAGTGCAGATATAGAGGCTTCTGTATATATAGTGAGGGGCAGCAGTGCAAATATAGGGGCTTCTGTATATATAGTGAGGGGCAGCAGTGCAGATATAGGGGCTTCTGTATATATAGTGAGGGGCAGCAGTGCAGATATAGAGGCTTCTGTATATATAGTGAGGGGCAGCAGTGCAGATATAGAGGCTTCTGTATATATAGTGAGGGGAAGCAGTGCAGATATAGGGGCTTCTGTATATATAGTGAGGGGCAGCAGTGCAGATATAGGGGCTTCTGTATATATAGTGAGGGGCAGCAGTGCAGATATAGAGGCTTCTGTATATATAGTGAGGGGCAGCAGTGCAGATATAGGGCTTCTGTATATATAGTGAGGGGCAGCAGTGCAGATATAGAGGCTTCTGTATATATAGTGAGGGGCAGCAGTGCAGATATAGGGGCTTCTGTATATATAGTGAGGGGAAGCAGTGCAGATATAGGGGCTTCTGTATATATAGTGAGGGACAGCAGTGCAGATATAGGGGCTTCTGTATATATAGTGAGGGGCAGTAGTGCAGATATAGGGGCTTCTGTATATATAGTGAGGGGCAGCAGTGCAGATATAGGGGCTTCTGTATATATAGTGAGGGGAAGCAGTGCAGATATAGGGGCTTCTGTATATATAGTGAGGGGCAGCAGTGCAGATATAGGGGCTTCTGTATATATAATGAAGGGTAGCAGTGCAGATATAGGGGCTTCTGTATATATAATGAAGGGCAGCAGTGCAGATATAAAGGCTTCTGTATATATAGTGAGGGGCAGCAGTGCCGATATAGGGGCTTCTGTATATATAGTGAGGGGGCAGCAGCGCAGATATAGAGGCTTCTGTATATATAGTGAGGGGCAGCAGTGCAGATATAGGGGCTTCTGTATATATACTGAGGGGCAGCAGTGCAGATATAGGGGCTTCTGTATATATAGTGAGGGGCAGCAGTGCAGATATAGAGGCTTCTATATATATAGTGAGGGGCAGCAGTGCAGATATAGGGGCTTCTGTATATATACTGAGGGGCAGCAGTGCAGATATAGAGGCTTCTATATATATAGTGAGGGGGGCAGCAGTGCAGATTTAGAGGCTTCTGTATATATAGTGAGAGGCAGCAGTGCAGATATAGGGGCTTCTGTATATATAGTGGGGGCAGCAGTGCAGATATAGAGGCTTCTGTATATATAGTGAGGGGCAGCAGTGCAGATATAGTAGAGGCTTCTGTATATATAGTGAGGGGCAGCAGTGCAGATATAGAGGCTTCTGTATATATAGTGAGGGGCAGCAGTGCTTCTCTATATATAGTGAGGGGCAGTAGTGCAGTTATAGGGGCTTCTGTATATATAGTGAGGGGCAGCAGTGCAGATATAGGGGCTTCTGTATATATAGTGAGGGGCAGCAGTGCAGATATAGGGGCTTCTGTATATATAGTGAGGGGCAGCAGTGCAGATATAGGGGCTTCTGTATATATAGTGAGGGGCAGCAGTGCAGATGTAGGGGCTTCTGTATACATAGTGAGGGGCAGCAGTGCAGATATAGGGGATTCTGTATATATAGTGAGGGGCAGCAGTGCAGATATAGGGGCTTCTGTATATATAGTGAGGGGCAGTAGTGCAGTTATAGGGGCTTCTGTATATATAGTGAGGGGCAGCAGTGCAGCTATAGAGGCTTCTGTATATATAGTGAGGGACAGCAGTGCAGATATAGGGGCTTCTGTATATATAGTGAGGGGCAGCAGTGCAGATATAGGGGCTTCTGTATATATAGTGAGGGACAGCAGTGCAGATATAGGGGCTTCTGTATATATAGTGACGGGCAGCAGTGCAGATATAGGGGCTTCTGTATATATAGTGAGGGGCAGCAGTGCAGATATAGGGGCTTCTGTATATATAGTGAGGGACAGCAGTGCAGATATAGGGGCTTCTGTATATATAGTGAGGGGCAGCAGTGCAGATATAGAGGCTTCTGTATATATAGTGAGGGGCAGCAGTGCAGATATAGGGGCTTCTGTATATATAGTGAGGGGCAGTAGTGCAGATATAGGGGCTTCTGTATATATAGTGAGGGGCAGCAGTGCAGATATAGGGGCTTCTGTATATATAGTGAGGGGCAGTAGTGCAGTTATAGGGGCTTCTGTATATATAGTGAGGGGCAGCAGTGCAGATATAGGGGCTTCTGTATACATAGTGAGGGGCAGCAGTGCAGATATAGGGGCTTCTGTATATATAGTGAGGGGCAGCAGTGCAGATATAGGGGCTTCTGTATATATAGTGAGGGGCCGTAGTGCAGTTATAGGGGCTTCTGTATATATAGTGAGGGGCAGCAGTGCAGATATAGAGGCTTCTGTATATATAGTGAGGGACAGCAGTGCAGATATAGGGGCTTCTGTATATATAGTGAGGGGCAGCAATGCAGATATAGGGGTTCTGTATATATAGTGAGGGGCAGCAGTGCAGATATAGAGGCTTCTGTATATATAGTGAGGGGCAGCAGTGCAGATATAGAGGCTTCTGTATATATAGTGAGGGGGCAGCAGTGCAGATATAGGGGCTTCTGTATATACAGTGAGGGGCAGCAGTGCAGATATAGGGGTTCTGTATATATAGTGAGGGGCAGCAGTGCAGATATAGGGGCTTCTGTATATACAGGGAGGGGCAGCAGTGCAGATATAGAGGCTTCTGTATATATAGTGAGGGGCAGCAGTGCAGATATAGAGGCTTCTGTATATATAGTGAGGAGCAGCAGTGCAGATATAGGGGCTTCTGTATATATAGTGAGGGGCAGCAGTGCAGATATAGAGGCTTCTGTATATATAGTGAGGAGCAGCAGTGCAGATATAGAGGCTTCTGTATATATAATGAGGGGCAGCAGTGCAGATATAGGGGCTTCTGTATATATAGTGAGGAGCAGCAGTGCAGATATAGGGGCTTCTGTATATATAGTGAGGGGCAGCAGTGCAGATACAGAGGCTTCTGTATATATAGTGAGGGGCAGCAGTGCAGATATAGAGGCTTCTGTATATATAGTGAGGAGCAGCAGTGCAGATATAGGGGCTTCTGTATATATAGTGAGGGGCAGCAGTGCAGATATAGAGGCTTCTGTATATATAGTGAGGAGCAGCAGTGCAGAAATAGGGGCTTCTGTATATATAGTGAGGGGCAGCAGTGCAGATATAGAGGCTTCTGTATATATAGTGAGGGGCAGCAGTGCAGATATAGAGGCTTCTGTATATATAGTGAGGGGGCAGCAGTGCAGATATAGGGGCTTCTGTATATATAGTGAGGGGCAGCAGTGCAGATATAGAGGCTTCTGTATATATTATGAGGGGCAGCAGTGCAGATATAGGGGCTTCTGTATATATAGTGAGGGGCAGCAGTGCAGATATAGAGGCTTCTGTATATATAATGAGGGGCAGCAGTGCAGATATAGGGGCTTCTGTATGTATAGTGAGGGGCAGCAGTGCAAATATAGAGGCTTCTGTATATATAGTGAGGGGCAGCAGTGCAGATATAGGAGCTTCTGTATATATAATGAGGGGGCAGCAGTGCAGATATAGGGGCTTCTGTATATATAGTGAGGGGCAGCAGTGCAGATATAGAGGCTTCTGTATATATAATGAGGGGCAGCAGTGCAGATATAGGGGCTTCTGTATGTATAGTGAGGGGCAGCAGTGCAAATATAGAGGCTTCTGTATATATAGTGAGGGGCAGCAGTGCAGATATAGGAGCTTCTGTATATATAATGAGGGGGCAGCAGTGCAGATATAGAGGCTTCTGTATATATAGTGAGGGGCAGCAGTGCAGATATAGAGGCTTCTGTATATATAGTGAGGGGCAGCAGTGCAGATATAGAGGCTTCTGTATATATAGTGAGGGGGCAGCAGTGCAGATATAGGGGCTTCTGTATATATAGTGAGGGGCAGCAGTGCAGATATAGAGGCTTCTGTATATATAATGAGGGGCAGCAGTGCAGATATAGGGGCTTCTGTATATATAGTGAGGGGCAGCAGTGCAGATATAGAGGCTTCTGTATATATAATGAGGGTCAGCAGTGCAGATATAGGGGCTTCTGTATGTATAGTGAGGGGCAGCAGTGCAAATATAGAGGCTTCTGTATATATAGTGAGGGGCAGCAGTGCAGATATAGGAGCTTCTGTATATATAATGAGGGGGCAGCAGTGCAGATATAGGGGCTTCTGTATATATAGTGAGGGGCAGCAGTGCAGATATAGAGGCTTCTGTATATATAGTGAGGGGCAGCAGTGCAGATATAGAGGCTTCTGTATATATAGTGAGGGGCAGCAGTGCAGATATAGGGGCTTCTGTATATATATAGTGAGGGGCAGCAGTGCAGATATAGGGGCTTCTGTATATATAGTGAGGGGCAGCAGTGCAGATATAAAGGCTTCTGTATATATAGTGAGGGGCAGCAGTGCAGATATAGGGGCTTCTGTATATATAGTGAGGGGGCAGCAGTGCAGATATAGAGGCTTCTGTATATATAGTGAGGGGCAGCAGTGCAGATATAGGGGCTTCTGTATATATAGTGAGGGGCAGCAGTGCAGATATAGGGGCTTCTGTATATATAGTGAGGGGCAGCAGTGCAGATATAGGGGCTTCTGTATATATAGTGAGGGGGCAGCAGTGCAGATATAGGGGCTTCTGTATATATAGTGAGGGGCAGCAGTGCAGATATAAAGGCTTCTGTATATATAGTGAGGGGCAGCAGTGCAGATATAGAGGCTTCTGTATATATAGTGAGGGGCAGCAGTGCAGATATAGAGGCTTCTGTATATATAGTGAGGGGCAGCAGTGCAGATATAGGGGCTTCTATATATAGTGAGGGGCAGCAGTGCAGATATAGGGGCTTCTGTATATATAGTGAGGGGCAGCAGTGCAGATATAGGGGCTTCTGTATATACAGTGAGGGGCAGCAGTGCAGATATAGAGGCTTCTGTATATATAGTGAGGGGCAGCAGTGCAGATATAGAGGCTTCTATATATAGTGAGGGGGCAGCAGTGCAGATATAGGGGCTTCTGTATATACAGTGAGGGGCAGCAGTGCAGATATAGGGGTTCTGTATATATAGTGAGGGGCAGCAGTGCAGATATAGGGGCTTCTGTATATACAGGGAGGGGCAGCAGTGCAGATATAGAGGCTTCTGTATATATAGTGAGGGGCAGCAGTGCAGATATAGAGGCTTCTGTATATATAGTGAGGAGCAGCAGTGCAGATATAGGGGCTTCTGTATATATAGTGAGGGGCAGCAGTGCAGATATAGAGGCTTCTGTATATATAGTGAGGAGCAGCAGTGCAGATATAGAGGCTTCTGTATATATAATGAGGGGCAGCAGTGCAGATATAGGGGCTTCTGTATGTATAGTGATGGGCAGCAGTGCAGATATAGAGGCTTCTGTATATATAGTGAGGGGCAGCAGTGCAGATATAGGGGCTTCTGTATGTATAGTGATGGGCAGCAGTGCAGATATAGAGGCTTCTGTATATATAATGAGGGGGCAGCAGTGCAGATATAGGGGCTTCTGTATATATAGTGAGGGGCAGCAGTGCAGATATAGAGGCTTCTGTATATATAGTGAGGGGCAGCAGTGCAGATATAGAGGCTTCTGTATATATAGTGAGGGGCAGCAGTGCAAATATAGGGGCTTCTGTATATATAGTGAGGGGCAGCAGTGCAGATATAGGGGCTTCTGTATATATAGTGAGGGGCAGCAGTGCAGATATAGAGGCTTCTGTATATATAGTGAGGGGCAGCAGTGCAGATATAGGGGCTTCTGAATATATAGTGAGGGGGCAGCAGTGCAGATATAGAGGCTTCTGTATATATAGTGAGGGGCAGCAGTGCAGATATAGGGGCTTCTGTATATATAGTGAGGGACAGCAGTGCAGATATAGGGGCTTCTGTATATATAGTGAGGGGCAGCAGTGCAGATATAGGGGCTTCTGTATGTATAGTGAGGGGCAGCAGTGCAAATATAGAGGCTTCTGTATATATAGTGAGGGGCAGCAGTGCAGATATAGGAGCTTCTGTATATATAATGAGGGGGCAGCAGTGCAGATATAGGGGCTTCTGTATATATATAGTGAGGGGCAGCAGTGCAGATATAGGGGCTTCTGTATATATAGTGAGGGGCAGCAGTGCAGATATAAAGGCTTCTGTATATACAGGGAGGGGCAGCAGTGCAGATATAGAGGCTTCTGTATATATAGTGAGGAGCAGCAGTGCAGATATAGAGGCTTCTGTATATATAGTGAGGAGCAGCAGTGCAGATATAGGGGCTTCTGTATATATAGTGAGGGGCAGCAGTGCAGATATAGAGGCTTCTGTATATATAGTGAGGAGCAGCAGTGCAGATATAGAGGCTTCTGTATATATAATGAGGGGCAGCAGTGCAGATATAGGGGCTTCTGTATATATAGTGAGGGGCAACAGTGCAGATATAGAGGCTTCTGTATATATAGTGAGGGGCAGCAGTGCAGATATAGGAGCTTCTGTATATATAATGAGGGGGCAGCAGTGCAGATATAGGGGCTTCTGTATATATAGTGAGGGGCAGCAGTGCAGATATAGAGGCTTCTGTATATATAGTGAGGGGCAGCAGTGCAGATATAGAGGCTTCTGTATATATAGTGAGGGGCAGCAGTGCAAATATAGGGGCTTCTGTATATATAGTGAGGGGCAGCAGTGCAGATATAGGGGCTTCTGTATATATAGTGAGGGGCAGCAGTGCAGATATAGAGGCTTCTGTATATATAGTGAGGGGCAGCAGTGCAGATATAGGGGCTTCTGTATATATAGTGAGGGGGCAGCAGTGCAGATATAGAGGCTTCTGTATATATAGTGAGGGGCAGCAGTGCAGATATAGGGGCTTCTATATATATAGTGAGGGACAGCAGTGCAGATATAGGGGCTTCTGTATATATAGTGAGGGGCAGCAGTGCAGATATAGGGGCTTCTGTATGTATAGTGAGGGGCAGCAGTGCAAATATAGAGGCTTCTGTATATATAGTGAGGGGCAGCAGTGCAGATATAGGAGCTTCTGTATATATAATGAGGGGGCAGCAGTGCAGATATAGGGGCTTCTGTATATATATAGTGAGGGGCAGCAGTGCAGATATAGGGGCTTCTGTATATATAGTGAGGGGCAGCAGTGCAGATATAAAGGCTTCTGTATATATAGTGAGGGGCAGCAGTGCAGATATAGGGGCTTCTGTATATATAGTGAGGGGGCAGCAGTGCAGATATAGAGGCTTCTGTATATATAGTGAGGGGCAGCAGTGCAGATATAGGGGCTTCTGTATATATAGTGAGGGGCAGCAGTGCAGATATAGGGGCTTCTGTATATATAGTGAGGGGCAGCAGTGCAGATATAGGGGCTTCTGTATATATAGTGAGGGGGCAGCAGTGCAGATATAGGGGCTTCTGTATATATAGTGAGGGGCAGCAGTGCAGATATAAAGGCTTCTGTATATATAGTGAGGGGCAGCAGTGCAGATATAGAGGCTTCTGTATATATAGTGAGGGGCAGCAGTGCAGATATAGAGGCTTCTGTATATATAGTGAGGGGCAGCAGTGCAGATATAGGGGCTTCTATATATAGTGAGGGGCAGCAGTGCAGATATAGGGGCTTCTGTATATATAGTGAGGGGCAGCAGTGCAGATATAGGGGCTTCTGTATATACAGTGAGGGGCAGCAGTGCAGATATAGAGGCTTCTGTATATATAGTGAGGGGCAGCAGTGCAGATATAGAGGCTTCTATATATAGTGAGGGGCAGCAGTGCAGATATAGGGGCTTCTGTATATACAGTGAGGGGCAGCAGTGCAGATATAGGGGTTCTGTATATATAGTGAGGGGCAGCAGTGCAGATATAGGGGCTTCTGTATATACAGGGAGGGGCAGCAGTGCAGATATAGAGGCTTCTGTATATATAGTGAGGGGCAGCAGTGCAGATATAGAGGCTTCTGTATATATAGTGAGGAGCAGCAGTGCAGATATAGGGGCTTCTGTATATATAGTGAGAGGCAGCAGTGCAGATATAGGTGCTTCTGTATATATAGTGAGGAGCAGCAGTGCAGATATAGAGGCTTCTGTATATATAGTGAGGAGCAGCAGTGCAGATATAGGGGCTTCTGTATATATAGTGAGAGGCAGCAGTGCAGATATAGGTGCTTCTGTATATATAGTGAGGGGCAGCAGTGTAGATATAGAGGCTTCTGTATATATAGTGAGGGGCAGCAGTGCAGATATAGGGGCTTCTGTATATATAGTGAGGGGCAGCAGTGCAGATATGGGGGCTTCTGTATATATAGTGAGGGGGCAGCAGTGCAGATATAGAGGCTTCTGTATATATAGTGAGGAGCAGCAGTGCAGATATAGAGGC
Organism: Phyllobates terribilis; assembly: GCF_046119375.1. Lineage (NCBI taxonomy): Eukaryota > Metazoa > Chordata > Amphibia > Anura > Dendrobatidae > Phyllobates > Phyllobates terribilis. The sequence continues at coordinate 394,820,731 of NW_027362768.1, read as the reverse complement.
TTCTGTATATATAATGAGGGGCAGCAGTGCAGATATAGGGGCTTCTGTATGTATAGTGATGGGCAGCAGTGCAGATATAGGGGCTTCTGTATATATAGTGAGGGGCAACAGTGCAGATATAGAGGCTTCTGTATATATAGTGAGGGGCAGCAGTGCAGATATAGGAGCTTCTGTATATATAATGAGGGGGCAGCAGTGCAGATATAGAGGCCTCTGTATATATAGTGAGGGGCAGCAGTGCAGATATAGGAGCTTCTGTATATATAATGAGGGGGCAGCAGTGCAGATATAGGGGCTTCTGTATATATAGTGAGGGGCAGCAGTGCAGATATAGAGGCTTCTGTATATATAGTGAGGGGCAGCAGTGCAGATATAGAGGCTTCTGTATATATAGTGAGGGGCAGCAGTGCAAATATAGGGGCTTCTGTATATATAGTGAGGGGCAGCAGTGCAGATATAAGGGCTTCTGTATATATAGTGAGGGGCAGCAGTGCAGATATAGAGGCTTCTGTATATATAGTGAGGGGCAGCAGTGCAGATATAGGGGCTTCTGTATATATAGTGAGGGGGCAGCAGTGCAGATATAGAGGCTTCTGTATATATAGTGAGGGGCAGCAGTGCAGATATAGGGGCTTCTGTATATATAGTGAGGGACAGCAGTGCAGATATAGGGGCTTCTGTATATATAGTGAGGGGCAGCAGTGCAGATATAGGGGCTTCTGTATATATAGTGAGGGGGCAGCAGTGCAGATATAGAGGCTTCTGTATATATAGTGAGGGGCAGCAGTGCAGATATAGAGGCTTCTGTATATATAGTGAGGGGAAGCAGTGCAGATATAGGGGCTTCTGTATATATAGTGAGGGGCAGCAGTGCAGATATAGGGGCTTCTGTATATATAGTGAGGGGCAGCAGTGCAGATATAGAGGCTTCTGTATATATAGTGAGGGGCAGCAGTGCAGATATAGGGCTTCTGTATATATAGTGAGGGGCAGCAGTGCAGATATAGAGGCTTCTGTATATATAGTAAGGGGCAGCAGTGCAGATATAGGGGCTTCTGTATATATAGTGAGGGGCAGCAGTGCAGATATAGAGGCTTCTGTATATATAGTGAGGGGCAGCAGTGCAGATATAGGGCTTCTGTATATATAGTGAGGGGCAGCAGTGCAGATATAGGGGCTTCTATATATAGTGAGGGGCAGCAGTGCAGATATATGGGCTTCTGTATATATAGTGAGGGGCAGCAGTGCAGATATAGGGGCTTCTGTATATATAGTGAGGGGCAGCAGTGCAGATATAGGGGCTTCTGTATATACAGTGAGGGGCAGCAGTGCAGATATAGAGGCTTCTATATATAGTGAGGGGCAGAAGTGCAGATATAGGGGCTTCTGTATATATAGTGAGGGGCAGCAGTGCAGATATAGGGGCTTCTGAATATATAGTGAGGGGCAGCAGTGCAGATATAGAGGCTTCTGTATATATAGTGAGGGGCAGCAGTGCAGATATAGGGGCTTCTGAATATATAGTGAGGGGCAGCAGTGCAGATATAGAGGCTTCTGTATATATAGTGAGGGGCAGCAGTGCAGATATAGGGGCTTCTGAATATATAGTGAGGGGCAGCAGTGCAGATATAGAGGCTTCTATATATAGTGAGGGGCAGAAGTGCAGATATAGGGGCTTCTGTATATATAGTGAGGGGCAGCAGTGCAGATATAGGGGCTTCTGTATATATAGTGAGGGGCAGCAGTGCAGATATAGAGGCTTCTGTATATATAGTGAGGGGCAGCATTGCAGATATAGGGGCTTCTGTATATATAGTGAGGGGCAGCAGTGCAGATATAGGGGCTTCTGTATATATAGTGAGGGGCAGCAGTGCAGATATAGGGGCTTCTGTATATATAGTGAGGGGCAGCAGTGCAGATATAGGGGCTTCTGTATATATAGTGAGGGGCAGCAGTGCAGATATAGAGGCTTCTGTATATATAGTGAGGGGCAGCAGTGCAGATATAGGGGCTTCTGTATATATAGTGAGGGGCAGCAGTGCAGATATAGGGGATTCTGTATATATAGTGAGGGGCAGCAGTGCAGATATAGGGGCTTCTGTATATATAGTGAGGTGCAGCAGTGCAGATATAGAGGCTTCTGTATATATAGTGAGGGGCAGCAGTGCAGATATAGAGGCTTCTGTATATATAGTGAGGGGCAGCAGTGCAGATATAGAGGCTTCTGTATATATAGTGAGGGGCAGCAGTGCAGATATAGGGGCTTCTGTATATATAGTGAGGAGCAGCAGTGCAGATATAGGGGCTTCTGTATATATAGTGAGGGGCAGCAGTGCAGATATAGAGGCTTCTGTATATATAGTGAGGGGCAGCAGTGCAGATATAGGGGCTTCTGTATATATAGTGAGGGGCAGCAGTGCAGATATAGAGGCTTCTGTATATATAGTGAGGGGCAGCAGTGCAGATATAGGGGCTTCTGTATATATAGTGAGGGGCAGCAGTGCAGATATAGGGGATTCTGTATATATAGTGAGGGGCAGCAGTGCAGATATAGGGGCTTCTGTATATATAGTGAGGGGCAGCAGTGCAGATACAGGGGCTTCTGTATATATAATGAGGGGCAGCAGTGCAGATATAGAGGCTTCTGTATATATAGTGAGGGACAGCAGTGCAGATATAGAGGCTTCTGTATATATAGTGAGGGGCAGCAGTGCAGATAAAGGGGCTTCTGTATATATAGTGAGGGACAGCAGTGCAGATATAGAGGCTTCTCTATATATAGTGAGGGGCAGCAGTGCAGATATAGAGGCTTCTGTATATATAGTGAGGGGCAGCAGTGCAGATATAGAGGCTTCTGTATATATAGTGAGGGGCAGCAGTGCAGATATAGGGGCTTCTGTATATATAGTGAGGGGCAGCAGTGCAGATATAGAGGCTTCTGTATATATAGTGAGGGGCAACAGTGCAGATATAGAGGCTTCTGTATATATAGTGAGGGGCAGCAGTGCAGATATAGGGGCTTCTGTATATATAGTGAGGGGCAGCAGTGCAGATATAGGGGCTTCTGTATGTATAGTGATGGGCAGCAGTGTAGATATAGGGGCTTCTGTATATATAGTGAGAGGCAGCAGTGCAGATATAGAGGCTTCTGTATATATAGTGAGGGGCAGCAGTGCAGATATAGAGGCTTCTGTATATATAGTGAGGGGCAGCAGTGCAAATATAGGGGCTTCTGTATATATAGTGAGGGGCAGCAGTGCAGATGTAGAGGCTTCTGTATATATAGTGAGGGGGCAGCAGTGCAGATATAGGGGCTTCTGTATATATAGTGAGGGACAGCAGTGCAGATATAGGGGCTTCTGTATATATAGTGAGGGGCAGCAGTGCAGATATAGGGGCTTCTGTATATATAGTGAGGGGGCAGCAGTGCAGATATAGAGGCTTCTGTATATATAGTGAGGGGCAGCAGTGCAGATATAGAGGCTTCTGTATATATAGTGAGGGGAAGCAGTGCAGATATAGGGGCTTCTGTATATATAGTGAGGGGCAGCAGTGCAGATATAGGGGCTTCTGTATATATAGTGAGGGGCAGCAGTGCAGATATAGAGGCTTCTGTATATATAGTGAGGGGCAGCAGTGCAGATATAGGGCTTCTGTATATATAGTGAGGGGCAGCAGTGCAGATATAGAGGCTTCTGTATATATAGTAAGGGGCAGCAGTGCAGATATAGGGGCTTCTGTATATATAGTGAGGGGCAGCAGTGCAGATATAGAGGCTTCTGTATATATAGTGAGGGGCAGCAGTGCAGATATAGGGCTTCTGTATATATAGTGAGGGGCAGCAGTGCAGATATAGGGGCTTCTATATATAGTGAGGGGCAGCAGTGCAGATATATGGGCTTCTGTATATATAGTGAGGGGCAGCAGTGCAGATATAGGGGCTTCTGTATATATAGTGAGGGGCAGCAGTGCAGATATAGGGGCTTCTGTATATACAGTGAGGGGCAGCAGTGCAGATATAGAGGCTTCTATATATAGTGAGGGGCAGAAGTGCAGATATAGGGGCTTCTGTATATATAGTGAGGGGCAGCAGTGCAGATATAGGGGCTTCTGTATATATAGTGAGGGGCAGCAGTGCAGATATAGGGGCTTCTGTATATATAGTGAGGGGCAGCAGTGCAGATATAGGGGCTTCTGTATATATAGTGAGGGGCAGCAGTGCAGATATAGGGGCTTCTGTATATATAGTGAGGGGCAGCAGTGCAGATATAGGGGCTTCTGTATATATAGTGAGGGGCAGCAGTGCAGATATAGAGGCTTCTGTATATATAGTGAGGGGCAGCAGTGCAGATATAGGGGCTTCTGAATATATAGTGAGGGGCAGCAGTGCAGATATAGAGGCTTCTGTATATATAGTGAGGGGCAGCAGTGCAGATATAGGGGCTTCTGAATATATAGTGAGGGGCAGCAGTGCAGATATAGAGGCTTCTATATATAGTGAGGGGCAGAAGTGCAGATATAGGGGCTTCTGTATATATAGTGAGGGGCAGCAGTGCAGATATAGGGGCTTCTGTATATATAGTGAGGGGCAGCAGTGCAGATATAGAGGCTTCTGTATATATAGTGAGGGGCAGCATTGCAGATATAGGGGCTTCTGTATATATAGTGAGGGGCAGCAGTGCAGATATAGGGGCTTCTGTATATATAGTGAGGGGCAGCAGTGCAGATATAGGGGCTTCTGTATATATAGTGAGGGGCAGCAGTGCAGATATAGGGGCTTCTGTATATATAGTGAGGGGCAGCAGTGCAGATATAGAGGCTTCTGTATATATAGTGAGGGGCAGCAGTGCAGATATAGGGGCTTCTGTATATATAGTGAGGGGCAGCAGTGCAGATATAGGGGATTCTGTATATATAGTGAGGGGCAGCAGTGCAGATATAGGGGCTTCTGTATATATAGTGAGGTGCAGCAGTGCAGATATAGAGGCTTCTGTATATATAGTGAGGGGCAGCAGTGCAGATATAGAGGCTTCTGTATATATAGTGAGGGGCAGCAGTGCAGATATAGAGGCTTCTGTATATATAGTGAGGGGCAGCAGTGCAGATATAGGGGCTTCTGTATATATAGTGAGGAGCAGCAGTGCAGATATAGGGGCTTCTGTATATATAGTGAGGGGCAGCAGTGCAGATATAGAGGCTTCTGTATATATAGTGAGGGGCAGCAGTGCAGATATAGGGGCTTCTGTATATATAGTGAGGGGCAGCAGTGCAGATATAGGGGATTCTGTATATATAGTGAGGGGCAGCAGTGCAGATATAGGGGCTTCTGTATATATAGTGAGGGGCAGCAGTGCAGATACAGGGGCTTCTGTATATATAATGAGGGGCAGCAGTGCAGATATAGAGGCTTCTGTATATATAGTGAGGGACAGCAGTGCAGATATAGAGGCTTCTGTATATATAGTGAGGGGCAGCAGTGCAGATAAAGGGGCTTCTGTATATATAGTGAGGGACAGCAGTGCAGATATAGAGGCTTCTGTATATATAGTGAGGGGCAGCAGTGCAGATATAGAGGCTTCTGTATATATAGTGAGGGGCAGCAGTGCAGATATAGGGGCTTCTGTATATATAGTGAGGGGCAGCAGTGCAGATATAGAGGCTTCTGTATATATAGTGAGGGGCAACAGTGCAGATATAGAGGCTTCTGTATATATAGTGAGGGGCAGCAGTGCAGATATAGGGGCTTCTGTATATATAGTGAGGGGCAGCAGTGCAGATATAGGGGCTTCTGTATGTATAGTGATGGGCAGCAGTGTAGATATAGGGGCTTCTGTATATATAGTGAGAGGCAGCAGTGCAGATATAGAGGCTTCTGTATATATAGTGAGGGGCAGCAGTGCAGATATAGAGGCTTCTGTATATATAGTGAGGGGCAGCAGTGCAAATATAGGGGCTTCTGTATATATAGTGAGGGGCAGCAGTGCAGATGTAGAGGCTTCTGTATATATAGTGAGGGGGCAGCAGTGCAGATATAGGGGCTTCTGTATATATAGTGAGGGGCAGCAGTGCAAATATAGGGGCTTCTGTATATATAGTGAGGGGCAGCAGTGCAGATATAGGGGCTTCTGTATATATAGTGAGGGGCAGCAGTGCAGATATAAGGGCTTCTGTATATATAGTGAGGGGCAGCAGTGCAGATATAGAGGCTTCTGTATATATAGTGAGGGGCAGCAGTGCAGATATAGAGGCGTCTGTATATATAGTGAGGGGCAGCAGTGCAGACATAGGAGCTTCTGTATATATAGTGAGGGGCAGCAGTGCAGATATAGGGGCTTCTGTATATACAGTGAGGGGGCAGCAGTGCAGATATAGAGGCTTCTGTATATATAGTGAGGGGCAGCAGTGCAGATATAGGGGCTTCTGTATATATAGTGAGGGGCAGATGTGCAGATATAGAGGCTTCTGTATATATAGTGAGGGGCAGCAGTGCAGATATAGGGGCTTCTGTATATATAGTGAGGGGCAGCAGTGCAGATATAGGGGATTCTGTATATATAGTGAGGGGCAGCAGTGCAGATATAGGGGTTCTGTATATATAGTGAGGGGCAGCAGTGCAGATATAGGGGCTTCTGTATATATAGTGAGGGGCAGCAGTGCAGATATAGGGGCTTCTGTATATATAGTGAGGGACAGCAGCGCAGATATAGAGGCTTCTGTATATATAGTGAGGGGCAGCAGTGCAGATATAGAGGCTTCTGTATATATAGTGAGGGGCAGCAGTGCAGAAATAGGGGCTTCTGTATATATAATGAGGGGTAGCAGAGCAGATATAGGGGCTTCTGTATATATAGTGAGGGGCAGCAGTGCAGATATAGAGGCTTCTGTATATATAGTGAGGGGAAGCAGTGCAGATATAGGGGCTTCTGTATATATAGTGAGGGGCAGCAGTGCAGATATAGGGGCTTCTGTTTATATAGTGAGGGGCAGTAGTGCAGATATAGGGGCTTCTGTATATATAGTGAGGGGTAGCAGTGCAGATATAGGGGCTTCTGTATATATAGTGAGGGGAAGCAGTGCAGATATAGGGGCTTCTGTATATATAGTGAGGGGCAGCAGTGCAGATATAGGGGCTTCTGTATATATAGTGAGGGGCAGTAGTGCAGATATAGGGGCTTCTGTATATATAGTGAGGGGCAGCAGTGCAGATATAGGGGCTTCTGTATATATAGTGAGGGGAAGCAGTGCAGATATAGGGGCTTCTGTATATATAGTGAGGGGCAGCAGTGCAGATATAGGGGCTTCTGTATATATAATGAGGGGTAGCAGTGCAGATATAGGGGCTTCTGTATATATAATGAAGGGTAGCAGTGCAGATATAGGGGCTTCTGTATATATAGTGAGGGGCAGCAGTGCCGATATAGGGGCTTCTGTATATATAGTGAGGGGCAGCAGTGCAGATATAGGGGCTTCTGTATATATACTGAGGGGCAGCAGTGCAGATTTAGAGGCTTCTGTATATATAGTGAGAGGCAGCAGTGCAGATATAGGGGCTTCTGTATATATAGTGAGGGGCAGCAGTGCAGATATAGAGGCTTCTGTATATATAGTGAGGGGCAGCAGTGCTTCTCTATATATAGTGAGGGGCAGTAGTGCAGATATAGGGGCTTCTGTATATATAGTGAGGGGCAGCAGTGCAGATGTAGGGGCTTCTGTATACATAGTGAGGGGCAGCAGTGCAGATATAGGGGATTCTGTATATATAGTGAGGGGCAGCAGTGCAGATATAGGGGCTTCTGTATATATAGTGAGGGGCAGTAGTGCAGTTATAGGGGCTTCTGTATATATAGTGACGGGCAGCAGTGCAGCTATAGAGGCTTCTGTATATATAGTGAGGGACAGCAGTGCAGATATAGGGGCTTCTGTATATATAGTGAGGGGCAGCAGTGCAGATATAGGGTCATCTGTATATATAGTGAGGGGCAGCAGTGCAGATATAGGGGCTTCTGTATATATAGTGAGGGGCAGTAGTGCAGATATAGGGGCTTCTGTATATATAGTGAGGGGCAGCAGTGCAGATATAGGGGCTTCTGTATACATAGTGAGGGGCAGCAGTGCAGATATAGGGGCTTCTGTATATATAGTGAGGGGCAGCAGTGCAGATATAGGGGCTTCTGTATATATAGTGAGGGGCAGTAGTGCAGTTATAGGGGCTTCTGTATATATAGTGAGAGGCAGCAGTGCAGATATAGAGGCTTCTGTATATATAGTGAGGGACAGCAGTGCAGATATAGGGGCTTCTGTATATATAGTGAGGGGCAGCAGTGCAGATATAGGGGCATCTGTATATATAGTGAGGGGCAGCAATGCAGATATAGGGGTTCTGTATATATAGTGAGGGGCAGCAGTGCAGATATAGAGGCTTCTGTATATATAGTGAGGGGCAGCAGTGCAGATATAGAGGCTTCTGTATATATAGTAAGGGGAAGCAGTGCAGATATAGGGGTTCTGTATATATAGTGAGAGGCAGCAGTGCAGATATAGAGGCTTCTGTATATATAGTGAGGGGGCAGCAGTGCAGATATAGGGGCTTCTGTATATACAGTGAGCGGCAGCAGTGCAGATATAGGGGTTCTGTATATATAGTGAGGGGCAGCAGTGCAGATATAGGGGCTTCTGTATATACAGGGAGGGGCAGCAGTGCAGATATAGAGGCTTCTGTATATATAGTGAGGGGAAGCAGTGCAGATATAGGGGCTTCTGTATATATAGTGAGGGGCAGCAGTGCAGATATAGGGGCTTCTGTTTATATAGTGAGGGGCAGTAGTGCAGATATAGGGGCTTCTGTATATATAGTGAGGGGTAGCAGTGCAGATATAGGGGCTTCTGTATATATAGTGAGGGGAAGCAGTGCAGATATAGGGGCTTCTGTATATATAGTGAGGGGCAGCAGTGCAGATATAGGGGCTTCTGTATATATAGTGAGGGGCAGTAGTGCAGATATAGGGGCTTCTGTATATATAGTGAGGGGCAGCAGTGCAGATATAGGGGCTTCTGTATATATAGTGAGGGGAAGCAGTGCAGATATAGGGGCTTCTGTATATATAGTGAGGGGCAGCAGTGCAGATATAGGGGCTTCTGTATATATAATGAGGGGTAGCAGTGCAGATATAGGGGCTTCTGTATATATAATGAAGGGTAGCAGTGCAGATATAGGGGCTTCTGTATATATAGTGAGGGGCAGCAGTGCCGAAATAGGGGCTTCTGTATATATAGTGAGGGGCAGCAGTGCAGATATAGGAGCTTCTGTATATATACTGAGGGGCAGCAGTGCAGATTTAGAGGCTTCTGTATATATAGTGAGAGGCAGCAGTGCAGATATAGGGGCTTCTGTATATATAGTGAGGGGCAGCAGTGCAGATATAGAGGCTTCTGTATATATAGTGAGGGGCAGCAGTGCTTCTCTATATATAGTGAGGGGCAGTAGTGCAGTTATAGGGGCTTCTGTATATATAGTGAGGGGCAGCAGTGCAGATATAGGGGCTTCTGTATATATAGTGAGGGGCAGCAGTGCAGATATAGGGGCTTCTGTATATATAGTGAGGGGCAGCAGTGCAGATATAGGGGCTTCTGTATATATAGTGAGGGGCAGTAGTGCAGTTATAGGGGCTTATGTATATATAGTGAGGGCAGCAGTGCAGATGTAGGGGCTTCTGTATACATAGTGAGGGGCAGCAGTGCAGATATAGGGGATTCTGTATATATAGTGAGGGGCAGCAGTGCAGATATAGGGGCTTCTGTATATATAGTGAGGGGCAGTAGTGCAGTTATAGGGGCTTCTGTATATATAGTGAGGGGCAGCAGTGCAGCTATAGAGGCTTCTGTATATATAGTGAGGCACAGCAGTGCAGATATAGGGGCTTCTGTATATATAGTGAGGGGCAGCAGTGCAGATATAGGGTCATCTGTATATATAGTGAGGGGCAGCAGTGCAGATATAGGGGCTTCTGTATATATAGTGAGGGGCAGTAGTACAGATATAGGGGCTTCTGTATATATAGTGAGGGGCAGCAGTGCAGATATAGGGGCTTCTGTATATATAGTGAGGGGCAGTAGTGCAGTTATAGGGGCTTCTGTATATATAGTGAGGGGCAGCAGTGCAGATATAGGGGCTTCTGTATACATAGTGAGGGGCAGCAGTGCAGATATAGGGGCTTCTGTATATATAGTGAGGGGCAGCAGTGCAGATATAGGGGCTTCTGTATATATAGTGAGGGGCAGTAGTGCAGTTATAGGGGCTTCTGTATATATAGTGAGGGGCAGCAGTGCAGATATAGAGGCTTCTGTATATATAGTGAGGGACAGCAGTGCAGATATAGGGGCTTCTGTATATATAGTGAGGGGCAGCAGTGCAGATATAGGGGCATCTGTATATATAGTGAGGGGCAGCAATGCAGATATAGGGGTTCTGTATATATAGTGAGGGGCAGCAGTGCAGATATAGAGGCTTCTGTATATATAGTGAGGGGCAGCAGTGCAGATATAGAGGCTTCTGTATATATAGTGAGGGGCAGCAGTGCAGATATAGGGGCTTCTATATATATAGTGAGGGGCAGCAGTGCAGATATAGAGGCTTCTGTATATATAGTGAGGGGCAGCAGTGCAGATATAGAGGCTTCTGTATATATAGTGAGGGGCAGCAGTGCAGATATAGAGGCTTCTGTATATATAGTGAGGGGCAGCAGTGCAGATATAGAGGCTTCTGTATATATAGTGAGGAGCAGCAGTGCAGATATAGAGGCTTCTGTATATATAGTGAGGGGCAGCAGTGCAGATATAGAGGCTTCTGTATATATAGTGAGGGGCAGCAGTGCAGATATAGGGGCTTCTATATATATAGTGAGGGGCAGCAGTGCAGATATAGAGGCTTCTGTATATATAGTGAGGGGCAGCAGTGCAGATATAGAGGCTTCTGTATATATAGTGAGGGGCAGCAGTGCAGATATAGAGGCTTCTGTATATATAGTGAGGGGCAGCAGTGCAGATATAGAGGCTTCTGTATATATAGTGAGGGGCAGCAGTGCAGATATAGAGGCTTCTGTATATATAGTGAGGGGCAGCAGTGCAGATATAGGGGCTTCTGTATATATAGTGAGGGGCAGCAGTGCAGATATAGAGGCTTCTGTATATATAGTGAGGGGCAGCAGTGCAGATATAGGGGCTTCTGTATATATAATGAGGGGCAGCAGTGCAGATATAGAGGCTTCTGTATATACAGTGAGGGGCAGCAGTGCAGATATAGGGGCTTCTGTATATACAGTGAGGGGCAGCAGTGCAGATATAGGGGCTTCTGTATATATAGTGAGGGGCAGCAGTGCAGATATAGAGGCTTCTGTATATATAGTGAGGGGCAGCAGTGCAGATATAGAGGCTTCTGTATATATAGTGAGGGGCAGCAGTGCAGATATAGGGGCTTCTGTATATATAGTGAGGGGCAGCAGTGCAGATATAGGGGCTTCTGTATATATAGTAAGGGGAAGCAGTGCAGATATAGGGGTTCTGTATATATAGTGAGGGGCAGCAGTGCAGATATAGAGGCTTCTGTATATATAGTGAGGGGGCAGCAGTGCAGATATAGGGGCTTCTGTATATACAGTGCGGGGCAGCAGTGCAGATATAGGGGTTCTGTATATATAGTGAGGGGCAGCAGTGCAGATATAGGGGCTTCTGTATATACAGGGAGGGGCAGCAGTGCAGATATAGAGGCTTCTGTATATATAGTGAGGGGCAGTAGTGCAGATATAGAGGCTTCTGTATATATAGTGAGGAGCAGCAGTGCAGATATAGGGGCTTCTGTATATATAGTGAGGGGCAGCAGTGCAGATATAGGAGCTTCTGTATATATAGTGAGGGGCAGCAGTGCAGATATAGGGGCTTCTGTATATATAGTGAGGGGCAGCAGTGCAGATATAGGGGCTTCTGTATATATAGTGAGGGGCAGCAGTGCAGATATAGGGTCTTCTGTATATATAGTGAGGAGCAGCAGTGCAGATATAGGGGCTTCTGTATATATAGTGAGGGGCAGCAGTGCAGATATAGGGGCTTCTGTATATATAGTGAGGGGCAGCAGTGCAGATATAGGGGCTTCTGTATATATAGTGAGGGGCAGCAGTGCAGATATAGGGGCTTCTGTATATATATAGTGAGGGGCAGCAGTGCAGATATAGGGGCTTCTGTATATATAGTGAGGGGCAGCAGGGCAGATATAAAGGCTTCTGTATATATAGTGAGGGGCAGCAGTGCAGATATAGGGGCTTCTGTATATATAGTGAGGGGGCAGCAGTGCAGATATAGAGGCTTCTGTATATATAGTGAGGGGCAGCAGTGCAGATATAGGGGCTTCTGTATATATAGTGAGGGGCAGCAGTGCAGATATAGGGGCTTCTGTATATATAGTGAGGGGCAGCAGTGCAGATATAGGGGCTTCTGTATATATAGTGAGGGGGCAGCAGTGCAGATATAGAGGCTTCTGTATATATAGTGAGGGGCAGCAGTGCAGATATAAAGGCTTCTGTATATATAGTGAGGGGCAGCAGTGCAGATATAGAGGCTTCTGTATATATAGTGAGGGGCAGCAGTGCAGATATAGAGGCTTCTGTATATATAGTGAGGGGCAGCAGTGCAGATATAGGGGCTTCTATATATAGTGAGGGGCAGCAGTGCAGATATAGGGGCTTCTGTATATATAGTGAGGGGCAGCAGTGCAGATATAGGGGCTTCTGTATATACAGTGGGGGCAGCAGTGCAGATATAGAGGCTTCTGTATATATAGTGAGAGGCAGCAGTGCAGATATAGAGGCTTCTGTATATATAGTGAGGGGCAGCAGTGCAGATATAGGGGCTTCTGTATATATAGTGAGGGGCAGCAGTGCAGATATAGGGGCTTCTATATATAGTGAGGGGGCAGCAGTGCAGATATAGGGGCTTCTGTATATACAGTGAGGGGCAGCAGTGCAGATATAGGGGTTCTGTATATATAGTGAGGGGCAGCAGTGCAGATATAGGGGCTTCTGTATATACAGGGAGGGGCAGCAGTGCAGATATAGGGGCTTCTATATATAGTGAGGGGCAGCAGTGCAGATATAGGGGCTTCTGTATATATAGTGAGGGGCAGCAGTGCAGATATAGGGGCTTCTGTATATACAGTGAGGGGCAGCAGTGCAGATATAGAGGCTTCTGTATATATAGTGAGAGGCAGCAGTGCAGATATAGAGGCTTCTGTATATATAGTGAGGGGCAGCAGTGCAGATATAGGGGCTTCTGTATATATAGTGAGGGGCAGCAGTGCAGATATAGGGGCTTCTATATATAGTGAGGGGGCAGCAGTGCAGATATAGGGGCTTCTGTATATACAGTGAGGGGCAGCAGTGCAGATATAGGGGTTCTGTATATATAGTGAGGGGCAGCAGTGCAGATATAGGGGCTTCTGTATATACAGGGAGGGGCAGCAGTGCAGATATAGAGGCTTCTGTATATATAGTGAGGGGCAGCAGTGCAGATATAGAGGCTTCTGTATATATAGTGAGGAGCAGCAGTGCAGATATAGGGGCTTCTGTATATATAGTGAGGGGCAGCAGTGCAGATATAGAGGCTTCTGTATATATAGTGAGGAGCAGCAGTGCAGATATAGAGGCTTCTGTATATATAATGAGGGGCAGCAGTGCAGATATAGGGGCTTCTGTATATATAGTGAGGGGCAGAAGTGCAGATATAGGGGCTTCTGTATATATAGTGAGGGGCAGCAGTGCAGATATAGGGGCTTCTGTATATATAGTGAGGGGCAGCAGTGCAGATATAGAGGCTTCTGTATATATAGTGAGGGGCAGCATTGCAGATATAGGGGCTTCTGTATATATAGTGAGGGGCAGCAGTGCAGATATAGGGGCTTCTATATATATAGTGAGGGGCAGCAGTGCAGATATAGGGGCTTCTGTATATATAGTGAGGGGCAGCAGTGCAGATATAGGGGCTTCTGTATATATAGTGAGGGGCAGCAGTGCAGATATAGAGGCTTCTGTATATATAGTGAGGGGCAGCAGTGCAGATATAGAGGCTTCTGTATATATAGTGAGGGGCAGCAGTGCAGATATAGGGGCTTCTGTATATATAGTGAGGGGCAGCAGTGCAGATATAGGGGCTTCTGTATATATAGTGAGGGGCAGCAGTGCAGATATAGAGGCTTCTGTATATATAGTGAGGGGCAACAGTGCAGATATAGGGGCTTCTGTATATATAGTGAGAGGCAGCAGTGCAGATATAGAGGCGTCTGTATATATAGTGAGGGGCAGCAGTGCAGATATAGAGGCTTCTGTATATATAGTGAGGGGCAGCAGTGTAGATATAGGGGCTTCTGTATATATAGTGAGGGGCAGCAGTGCAGATATAGGGGCTTCTGTATATATAGTGAGGGGCAGCAGTGCAGATATAAGGGCTTCTGTATATATAGTGAGGGGCAGCAGTGCAGATATAGGGGCTTCTGTATATATAGTGAGGGGCAGCAGTGCAGATATAGAGGCTTCTGTATATATAGTGAGGGGCAGCAGTGCAGATATAGGGGCTTCTGTATATATAGTGAGGGGCAGCAGTGCAGATATAGGGGCTTCTGTATATATAGTGAGAGGCAGCAGTGCAGATATAGGGGCTTCTGTATATATAGTGAGGGGCAGCAGTGCAGATATAGGGGCTTCTGTATATATAGTGAGGGGCAGCAGTGCAGATATAGAGGCTTCTGTATATATAGTGAGGGGCAGCAGTGCAGATATAGAGGCTTCTGTATATATAGTGAGGGGCAGCAGTGCAGATATAGAGGCTTCTGTATATATAGTGAGGGGCAGCAGTGCAGATATAGAGGCATCTGTATATATAGTGAGGGGCAGCAGTGCAGATATAGGGGCTTCTGTATATATAGTGAGGGGCAGCAGTGCAGAAATAGGAGCTTCTGTATATATAGTGAGGGGCAGCAGTGCAGATATAGGGGCTTCTGTATATATAGTGAGGGGCAGCAGTGCAGAAATAGGAGCTTCTGTATATATAGTGAGGGGCAGCAGTGCAGAAATAGGAGCTTCTGTATATATAGTGAGGGGCAGCAGTGCAGATATAGCGGCTTCTGTATATATAGTGAGGGGCAGCAGTGCAGATATAGGGGCTTCTGTATATATAGTGAGGGGCAGCAGTGCAGATATAGGGGCTTCTGTATATATAGTGAGGGGGCAGCAGTGCAGATATAGAGGCTTCTGTATATATAGTGAGGGGGCAGCAGTGCAAATATAGGGGCTTCTGTATATATAGTGAGGGGCAGCAGTGCAGATATAGGGGCTTCTGTATATATAGTGAGGGGCAGCAGTACAGATATAGAGGCTTCTGTATATATAGTGAGGGGCAGCAGTGCAGATATAGAGGCTTCTGTATATATAGTGAGGGGCAGCAGTGCAGATATAGAGGCGTCTGTATATATAGTGAGGGGCAGCAGTGCAGATATAGGAGCTTCTGTATATATAGTGAGGGGCAGCAGTGCAGATATAGGGGCTTCTGTATATATAGTGAGGGGGCAGCAGTGCAGATATAGAGGCTTCTGTATATATAGTGAGGGGCAGCAGTGCAGATATAGGGGCTTCTGTATATATAGTGAGGGGCAGCAGTGCAGATATAGGGGCTTCTGTATATATAGTGAGGGGCAGCAGTGCAGATATAGAGGCTTCTGTATATATAGTGAGGGGCAGCAGTGCAGATATAGGGGCTTCTGCATATATAGTGAGGAGCAGCAGTGCAGATATAAGGGCTTCTGTATATATATTGAGGGGCAGCAGTGCAGATATAGAGGCTTCTGTATATATAGTGAAGGGGCAGCAGTGCAGATATAGAGGCTTCTGTATATATAGTGAGGGGCAGCAGTGCAGATATAGAGGCTTCTGTATATATAGTGAGGGGCAGCAGTGCAGATATAGGGGCTTCTGTATATATAGTGAGGGGCAGCAGTGCAGATATAGAGGCTTCTGTATATATAGTGAGGGGCAGCAGTGCAGATATAGAGGCTTCTGTATATATAGTGAGGGGCAGCAGTGCAGATATAGGGGCTTCTGTATATATAGTGAGGGGCAGCAGTGCAGATATAAGGGCTTCTGTATATATAGTGAGGGGCAGCAGTGCAGATATAGAGGCTTCTGTATATATAGTGAGGGGCAGCAGTGCAGATATAGGGGCTTCTGCATATATAGTGAGGGGCAGCAGTGCAGATATAGGGGCTTCTGTATATATAGTGAGGGGCAGCAGTGCAGATATAGAGGCTTCTGTATATATAGTGAGGTGCAGTAGTGCAGATATAGAGGCTTCTGTATATATAGTGAGGGGCAGCAGTGCAGATATAGGGGCTTCTGTATATATAGTGAAGAGCAGCAGTGCAGATATAGGGGCTTCTATATGTAGCACCCCGAGGACTCGGCTGCTACAGGGGTATTGCACCTCGAACCAGAGGTGTGGTATTCCACTCCCGGGTAAGGATGGAGTGTGGAACTGGGCTCAGATAGCTGCATGCACTACACTCACCCCATTTCCGGGGGACAGATCAACGGTACTCCCACCAGATAGATGTGCAGGTACGACAGCTTCTGTCCCTGGCTGGAGTGGGGAGGGGGGAGGAACATCCTAGTGGTGTAGGAGCAGATAGGGGAGGGACTCTGGGCATAGGTAGGAGCCCATTGGGTGCTAGTCACCTGGGCTCGGGTGTCAGAGGGAGTATATAAGGTGGGCACCATCTTAGGACAGGGTCTTTTTGGTCTGCTCTGTGCAGAGAGGAGCTCAGCCAGAGAGGGCTGACAGGGAGCTGTGGCTCCGTCTGGGCCCAGCTCCAGAGCCAGGCCTGAAGCAGAGAGAGAGAGAGAAGGAAAAAGGAGGAAGAAGAGAGACGCAAGGAAAGGCCCAGAGACGAAAGCATAGAGGGAACCCTGAGATCCCACGAGAGAACGGAAACGGGTGAAGGGTTGGCAGAGCAGGGTACCGGATCCCAAACTGGTGGTGGCTAATTATCCTCAGCCAGGAACCGGAGGTCGTGGACAAGTTTTGGCGCGACCCCTCGCCATATCCACCAGGAAGGCATACCACGTATAGGGTCAGGGAAGCCGGGAAAGGTTTCACCACCAGAAGGCCCGAGGGAGCTGGACAAAGGTGGATCCCTGGTGGGGACGGCCAGTAGGAAGGAAGAGAGGGGAGCTCAGGACCACGCTCTGGAACTGCCTGGGAGTTGGCCGAGTCCCTGACCTGGTGGACGCAGCACGACTCGGGTGGTCCTACTGTGCACGGGCGACCTGGTAAAGAACTGTGAGTAAAGCTTTTGAAACTGCACTTCAAGCCACCGTGTTTCGTCGTCGCACCTGCACCATCAGTACTGGGACACCCGCACCATCACTCCCATTGTCATCTCTAACATAGCTGCCCTGAGGCCATACCCCTCCCGTTGGGGGTTATACCATCCACGCTGCACATCCGTACCACCGGCCTCAGCGGACTGCCCCGCAGCGGCGGCTTCATAGCCGCATTCAACGGGTGGCGTAGTCGGACACTAATACCATCAAATCAATAACGCCACTTAGTTTGACACCCTGAGCACAGACCGGGTCACCGCCACGAGGACTACTACCCCTATCTGATCCGGCTCCGGGTATTCCCCGCGTGCGCAATACTACACAAACATGGCCCAGGGGGCGCGTCAACTTTTGGCGTAGTCGGCAGGATTTCGTGCCCGCAACCACCGGGTACTGCGTGCCTGAAGAAAAGTTCACATTTACCGCAAAAAGGAGTCTCCCGCCAATTCTAGAGGGTTCCCGCCATCGGAAGCCGTCCGGAGTCGTTTCCCGCCGTTTGCCCGCCATCTGCAGCCTTTGCCCGCCATCCACGAAGTTTCCCGCCATCAGTGGATGATTCCCGCCATCTTGGACAGTTTCCCGCCCTGGCAGAGCGGACGCCATTGTGGGCGTGCCGGAGAGTGGCAAGAGACCACCTCCCATCGTGGACGCGGTCCCAGAAGGGCGCCAAAAGCGGAGACCGCCCCCACCAGCCGAGACTACCACCATGGAAATGTCCATCAAAGTGGGGGGTCTGCCCCTGAAACTGACTGTCACCAAGTTGCCCCGGGACCACTCCCAAGGGGGGTGGATAGAGAACAAAACGGAGAAGATGGGTGCGGCATGGAGGAGTCTGGACAGATCGCACCCGGGGATGGAGGAAGAGACAAGCGGTACCGACCCCGTGGTCCGGGGCCTGCTGCAGGCCGCCACCCCAGAAGGCCTGGTGGAGATCCTGGCACAGCTCCCCAGAGATCGGGAGCGTGCACAGACTGCGCTGGAGGCCTTGGCCCGGAAGATGGCCCGAGTACAACAAGAAGCACTGGCCGAATGGAGGAGGGAGATGGCCCAGCAGGCTGGAACCCGCCAGCAGAGGACGCCACCCGCAACGTGGAGCATGTCTGCCCCTGAGGATGGTGCAGGAGGGACGAAGGCCGGAGACGACGCCGCGGAGGAAGCCGCAGGGATGGAATCAGGTAATGGGGACGTCATCACCCCGAGCCCAGTAGCCGTAAGCCTGCCCCAGCTCCCCGTCGCAGAGCCCGAAGTCACCCTCATCGCGCCCGTTGCCGCACCGCCACTGCTCCCAACTAGGCCTCAAGCGGCCGGAGCCGCGGTCACGCCCCCTTCCGCGCCACGCCCCTTGACCCTGAGCGCGGCAAAAGAGGAAGTGCCACCGGCCTGGTCGCAAGGCCGAGTACCCCCGGGCGCCGCGGTCTCAACAGCGCCCTCCTCCCGGAAGGCGCCATACTTGAACCCAGACAGGATGCCTACGGCCTGGACGCAAGGCCGAGTACTCCCGGGCGCCGCTGCCCCTACAGCGCCCTCTACCTCCACCGTGCCACCCCTGGGTGAAGATCTGTTTGCACAGCATACTAGCCCGGACGGGCTGCCCTTCGTTTGGCCACCGGAGTACATCAATCCCCGACTCCGGAGGGAACGACCCCTGTGTGAGCCTCTAATCCCGGCTCCGGCGCCCGCCAAAATTGTCCCGCTCCCGTTGGAGGAGGCCCAATTCGCATGGGATCCGACCGGTGAGGACCTCATGGGGTTCACCAAGGAGACCCGGGTGGCCGCAGCCCGGCGTGAGGAGTGCTGTCGTCAACAGCTAGAGGTCTTCGGGAGAGAAAGACGAGAGAGGCGGATCCGCGAAGAACAGCTGCAGGTCCGGAGCGCGGAGCAGAAACGCCGAGCCCGACGAAACCCCCGTGCGGCCCACGGTCCCCGCGCCACCGGGACCGTAATAAAGTTCCAGCTGGAGCATGGCTGGGGCTTTATCCGGGATCACCAAATCCCCGGCGACGTCTTTGTCACCCGCAGGGATGTCGAGAGCCACCTGCCGGAGGGACATCGCGGACGTGACCTCTACCCGGGTGATGAGGTCACCTTCACCCGGCATCAGTGTGCTAAAGGACCGTACGCCCTTCACGTACACCGGCTGACTGAGGAGGAGATACAATATGAGGAAAGCCAAGAGGACCCGGACGGGTCTGAAGACTACCCTCAGGAGGAGACAAGGAGAGGATACCGCTACTGAAGGAAGTAGCATAAACAAAGTACTGTATATAGTTACCCGTCAGGGTATGAGAACTGTTGCTGAAACTGTTGCTGAGTGAAGTGTGGTCCCCGTTGGGACTAGTGTGGAACAGTTAAAGAACTGTTTCCTGTGTGCCCCTATCCATTACCAGGCTGAGGACTGTGAGCAGCCATTCCCCTATTCCCACTGGCCGAGGACTGAGAGCGGTCAACACCCTGTAAATAGTTGCGCTTCTTAAAGCGCCCCCTACTGGTTTTATAAGGAACTGCTTTTCTTTCTACTACGGAATTGGTGACTGTTGCACTTTACCTGGTCACAAGTTGCACCGTGGCCAGAAGATAAAGAATGTGTTTTATATGAAAAGGTTATATATTGAAAGTTTATACTGCTAAAATGATAATGTAAAAAGTTACTTGTAATATTTTATAACGTATAGTATGCTAAAAGAGAAAAGTACCTCCCATAAAGGGATGAGTTCATAAGTTAATATCTTATATGTGAGTGCACTTTAAAAATTTTTGTATGTTTTAATTTGCCTTTGCTCTTTTACAGCCCGAGGACGTGCTGTGGTTTACCAGGGGGGAATGTAGCACCCCGAGGACTCGGCTGCTACAGGGGTATTGCACCTCGAACCAGAGGTGTGGTATTCCACTCCCGGGTAAGGATGGAGTGTGGAACTGGGTTCAGATAGCTGCATGCACCACACTCACCCCATTTCCGGGGGACAGATCAACGGTACTCCCACCAGATAGATGTGCAGGTACGACAGCGTCTGTCCCTGGCTGGAGTGGGGAGGGGGAAGGAACATCCTAGTGGTGTAGGAGCAGATAGGGGAGGGACTCTGGGCATAGGTAGGAGCCCATTGGGTGCTAGTCACCTGGGCTCGGGTGTCAGAGGGAGTATATAAGGTGGGCACCATCTTAGGACAGGGTCTTTTTGGTCTGCTCTGTGCAGAGAGGAGCTCAGCCAGAGAGGGCTGACAGGGAGCTGTGGCTCCGTCTGGGCCCAGCTCCAGAGCCAGGCCTGAAGCAGAGAGAGAGAGAAGGAAAAAGGAGGAAGAAGAGAGACGCAAGGAAAGGCCCAGAGACGAAAGCATAGAGGGAACCCTGAGATCCCATGAGAGAACGGAAATGGGTGAAGGGTTGGCAGAGCAGGGTACCGGATCCCAAACTGGTGGAGGCCAATTATCCTCAGCCAGGAACCGGAGGTCGTGGACAAGTTTTGGCGCGACCCCTCGCCATATCCACCAGGAAGGCATACCACGTATAGGGTCAGGGAAGCCGGGAAAGGTTTCACCACCAGAAGGCCCGAGGGAGCTGGACAAAGGTGGATCCCTGGTGGGGACGGCCAGTAGGAAGGAAGAGAGGGGAGCTCAGGACCACGCTCTGGAACTGCCTGGGAGTTGGCCGAGTCCCTGACCTGGTGGACGCAGCACGACTCGGGTGGTCCTACCGTGCACGAGCGACCTGGTAAAGAACTGTGAGTAAAGCTTTTGAAACTGCACTTCAAGCCTCCGTGTTTCGTCGTCGCACCTGCACCATCAGTACTGGGACACCCGCACCATCACTCCCATTGTCATCTCTAACATAGCTGCCCTGAGGCCATACCCCTCCCGTTAGGGGTTATACCATCCACGCTGCACATCCGTACCACCGGCCTCAGCGGACTGCCCCGCAGCGGCGGCTTCATAGCCGCATTCAACGGGTGGCGTAGTCGGACACTAATACCATCAAATCAATAACGCCACTTAGTTTGACACCCTGGGCACGGACCGGGTCACCGCCACGAGGACTACTACCCCTATCTGATCCGGCTCCGGGTATTCCCCGCGTGCGCAACGCTACACAAACATGGCCCAGGGGGCGCGTCATATATATATAGTGAGAGGCAGCAGTGCAGATATAGGGGCTTCTGTATATATAGTGAGGGGCAGCAGTGCAGATATAGGGGCTTCTGTATATATAGTGAGGTGCAGTAGTGCAGATATAGAGGCTTCTGTATATATAGTGAGGGGCAGCAGTGCAGATATGGGGGCTTCTGTATATATAGTGAGGGACAGCAGTGCAGATATAGGGGCTTCTGTATATATAGTGAGGGGCAGCAGTGCAGATATAGGGGCTTCTGTATATATAGTGAGGGGCAGCAGTGCAGATATAGGGGCTTCTGTATATATAGTGAGGGGCAG
The DNA here is from genome assembly GCF_046119375.1 of Phyllobates terribilis. NCBI lineage: Eukaryota > Metazoa > Chordata > Amphibia > Anura > Dendrobatidae > Phyllobates > Phyllobates terribilis. The sequence goes on along the minus strand of NW_027362768.1, from coordinate 394,798,896 downwards.
TAGTGCAGATATAGGGGCTTCTGTATATATAGTGAGGGGCAGCAGTGCAGATATGGGGGCTTCTGTATATATAGTGAGGGACAGCAGTGCAGATATAGGGGCTTCTGTATATATATTGAGGGGCAGCAGTGCAGATATAGGGTCTTCTGTATATATAGTGAGGGGCAGCAGTGCAGATATAGGGGCTTCTGTATATATAGTGAGGGGCAGTAGTGCAGATATAGAGGCTTCTGTATATATAGTGAGGTGCAGCAGTGCAGATATAGGGGCTTCTGTATATATATAGTGAGGGGCAGCAGTGCAGATATAGAGGCTTCTGTATATATAGTGAGGGGCAGCAGTGCAGATATAGGGGCTTCTGTATATATAGTGAGGGGCAGCAGTGCAGATATAGGGTCTTCTGTATATATAGTGAGGTGCAGTAGTGCAGATATAGAGGCTTCTGTATATATAGTGAGGGGCAGTAGTGCAGATATAGAGGCTTCTGTACATATAGTGAGGGGCAGCAGTGCAGATATAGGGGCTTCTGTATATATAGTGAGGTGCAGCAGTGCAGATATAGGGGCTTCTGTATATATAGTGAGGGGCAGCAGTGCAGATATAGAGGCTTCTGTATATATAGTGAGGGGCAGTAGTGCAGATATAGAGGCTTCTGTATATATAGTGAGGTGCAGCAGTGCAGATATAGGGGCTTCTGTATATATAGTGAGGTGCAGCAGTGCAGATATAGGGGCTTCTGTATATATAGTGAGGGGCAGCAGTGCAGATATAGAGGCTTCTGTATATATAGTGAGGGGCAGCAGTGCAGATATAGGGGCTTCTGTATATATAGTGAGGGGCAGCAGTGCAGATATAGAGGCTTCTGTATATATAGTGAGGGGCAGCAGTGCAGATATAGGGGCTTCTGTATATATAGTGAGGGGCAGCAGTGCAGATATAGGGGCTTCTGTATATATAGTGAGGGGCAGCAGTGCAGATATAGAGGCTTCTGTATATATAGTGAGGGGCAGCAGTGCAGATATAGGGGCTTCTGTATATATAGTGAGGGGCAGCAGTGCAGATACACGTATGTTACTTACCAGTAATGTGTTTTTTCGGAACCCATGACGGCACAACGAGAGAATTACAGAGAACTAAGTATGTGAGGGAGGGACCACGGCCTGCTGAACCCTACTCCCAAACGTGAGATCAGAGGAGGCAGAAAGGTCAAGTCTATAGTGATTATAGAAAGTGGACGGAGATGACCATGTGGCCGCCTTACATATTTGCTCAATGGGCACGTCCGCCCTTTCTGCCCAGGAAGCAGCCATGCCCCGAGTAGAGTGGGCTTTCAAATTGTCAGGGGGGGTCTCAGCCTGACCCCGTGTAGGCCTTCACAATGGTTTCCCGGATCCACCTTGACAGAGTGCCTTTTGAGACCCTCAATCCCTTTCGGGAGCCCTGGAAGGAGATAAAGAGAGACCTATCCTTTCTCCATGAGCTTGTGGATGCTAAATAATGCATAAGGCATCTCCTGACATCCAAGGTATAGTACCTTTCCTCCTTGCTATTTTTGGGTTCAGGACAGAAGGATGGTAGGGCTATCTCCTGAGACATATGAAACCTAGAAACCACTTTAGGTAGGAAAGCAGGGTCTGGTCTCAAAACTACACTATCGTCTAGCACTAGGGTAAAGGGTGGATCTGCTGACAAAGCCTGTAACTCACTAACCCTCCGTGCTGATGTTAAGGCCACCAGAAGTACTGTTTTTAGGGTGAGCGGTTTTATGGACCCTGAGCTAAGGGGCTCAAAGGGAGAACCCGTTAATGCGTTTAGCACCAAGTTTAAATCCCAAGAAGGGACCCTTACTGTAGGGACTGGATTGGCTCTACTACATGCCGTCACGAACCTGAAAATCCACTTGTTACAGGCCAGATTATAACTGTATAAGGCTCCCAAGGCAGAGATTTGGACCTTTAAGGTGCTCACTGCTAGACCCTTTTTTAGCCCCTTTTGGAGAAATTCTAAAATGGCTATAATGGGAACCCCCCCCCCCCCCCAGGGAAACTCCCTGAGATGACGACAAAAACTTCTTCCAGACTCTACTGTAAATCTTGGTAGTGATTGGCTTCCTACTCTTTAGAAGAGTAGTGACTAAATTTGATGAGAAACCTCGACCTTCTAGCAACGACCTCTCAAGTTCCAGGCCGCTAAGTGCAATCCTTTCACCTGAGGATGGAATATAGGCCCTTGAGCAAGAAGGTCGGAATTTCTGGAAGAATCCAGGGGTTCGTGATGGACATGTTTCTTAGCCAGAAAAACCACGGCCTCTTGGGCCAGAAGGGGGCTATGAGGACCACTCGAGCCTGATCCTCTCGAATTTTCCTCAACATCGCTGGAATTAGGCACGTTGGGGGAAAGGCATAGGCCAGACTGAAATCCCACCTGCACTGGAAGGTGTCTACTACTAGCGGGTTCTCTAAGGGATTCAGTGAGCAGAACTTCTTTGCCTTGCTGTTCTGACGGGTTGCAAACAGGTCGACCTCTGGAGACCCCCACATGGCTACTAGCTGGCGGAAGATCGAGAGATTTAAAGCCCATTCTCCCTGTAATAATGGCCTGCGACTTAGAAAGTCTGCCTTCATGTTGTCCTCTCCTCTGATATGAAGGGCCCTTAACGAGAGAACTTTTCCCTCTACCAGCGAAAATATTCTCCCCGCAACCTGCATTAGTGACCTTGAACGGGTTCCCCCCTGATGGTTCACATAAGCCACCGCAACCTGGTTGTCGGACAGAAACTTCACGTGATGACCTCCTAGTAGGGGCAAGAAGCTGATCAGTGCTTCCTCTATCGCCCGTAACTCCCACAAATTGGAGGACTCCAGACTCTCCTCCTGTGACCAAGTTCCCTGTATCGGGCGGTTGTCCAAGTGCGCCCCCCACCCCCTGGGGCTGGTGTCTGTAGTAATCACCCTGGTGAATTGGGGAACCCAAGAAAAGCCTGTCGGAACGTGCTGGTCTCCAACCACCAATACAGAGACTGAATCACATTCTGGGGGAGAATTAGCCTGCTTTCTAGATGTCCCCTCAGGATCACTTCGTTTCTTAGTACATCCCATTGGAACTCTTTTGAATGATATTGGGTCCAGGGTACCTCTGAAAATTGCGATGGATCGGCATATTTGTATATATAGTGAGGGGCAGCAGTGCAGATACACGTATATTACTTACCGGTAATGTGTTTTTTCGGAACCCATGACGGCACAACGAGAGAATTACAGAGAACTAAGTATGTGAGGGAGGGACCACGGCCTGCTGAACCCTACTCCCAAACGTCGGGAATTTCTGGAAGAATCCAGGGGTTCGTGATGGACATGTTTCTTAGCCAGAAAAACCACGGCCTCTTGGGCCAGAAGGGGGCTATGAGGACCACTCGAGCCTGATCCTCTCGAATTTTCCTCAACACCGCTGGAATTAGGCACGTTGGGGGAAAGGCATAGGCCAGACTGAAATCCCACCTGCACTGGAAGGCGTCTACTACTAGCGGGTTCTCTAAGGGATTCAGTGAGCAGAACTTCTTTGCCTTGCTGTTCTGACGGGTTGCAAACAGGTCGACCTCTGGAGACCCCTACATGGCTACTAGCTGGCGGAAGATCGAGAGATTTAAAGCCCATTCTCCCTGTAATAATGGCCTGCGACTTAGAAAGTCTGCCTTCATGTTGTCCTCTCCTCTGATATGAAGGGCCCTTAACGAGAGAACTTTTCCCTCTACCAGCGAAAATATTCTCCCCGCAACCTGCATTAGTGACCTTGAACGGGTTCCCCCCTGATGGTTCACATAAGCCACCGCAACCTGGTTGTCGGACAGAATCTTCACGTGATGACCTCCTAGTAGGGGCAAGAAGTAATATACGTGTATCTGCACTGCTGCCCCTCACTATATATACAGAAGCCCCTATATCTGCACTGCTGCTCCTCACTATATATACAGAAGCCTCTATATCTGCACTGCTGCCCCTCACTATATATACAGAAGCCTCTATATCTGCACTACTGCACCTCACTATATATACAGAAGCCTCTATATCTGCACTGCTGCCCCTCACTATATATACAGAAGACCCTATATCTGCACTGTGTATGCGTCCTTTAGGTCCAATACTGTCATGTAGCAGCCGGGAAATAGAAGGGTTATAGCTGATTTTATTGTCTCCATCTTGAATGACGGAATGTTCAGGAACGCATTTAGCCTTCTCAGATTGAGGATGACTCTGTATGAATTGTCCGGCTTTTCTATAAGGAATAAGGGGGAATAAAACCCCCCTCTTTCTTCTTGTGGAGACACCTCTAGCAGGACATTCTTTTGTAGGAGAACTGATATTTCTTCCTCTAGTGCCCGTTGTTCTGGTAGAGAGGATCTTTGGGCAGTCAGAATAAACTTGTTTGGTGGATTCCGCCGAAACTCTAGCTTTAGCCCTGATTTCACTGAGTTGAGGATCCACCTGCTGGAAGAGATCTTTTCCCAGGCTGGAAGGAAGAGAGAGAGCCTCCCCCCCACCTGGGCTAGTGTCACTTCGGCGGCTTGAGACTATCCTGGGAGGGCCCGCCGAACAAAAATCCTTTCCCTTTCCTGGAACGATCCTCCCATCTAGGTTGTTCCCCGGATGCCCTCCTGCGGCCACATTTCTTCCTCCGAAAGGACTGCTTGAAGGATGGGATTGGAAGGCTTAGGGAACCCTTTCTTACTGTCCACCGCTTTCTCTAGGATTGAGTCCAGAGAGGTACCAAACAGAAAATCCCCCTCACATGAAAGAGAGCATAGTCTTACATTTGCCTGTATGTCCCCTGGGCAACACTTCAGCCAGACCGCTCTACAACCGGCGTTAGACAAGGCCGCAGATCTTGCCGCTAGTCTGGCGGAATCTGCCGAGGCGTCTGATAAGAAGGCCGCCGCTCCCTTCAATACCGGCAGAGAGGCCAGAATGGAGTCCTGTGACTCATTGCTTTTAATCTGGTCCTCCAACCTATTCAACCATACCATAACGGACCTCGCTGTACAAGTTGCCGCTACGGCTGGCTTCAATGCCCCCGCCGCCGACTCCCAAGTACACTTAAGGAAGGTATCTACCTTCCGGTCCAGCGGGTCTCTCAGCATCCCCAAGTCCTCAAAAGGGAGGGAAGATCTCCTAGAAGCTTTGGATACTGCCACATCCAGCTTCGGGGCCTTATTCCAGGAAGAGGTATCCTCCTCACTAAACGGATATTTCCTTTTGAAGTAGGATGGAAGGGGGCCCTTTTTATCCGGCCTATCCCACTCTTTCCTGATAAGACCCTGCACCTTATCATTAACAGGAAAAACTCGTTGTCTCTTGCGATCCAAGGTGCCAAACATAATATCCTGCACTGACTTCTTTGTTTTCTGGTCAACCAACCCCATTGTGGATCTGACGGCTTTAACTAAGCCATCCACACTTTCCAGGGGAAAACAATGACCTGGCCCTGCCCCGCTATCCGAGGAGGAAGAGTCAGTGGAGTCATCCAACATTCCCTCGTCGGACTCAGATTCTGAAAGTGGGGGTGGAGTTTCTGCTCTATGGGCCTGGGATGGTTGGGAAAGGGATTTTAACGATCTCTCTATCTCAGACCTAATCAAAGTCCTTAAATTTGAAGAAAAAGTTGGGGTTTCCTCCGCAATTGTCTCTTCAATACAGGACTGGCATAACCTCTTGGGCCAATCACTCGTTAGGCCCCGTTCACACAGGGCACATACTCTATGCTTGGACTTCTCTTTACACTTATTAGGGACATCCTGCCCATTACCGGAGGAAGGAGAGGGAGAGAGAGAGAGACAAAACAGAAAAAGTCTACATTAATACGTTGACTTTCATGTAGCTCACTCACCACCCAGTAGATAAAGACAAGGTACCAGAACGGGAGGCAGGACGGTATCCAATACTTCTCCTCTGGAGACCGCGGAGTCATCAACCCTGCTGGAGCTATGCCGGCTGGATCTGGAATCCTTGGCGCTGCATGTCCCAGAACGTCCACTGCTCCTACTCTGGGCTGGACGCTGCTCCTGGGTACACCTCTGGCGCCGAGGCAGCTCCGTCTCCTCATGCTGCTGCAGCTGCAGCATAGTCTGCTCTTGCTGCTGATGTGGTGGGGAGGGCTGCTGTGAGGCCATTACGCTGCACTGCGCAGCTGCCTGGCCGGTGATCTACCCTTAAGTACCTCATTGTGCCAGGGAGATCACCGCCGGCGTCCCCGCAGCTTCCGGTACCGCCCCCACCGGAGGTCAGGAGCTCCCGGCGCGCGTCATCGGGGCGCGACATCCGGTTTCGTCATCTCCCGTCGCGCCTCGTGAAGTTACATCCGGGACGCGGGGTTGCCGGCCACCATGCTGTGTCGGTGCTGCAAAACCACCGCCCGCACGCGGGGAGACCACATGTTGGCGCCCCCCGCGGCGCTTCCAGGATACACGGGACCGGCCGCAGCAGAGACTGTGCCCTGCAAAACCCGACCGGCCCCGGCCCAGGTAAGACGATCCTGATTCTGTCATCCTTGCGCCCGACGAGAAGGAAGGTCACCCATCAACGACAGGAAACCACTGAAGGGGGGAGAGGCGCCGGCCTTTTTATCTTGAAGGTTTCCTGTCCTTGAAGGGCGGATTCCCTCTCTCGTTGTGCCGTCATGGGTGACAGAAAAATAGGGGCTTCTGTATATATAGTGAGGGGCAGCAGTGCAGATATAGGGTCTTCTGTAAATATAGTGAGGGGCAGCAGTGCAGATATAGGGGCTTCTATATATATAGTGAAGGGCAGTAGTGCAGATATAGGGGCTTCTGTATATGTAGTGAGGGTCTGCAGTGCAGATATGGGGGCTTCTGTATATATAGTGAGGGGTAGCAGTGTAGATATAGGGGCTTCTGTATATATAGTGAGGGGCAGCAGTGCAGATATAGAGGCTTCTGTATATATAGTGAGGGGAAGCAGTGCAGATATAGGGGCTTCTGTATATATAGTGAGGGGCAGCAGTGCAGATATAGGGGCTTCTGTATATATAGTGAGGGGCAGCAGTGCAGATATAGGGGCTTCTGTATATATAGTGAGGGGCAGTAGTGCAGATATAGGGGCTTCTGTATATATAGTGAGGGTCTGCAGTGCAGATATGGGGGCTTCTGTATATATAGTGAGGGGCAGCAGTGTAGATATAGAGGCTTCTGTACATACAGTGAGGGGCAGCAGTGCAGATATAGAGGCTTCTATATATATAGTGAGGGGGGCAGCAGTGCAGATATAGAGGCTTCTGTATATATAGTGAGGGGCAGCAGTGCAGATATAGGGGCTTCTGTATATATAGTGAGGGGCAGCAGTGCAGATATCGGGGCTTATGTATATACAGTGCCTACAAGTAGTATTCAACCCCCTGCAGATTTAGCTGGTTGACACATGCGGAATTAACTTGGCATTGTGACATTTGTACTGTAGATCAGCCTGGAAGTGGGAAATGCACTGCAGCAAATTTTGTTGTTTTTTTTGTTTGTTTTTTTTTAAAAAACGTTAAAAGTTAATTCAGAGTGTCATTTATTATTCAACCCCTCAAACCACAAGAATTCTGTTTGGTCCCCCAAAAGTATTAAGAAGTAGTTCAGGCACCAAGAATAATGAGCTTCACATGTGTGGATTAAAGATCTCTTTTGCCAGCCTTTTCTGACTATTTAAGACCCTCCCCAAACTTGTGAACAGCACTCAGACATGGTCAACATGGGAAAGACAAAGGAGCATTCCAAGGCCATCAGAGACAAGATCGTGGAGGGTCACAAGGCTGGCAAGGGGTACAAAACCCTTTCCAAGGAGTTGGGCCTACCTGTCTCCACTGTTGGGAGCATCATCCGTAAGTGGAAGGCTTATGGAACTACTGTTAGCCATCCACGGCCAGGACAGCCTTTGAAAGTGTCCTCCCGTGCCGAGGCCAGGCTTGTTCGAAGAGTCAAGGCTAACCCAAGGACAACAAGGAAGGAGCTCCGGGAAGATCTCATGGCAGTGGGGACATTGGTTTCAGTCAATACCATAAGTAACGTACTCCACCGCAATGGTCTCCGTTCCAGACGAGCCCGTAAGGTACCTTTATTTTCAAAGCGTCATGTCAAGGCTCGTCTACAGTTTGCTCATGATCACTTGGAGGACTCTGAGACAGACTGGTTCAAGGTTCTATGGTCTGATGAGACCAAGATCGAGATCTTTGGTGCCAACCACACACGTGACGTTTGGAGACTGGATGGCACTGCATACGACCCCAAGAATACCATCCCTACAGTCAAGCATGGTGGTGGCAGCATCATGCTGTGGGGCTGTTTCTCAGCCAAGGGGCCTGGCCATCTGGTCCGCATCCATGGGAAGATGGATAGCACGGCCTACCTGGAGATTTTGGCCAAGAACCTCCGCTCCTCCATCAAGGATCTTAAGATGGGTCGTAATTTCATCTTCCAACAAGACAACGACCCAAAGCACACAGCCAAGAAAACCAAGGCCTGGTTCAAGAGGGAAAAAGTCAAGGTGTTGGAGTGGCCTAGTCAGTCTCCTGACCTTAACCCAATTGAAAACTTGTGGAAGGAGCTCAAGAATAAAGTCCACATGAGACACCCAAAGAACCTAGATAACTTGGAGAAGATCTGCATGGAGGAGTGGGCCAAGATAACTCCACAGACCTGTGCCGGCCTGATCAGGTCTTATAAAAGACGATTATTAGCTGTAATTGCAAACAAGGGTTATTCCACAAAATATTAAACATAGGGGTTGTATAATAATTGACACACACTTTAATGTTTAAAATTTAATAAAATTCAACTGAGCAACATAACTTTTTGATTTGTAAGATTTATGCTTCTGTTCATAAAACCTACTCTCGTTTGCAATTTGAAGGCTCTAACTTATTTGCATCTTATCAAACCAGCTAAATCTGCAGGGGGTTGAATACTACTTGTAGGCACTGTATATGTATACACTGCACAGTACCTCTTCTCCTGGCCTGTATATATATATACACTGCACAGTACCTCTTCTCCTGGCCTGTATATATATATATACACTGCACAGTTCCTCTTCTCCTGGCCTGTATATATATACATATATATATACACTGCACAGTACCTCTTCTCCCGGCCTGTATATATAGTGAGGGGCAGCAGTGCAGATATACGGGCTTCTGTATATATAGTAAGGGGCAGCAGTGCAGATATAGGGGCTTCTGTATATATAGTGAGGGGCAGCAGTGCAGATATAGGGGCTTCTGTATATATAGTGAGGGGCAGCAGTGCAGATATAGGGGCTTCTGTATATATAGTGAGGGGCAGCAGTGCAGATATAGGGGCTTCTGTATATATAGTGAGAGGCAGCAGTGCAGATATAGGGGCTTCTGTATATATAGTGAGGGGCAGCAGTGCAGATATCGGGGCTTATGTATATATAGTGAGGGGCAGCAGTGCAGATATAGGGGCTTCTGTATATATAGTGAGGGGCAGCAGTGCAGATATAGGGTCTTCTGTATATATAGTGAGGGGCAGCAGTGCAGATATAGGGGCTTCTGTATGTATAGTGAGGGGCAGCAGTGCAGATATAGGGTCTTCTGTATATATAGTGAGGGGCAGCAGTGCAGATATAGAGGCTTCTGTATATACAGTGAGGGGCAGCAGTGCAGATATAGGGTCTTCTGTATATATAGTGAGGGGCAGCAGTGCAGATATAGGGTCTTCTGTATATATAGTGAGGGGCAGCAGTGCAGATATAGGGTCTTCTGTATATATAGTGAGGGGCAGCAGTGCAAATATAGGGGATTCTGTATATATAGTGAGGGGCAGTAGTGCAGATATAGGGGCTTCTGTATATATAGTGAGGAGCAGCAGTGCAGATATAGGGGCTTCTGTATATATAGTGAGGGGCAGCAGTGCAGATATAGAGGCTTCTGTATATATAGTGAGGGGCAGCAGTGCAAATATAGGGGCTTCTGTATATATAGTGAGGGGCAGCAGTGCAGATATAGAGGCTTCTGTATATATAGTGAGGGGCAGCAGTGCAGATATAGAGGCTTCTGTATATATAGTGAGGGGCAGCAGAGCAGATATAGGGGCTTCTGTATATATAGTGAGGGGCAGCAGTGCAGATATAGAGGCTTCTGTATATATAGTGAGAGGCAGCAGTGCAGATATAGGGGCTTCTGTATATATAGTGAGGGGCAGTAGTGCAGATATAGAGGCTTCTGTATATATAGTGAGGGGCAGCAGTGCAGATATAGGGTCTTCTGTATATATAGTGAGGGGCAGCAGTGCAGATATAGGGTCTAATGTATATATAGTGAGGGGCAGCAGTGCAAATATAGGGGATTCTGTATATATAGTGAGGGGCAGTAGTGCAGATATAGGGGCTTCTGTATATATAGTGAGGGGCAGCAGTGCAGATATAGGGTCTTCTGTATATATAGTGAGGGGCAGCAGAGCAGATATAGGGGCTTCTGTATATATAGTGAGGGGCAGCAGTGCAGATATAGAGGCTTCTGTATATATAGTGAGAGGCAGCAGTGCAGATATAGGGGCTTCTGTATATATAGTGAGGGGCAGCAGTGCAGATATAGGGGCTTCTGTATATATAGTGAGGGGCAGCAGTGCAGATATAGGGGCTTCTGTATATATAGTGAGGGGCAGCAGTGCAGATATAGGGGCTTCTGTATATATAGTGAGGGGCAGCAGTGCAGATATAGGGGCTTCTGTATATATAGTGAGGGGCAGCAGTGCAGATATAGGGGCTTCTGTATATATAGTGAGGGGCAGCAGTGCAGATATAGGGGCTTCTGTATATATAGTGAGAGGCAGCAGTGCAGATATAGGGGCTTCTGTATATATAGTGAGGGGCAGCAGTGCAGATATAGAGGCTTCTGTATATATAGTGAGGGGCAGCAGTATAGATATAGGGGCTTCTGTATATATAGTGAGGGGCAGCAGTGCAGATATAGCGGCTTCTGTATATATAGTGAGGGGCAGCAGTGCAGATATAGAGGCTTCTGTATATATAGTGAGGGGCAGTAGTGCAGATATAGCGGCTTCTGTATATATAGTGAGAGGCAGCAGTGCAGATATAGAGACTTCTGTATATATAGTGAGGGGCAGCAGTGCAGATATAGAGGCTTCTGTATATATAGTGAGGGGCAGCAGTGCAGATATAGGGGCTTCTGTATATATAGTGAGGGGCAGCAATGCAGATATAGAGGCTTCTGTATATATAGTGAGGGGCAGCAGTGCAGATATAGCGGCTTCTGTATATATAATGAGGGGCAGCAATGCAGATATAGAGGCTTCTGTATATATAGTGAGGGACTGCACTGCTGCCCCCTCACTATATATACAGAAGCCTCTATAGCTGCACTGCTGCCCCTCACTATATATACAGAAGCCCCTATATCTGCACTGCTGCCTCTCACTATATATACAGAAGCCCCTATATCTGCACTGCTGCCCCTCACTATATATACAGAAGCCCCTATATCTGCACTGCTGCCCCTCACTATATATACAGAAGCCCCTATATCTGCACTGCTGCCCCTCACTATATATACAGAAGCCCCTATATCTGCACTGCTGCCCCTCACTATATATACAGAAGCCCCTATATCTGCACTGCTGCCCCTCACTATATATACAGAAGCCCCTATATCTGCACTGCTGCCCTCACTATATATACAGAAGCCTCTATATCTGCACTGCTGCCCCTCACTATATATACAGATGCCCTTATATATCTGCACTGCTGCCCCCTCACTATATATACAGAAGCCCCTATATCTGCACTGCTGCCCCTCACTATATATACAGATGCCCCTATATCTGCACTGCTGCCCCTCACTATATATACAGAAGCCTCTATATCTGCACTGCTGCCCCTCACTATATATACAGAAGCCTCTATATCTGCACTGCTGCCCCTCACTATATATACAGAAGCATCTATATCTGCACTGCTGCCCCTCACTATATATACAGAAGCCCCTATATCTGCACTGCTGCCCCTCACTATATATACAGAAGCCTCTATATCTGCACTGCTGCCCCTCACTATATATACAGAAGCCTCTATATCTGCACTGCTGCCCCTCACTATATATACAGATGCCCTTATATATCTGCACTGCTGCCCCCTCACTATATATACAGAAGCCTCTATATCTGCACTGCTGCCCCTCACTATATATACAGAAGCCTCTATATCTGCACTGCTGCCCCTCACTATATATACAGAAGCCTCTATATCTGCACTGCTGCCCCCTCACTATATATACAGAAGCCCCCATATCTGCACTGCTGCCCCTCACTATATATACAGAAGCCTCTATATCTGCACTGCTGCCCCTCACTATATATACAGAAGCCTCTATATCTGCACTGCTGCCCCTCACTATATATACAGATGCCCTTATATATTTGCACTGCTGCCCCCTCACTATATATACAGAAGCCTCTATATCTGCACTGCTGCCCCCTCACTATATATACAGAAGCCCCTATATCTGCACTGCTGCCCCTCACTATATATACAGAAGCTCCTATATCTGCAATGCTGCCCCTCACTATATATACAGAAGCCCCTATATCTGCACTGCTGCCCCTCACTATATATACAGAAGCTCCTATATCTGCAATGCTGCCCCCTCACTATATATACAGAAGCCCCTATATCTGCACTGCTGCCCCTCACTATATATACAGATGCCCCTATATCTGCACTGCTGCCCCTCACTATATATACAGATGCCCTTATATATCTGCACTGCTGCCCCCTCACTATATATACAGAAGCCTCTATATCTGCACTGCTGCCCCCTCACTATATATACAGAAGCCCCTATATCTGCACTGCTGCCCCTCACTATATATACAGAAGCTCCTATATCTGCAATGCTGCCCCTCACTATATATACAGAAGCCTCTATATCTGCACTGCTGCCCCTCACTATATATACAGAAGCCTCTATATCTGCACTGCTGCCCCTCACTATATATACAGAAGCCCCTATATCTGCACTGCTGCCCCTCACTATATATACAGAAGCCCCTATATCTGCACTGCTGCCCCCTCACTATATATACAGAAGCCTCTATATCTGCACTGCTGCCCCTCACTATATATACAGAAGCCTCTATATCTGCACTGCTGCCCCTCACTATATGTACAAAAGCCCCTATATCTGCACTGCTGCCCCTCACTATATATACAGAAGCCCCTATATCTGCACTGCTGCCCCTCACTATATATACAGAAGCCTCTATATCTGCACTGCTGCCCCTCACGATATATACAGAAGCCCCTATATCTGCACTGCTGCCTCTCACTATATATACAGAAGCCCCTATATCTGCACTGCTGCCCCTCACGATATATACAGAAGCCCCTATATCTGCACTGCTGCCTCTCACTATATATATACAGAAGCCCCTATATCTGCACTGCTGCCCCTCACTATATATATAGAAGCCCCTATATCTGCACTGCTGCCTCTCACTATATATACAGAAGCCTCTATATCTGCACTGCTGCCCCTCACTATATATACAGAAGCCCCTATATCTGCACTGCTGCCCCTCACTATATATACAGAAGCCCCTATATCTGCACTGCTGCCCCTCACTATATATAAAGAAGCCCCTATATCTGCACTGCTGCCCCTCACTATATATACAGAAGCCCCTATATCTGCACTGCTGCCCCTCACTATATATACAGAAGCCCCTATATCTGCATGGCTGCCCCTCACTATATATACAGAAGCCCCTATATCTGCACTGCTGCCCCTCACTATATATACAGACGCCCCTATATCTGCACAGCTGCCCCTCACTATATATACAGAAGCCCCTATATCTGCACTGCTGCCCCTCACTATATATACAGAAGCCCCTATATCTGCACTGCTGCCCCTCATTATATATACAGAAGCCCCTATTTCTGCACTGCTGCCCCTCACTATATATACAGAAGCCCCTATATCTGCACTGCTGCCCCTCACTATACAGAAGCCGCTATATCTGCACTGCTGCCCCTCACTATATATACAGAAGCCCCTATATATGCACTGCTGCCCCTCACTATATATACAGAAGCCCCTATATCTGCACTGCTGCCCCTCACTATATATACAGAAGCCCCTATATCTGCACTGCTGCCCCTCACTATATATACAGAAGCCCCTATATCTGCACTGCTGCCCCTCACTATATATACAGAAGCCTCTATATCTGCACTGCTGCCCCTCACTATATATACAGAAGCCCCTATATCTGCACTGCTGCCCCTCACTATATATACAGGAGCCCCTATATCTGCACTGCTGCCCCTCACTATATATACAGAAGCCCCTATAACTACACTGCTGTCCCTCACTATATATACAGAAGCCCCTATATCTGCACTGCTGTCCCTCACTATATATACAGAAGCCTCTATATCTGCATTGCTGCCCCTCACTATATATACAGAAGCCCCTATATCTGCACTGCTGCCCCTCACTATATATACAGAAGCCTCTATATCTGCACTGCTGCCCCTCACTATATATACAGATGCCCTTATATATCTGCACTGCTGCCCCCTCACTATATATACAGAAGCCCCTATATCTGCACTGCTGCCCCTCACTATATATACAGATGCCCCTATATCTGCACTGCTGCCCCTCACTATATATACAGATGCCCTTATATATCTGCACTGCTACCCCTCACTATATATACAGAAGCCTCTATATCTGCACTGCTGCCCCCTCACTATATATACAGAAGCCTCTATATCTGCACTGCTGCCCCCTCACTATATATACAGAAGCCTCTATATCTGCACTGCTGCCCCTCACTATATATACAGAAGCCTCTATATCTGCACTGCTGCCCCTCACTATATATACAGAAGCCCCTATATCTGCACTGCTGCCCCTCACTATATATACAGAAGCCCCTATATCTGCACTGCTGCCCCTCACTATATATACAGAAGCCTCTATATCTGCACTGCTGCCCCTCACTATATGTACAAAAGCCCCTATATCTGCACTGCTGCCCCTCACTATATATACAGAAGCCCCTATATCTGCACTGCTGCCCCTCACTATATATACAGAAGCCTCTATATCTGCACTGCTGCCCCTCACGATATATACAGAAGCCCCTATATCTGCACTGCTGCCTCTCACTATATATACAGAAGCCCCTATATCTGCACTGCTGCCCCTCACGATATATACAGAAGCCCCTATATCTGCACTGCTGCCTCTCACTATATATATACAGAAGCCTCTATATCTGCACTGCTGCCCCTCACTATATATACAGAAGCCCCTATATCTGCATGGCTGCCCCTCACTATATATACAGAAGCCCCTATATCTGCACTGCTGCCCCTCACTATATATACAGACGCCCCTATATCTGCACTGCTGCCCCTCACTATATATACAGAAGCCCCTATATCTGCACTGCTGCCCCTCACTATATATACAGAAGCCCCTATATCTGCACTGCTGCCCCTCACTATATAAACAGAAGCCCCTATTTCTGCACTGCTGCCCCTCACTATATATACAGAAGCCCCTATATCTGCACTGCTGCCCCTCACTATACAGAAGCCGCTATATCTGCACTGCTGCCCCTCACTATATATACAGAAGCCCCTATATCTGCACTGCTGCCCCTCACTATATATACAGAAGCCCCTATATCTGCACTGCTGCCCCTCACTATATATACAGAAGCCCCTATATCTGCACTGCTGCCCCTCACTATATATACAGGAGCCCCTATATCTGCACTGCTGCCCCTCACTATATATACAGAAGCCCCTATAACTACACTGCTGTCCCTCACTATATATACAGAAGCCTCTATATCTGCATTGCTGCCCCTCACTATATATACAGAAGCCCCTATATCTGCACTGCTGCTCCTCACTATATATACAGAAGCCTCTATATCTGCACTGCTGCCCCTCACTATATATACAGAAGCCTCTATATCTGCACTGCTGCCCCTCACTATATATACAGAAGCCTCTATATCTGCATTGCTGCCCCTCACTATATATACAGAAGCCCCTATATCTGCACTGCTGCTCCTCACTATATATACAGAAGCCTCTATATCTGCACTGCTGCCCCTCACTATATATACAGAAGCTCCTATATCTGCACTGCTGCCCCTCACTATATATACAGAAGCCTCTATATCTGCACTGCAGTCCCTCACTATATATACAGAAGCCTCTATTTCTGCACTGCTGCCCCTCACTATATATACAGAAGCCCCTATATCTGCACTGCTGCCCCTCACTATATATACAGAAGCCCTTATATCTGCACTGCTGCCCCTCACTATATATACAGAAGCCCCTATATCTGCACTGCTGCTCCTCACTATATATACAGAAGCCTCTATATCTGCACTGCTGCCCCTCACTATATATACAGAAGCCCCTATATCTGCACTGCTGCCCCTCACTATATATACAGAAGCCCCTATATCTGCACTGCAGTCCCTCACTATATATACAGAAGCCTCTATATCTGCACTGCTGCCCCTCACTATATATACAGAAGCCCCTATATCTGCACTGCTGCCCCTCACTATATATACAGAAGCCCCTATATCTGCACTGCTGCCCCTCACTACATATACAGAAGCCCCTATATCTGCACTGCTGTCCCTCACTATATATACAGAAGCCTCTATATCTGCATTGCTGCCCCTCACTATATATACAGAAGCCGCTATATCTGCACTGCTGCCCCTCACTATATATACAGAAGCCTCTATATCTGCACTGCTGCCCCTCACTATATATACAGAAGCCCCTATATCGGCACTTCTGCCCCTCACTATATATACAGAAGCCTCTATATCTGCACTGCTGCCCCTCACTATATATACAGAAGCCCCTATATCTGCACTGCTGCCCCTCACTATATATACAGAAGCCTCTATATCTGCACTGCTGCCCCTCACTATATATACAGAAGCCCCTATATCTGCACTGCTGCCCCTCACTATATATACAGAAGCCTCTATATCTGCACTGCTGCCCCTCACTATATATACAGAAGCCCCTATATCTGCACTGCTGCCCCTCACTATATATACAGAAGCCTCTATATCTGCACTGCTGCCCCTCACTATATATACAGAAGCCCCTATATCTGCACTGCTGCCCCTCACTATATATACAGAAGCCCCTATATCTGCACTGCTACCCCTCACTATATATACAGAAGCCCCTATATCTGCACTGCTGCCCCTCACTATATATACAGAAGCCCCTATATCTGCACTGCTGCCCCTCACTATATATACAGAAGCCTCTATATCTGCACTGCTGCCCCTCACTATATATACAGAAGCCTCTATATCTGCACTGCTGCCCCTCACTATATATACAGAAGCCCCTATATCTGCACTGCTGCCCCTCACTATATATACAGAAGCCTCTATATCTGCACTGCTGCCCCTCACTATATATACAGAAGCCCCTATATCTGCACTGCTGCCCCTCACTATATATACAGAAGCCTCTATATCTGCACTGCTGCCCCTCACTATATATACAGAAGCCCCTATATCTGCACTGCTGCCCCTCACTATATATACAGAAGCCCCTATATCTGCACTGCTACCCCTCACTATATATACAGAAGCCCCTATATCTGCACTGCTGCCCCTCACTATATATACAGAAGCCCCTATATCTGCACTGCTGCCCCTCACTATATATACAGAAGCCTCTATATCTGCACTGCTGCCCCTCACTATATATACAGAAGCCTCTATATCTGCACTGCTGCCCCTCACTATATATACAGAAGCCCCTATATCGGCACTTCTGCCCCTCACTATATATACAGAAGCCTCTATATCTGCACTGCTGCCCCTCACTATATATACAGAAGCCCCTATATCTGCACTGCTGCCCCTCACTATATATACAGAAGCCTCTATATCTGCACTGCTGCCCCTCACTATATATACAGAAGCCTCTATATCTGCACTGCTGTCCCTCACTATATATACAGAAGCCTCTATATCTGCATTGCTGCCCCTCACTATATATACAGAAGCTGCTATATCTGCACTGCTGCCCCTCACTATATATACAGAAGCCTCTATATCTGCACTGCTGCCCCTCACTATATATACAGAAGCCCCTATATCTGCACTGCAGTCCCTCACTATATATACAGAAGCCTCTATATCTGCACTGCTGCCCCTCACTATATATACAGAAGTCTCTATATCTGCACTGCTGCCCCTCACTATATATACAGAAGCCCCTATATCTGCACTGCTGCCCCTCACTATATATACAGAAGCCTCTATATCTGCACTGCTGCCCCCTCACTATATCTACAGAAGCCTCTATATCTGCACTGCTGCCCCTCACTATATATACAGAAGCCCCTATATCTGCACTGCTGCCGCTCACTATATATACAGAAGCCTCTATATCTGCACTGCTGCCCCTCACTATATATACAGCAGTGCAGATATAGAGGCTTCTGTATATATAGTGAGGGGCAGCAGTGCAGATATAGAGGCTTCTGTATATATAGTGAGGGGCAGCAGTGCAGATATAGAGGCTTCTGTATATATAGTGAGGGGCAGCAGTGCAGATATAGGGGCTTCTGTATATATAGTGAGGGGCAGCAGTGCAGATATAGGGGCTTCTGTATATATAGTGAGGGGCAGCAGTGCAGATATAGGGGCTTCTGTATATATAGTGAGGGGCAGCAGTGCAGATATAGGGGCTTCTGTATATATAGCGAGGGGCAGCAGTGCAGATATAGGGGCTTCTGTATATATAGTGAGGGGCAGCAGTGCAGATATAGGGGCTTCTGTATATATAGTGAGGGGCAGCAGTGCAGATATAGGGGCTTCTGTATATATAGTGAGGGGCAGCAATGCAGATATAGAGGCTTCTGTATATATAGTGAGAGGCAGCAGTGCAGATATAGGGGCTTCTGTATATATAGTGAGGGGCAGCAGTGCAGATATAGGGGCTTCAGTATATATAGTGAGGGGCAGCAGTGCAGATATAGGGGCTTCTGTATATATAGTGAGGGGCAGCAGTGCAGATATAGGGGCTTCTGTATATATAGTGAGGGGCAGCAGTGCAGATATAGGGGCTTCTGTATATATAGTGAGGGGCAGCAGTGCAGATATAGGGGCTTCTGTATATATAGTGAGGGGCAGCAGTGCAGATATAGGGGCTTCTTTATATATAGTGAGGGGCAGCAGTGCAGATATAGAGAGTTCTGTATATATAGTGAGGGGCAGCAGTACAGATATAGAGGCTTCTGTATATATAGTGAGGGGCAGCAGTGCAGATATAGGGTCTTCTGTATATATAGTGAGGAGCAGCAGTACAGATATAGAGGCTTCTGTATAGTGAGGGGCAGCAGTGCAGATATAGGGGCTTCTGTATATATAGTGAGGGGCAGCAGTGCAGATATAGAGGCTTCTCTATATATAGTGAGAGGCAGCAGTGCAGATATAGGGGCTTCTGTATATATAGTGATAGGCAGCAGTGCAGCTATAGAGGCTTCTGTATATATAGTGAGGGGCAGCAGTGCAGATATAGGGGCTTCTGTATATATAGTGAGGGGCAGCAGTGCAGATATAGGGGCTTCTGTATATATAGTGAGGGGCAGCAGTGCAGATATAGGGGTTTCTGTATATATCGTGAGGGGCAGCAGTGCAGATATAGAGGCTTCTGTATATATAGTGAGGGGCAGCAGTGCAGATATAGAGGCTTCTGTATATATAGTGAGGGGCAGCAGTGCAGATATAGGGGCTTCTGTATATATAGCGAGGGGCAGCAGTGCAGATATAGGGGCTTCTGTATATATAGTGAGGGGCAGCAGTGCAGATATAGGGGCTTCTGTATATATAGTGAGGGGCAGCAGTGCAGATATAGGGGCTTCTGTATATATAGTGAGGGGCAGCAATGCAGATATAGAGGCTTCTGTATATATAGTGAGAGGCAGCAGTGCAGATATAGGGGCTTCTGTATATATAGTGAGGGGCAGCAGTGCAGATATAGGGGCTTCAGTATATATAGTGAGGGGCAGCAGTGCAGATATAGGGGCTTCTGTATATATAGTGAGGGGCAGCAGTGCAGATATAGGGGCTTCTGTATATATAGTGAGGGGCAGCAGTGCAGATATAGGGGCTTCTGTATATATAGTGAGGGGCAGCAGTGCAGATATAGGGGCTTCTGTATATATAGTGAGGGGCAGCAGTGCAGATATAGGGGCTTCTTTATATATAGTGAGGGGCAGCAGTGCAGATATAGAGAGTTCTGTATATATAGTGAGGGGCAGCAGTACAGATATAGAGGCTTCTGTATATATAGTGAGGAGCAGCAGTACAGATATAGAGGCTTCTGTATAGTGAGGGGCAGCAGTGCAGATATAGGGGCTTCTGTATATATAGTGAGGGGCAGCAGTGCAGATATAGAGGCTTCTCTATATATAGTGAGAGGCAGCAGTGCAGATATAGGGGCTTCTGTATATATAGTGATAGGCAGCAGTGCAGATATAGAGGCTTCTGTATATATAGTGAGGGGCAGCAGTGCAGATATAGGGGCTTCTGTATATATAGTGAGGGGCAGCAGTGCAGATATAGGGGCTTCTGTATATATAGTGAGGGGCAGCAGTACAGATATAGAGGCTTCTGTATATATAGTGAGGGGCAGCAGTGCAGATATAGGGGCTTCTGTATATATAGTGAGGGGCAGCAGTGCAGATATAGAGGCTTCTGTATATATAGTGAGGGGCAGCAGTGCAGATATAGGGGCTTCTGTATATATAGTGAGGGGCAACAGTGCAGATATAGGGGCTTCTGTATATATAGTGAGGGGCAGCAGTGCAGATATACTGTAGGTGCTTCAGTATATATAGTGAGGGGCAGCAGTGCAGATATAGGGGCTTCTGTACATATAGTGAGGGGGCAGCAGTGCAGATATAGAGGCTTCTGTATATATAGTGAGGGGCAGCAGTGCAGATATACTGTAGGTGCTTCTGTATATATAGTGAGGGGCAGCAGTGCAAATATAGAGGCTTTTGTATATATAGTGAGGAGCAGCAGTGCAGATATAGGGGCTTCTGTATATACAGTGAGGGGCAGCAGTGCAGATATAGGGGCTTCTGTGTATATATATAGTGAGAGGCAGCAGTGCAGATATAGGGGCTTCTGTATATATAGTGAGGGGCAGCAGTGCAGAAATAGGGTCTTCTGTATATATAGTGAGGGGCAGCAGTGCAGATATAGAGGCTTCTGTATATATAGTGAGGAGCAGCAGTGCAGATATACTGTAGGTGCTTCTGTATATATAGTGAGGGGCAGCAGTGCAGATATAGGGGCTTCTGTACATATAGTGAGGGGGCAGCAGTGCAGATATAGAGGTTTCTGTATATATAGTGAGGGGCAGCAGTGCAGATATACTGTAGGTGCTTCTGTATATATAGTGAGGGGCAGCAGTGCAGATATAGGGGCTTCTGTATATACAGTGAGGGGCAGCAGTGCAGATATAGGGGCTTCTGTGTATATATATAGTGAGAGGCAGCAGTGCAGATATAGGGGCTTCTGTACATATAGTGAGGGGCAGCAGTGCAGAAATAGGGTCTTCTGTATATATAGTGAGGGGCAGCAGTGCAGATATAGGGGCTTCTGTATATACAGTGAGGGGCAGCAGTGCAGATATAGGGGCTTCTGTGTATATATATAGTGAGAGGCAGCAGTGCAGATATAGGGGCTTCTGTGTATATATATAGTGAGGGGCAGCAGTGCAGATATAGGGGCTTCTGTACATATAGTGAGGGGCAGCAGTGCAGAAATAGGGTCTTCTGTATATATAGTGAGGGGCAGCAGTGCAGATATAGGGGCTTCTGTATATATAGTGAGGGGCAGCAGAGCAGATATAGGGGCTTCTGTATATATAGTGAGGGGCAGCAGTGCAGATATAGAGGATTCTGTATATATAGTGAGGGGCAGCAGTACAGATAAAGGGGCTTCTGTATATATAGTGAGGGGCATCAGTGCAGATATAGGGGCTTCTGTATATATAGTGAGGGGCAGCAGTGCAGATATAGAGGTTTCTGTATATATAGTGAGGGGCAGCAGTGCAGATATAGAGGTTTCTGTATATATAGTGAGGGGCAGCAGTACAGATATAGAGGCTTCTGTATATATAGTGAGGGGCAGCAGTACAGATATAGAGGCTTCTGTATATATAGTGAGGGGCAGCAGTGCAGATATAGGGGCTTCTGTATATATAGTGAGGGGCAGCAGTACAGATATAGAGGCTTCTGTATATATAGTGAGGGGCAGCAGTGCAGATATAGAGGCTTCTGTATATATAGTGAGCGGCAGCAGTGCAGATATAGGTGCTTCTGTATATATAGTGAGGGGCAGCAGTGCAGATATAGAGGCTTCTGTATATATAGTGAGGGGCAACAGTGCAGATATAGAGGCTTCTGTATATATAGTGAGAGGCAGCAGTGCAGATATAGAGGCTTCTGTATATATAGTGAGGGGCAGCAGTGCAGATATAGGGGCTTCTGTATATATAGTGAGGGGCAGCAGTGCAGATATAGAGGTTTCTGTATATATAGTGAGGGGCAGCAGTGCAGATATAGGGGCTTCTGTGTATATAATGAGGAACAGCAGTGCAGATATAGAGGCTTCTGTATATATAGTGAGGGGCAGCAGTACAGATATAGAGGCTTCTGTATATATAGTGAGGGGCAGCAGTGCAGATATAGGGGCTTCTGTATATATAGTGAGGGGCAGCAGTACAGATATAGAGGCTTCTGTATATATAGTGAGGGGCAGCAGTGCAGATATAGAGGCTTCTGTATATATAGTGAGCGGCAGCAGTGCAGATATAGGTGCTTCTGTATATATAGTGAGGGGCAGCAGTGCAGATATAGAGGCTTCTGTATATATAGTGAGGGGCAACAGTGCAGATATAGAGGCTTCTGTATATATAGTGAGAGGCAGCAGTGCAGATATAGAGGCTTCTGTATATATAGTGAGGGGCAGCAGTGCAGATATAGGGGCTTCTGTATATACAGTGAGGGGCAGCAGTGCAGATATAGGGGCTTCTGTGTATATATATAGTGAGAGGCAGCAGTGCAGCTATAGGGGCTTCTGTATATATAGTGAGGGGCAGCAGTGCAGATATAGGGGCTTCTGTACATATAGTGAGGGGCAGCAGTGCAGAAATAGGGTCTTCTGTATATATAGTGAGGGGCAGCAGTGCAGATATAGGGGTTTCTGTATATATAGTGAGGGGCAGCAGTGGAGATATAGCGGCTTCTGTATATATAGTGAGGGGCAGCAGTGCAGAAATAGGGTCTTCTGTATATATAGTGAGGGGCAGCAGTGCAGATATAGGGGCTTCTGTATATATAGTGAGGGGCAGCAGTGCAGATATAGGGGCTTCTGAATATATAGTGAGTGGCAGCAGTGTAGATATAGGGGCTTCTGTATATATAGTGAGGGGCAGCAGTGCAGATATAGAGGCTTCTGTATATATAGTGAGGGGGCAGCAGTGCAGATATAGAGGCTTCTGTGTATATAGTGAGGGGCAGCAGTGCAGATATAGGGTCTTCTGTATATATAGTGAGGGGCAGCAGTGCAGATATAGGGGCTTCTGTATATATAGTGAGGGGCAGCAGTGCAGATATAGAGGCTTCTGTATATATAGTGAGGGGCAGCAGTGCAGATATAGGGGCTTCTGTATATATAGTGAGGGGCAGCAGTGCAGATATAGGGGCTTCTGTATATATAGTGAGGGGCAGCAGTGCAGATACAGGGGCTTCTGTATATATAGTGAGGGGCAGCAGTGCAGATATAGGGGCTTCTGTATATATAGTGAGGGGCAGCAGTGCAGATATAGGGGCTTCTGTATATATAGTGAGGGGCAGCAGTGCAGATATAGGGGCTTCTGTATATATAGTGAGGGGCAGCAGTGCAGATATAGAGGCTTCTGTATATATAGTGAGGGGCAGCAGAGCAGATATAGGGGCTTCTGTATATATAGTGAGGGGCAGCAGTGCAGATATAGGGGCTTCTGTATATATAGTGAGGGGCATCAGTGCAGATATAGCGGCTTCTGTATATATAGTGAGGGGCAGCAGTGCAGATATAGGGGCTTCTGTATATATAGTGAGGGGCAGCAGTGCAGATATAAGGGCTTCTGTATATATAGTGAGGGGCAGCAGTGCAGATATAGGGGCTTCTGTATATATAGTGAGGGGCAGCAGTGCAGATATAGAGGCTTCTGTATATATAGTGAGGGGCAGCAGTGCAGAAATAGGGTCTTCTGTATATATAGTGAGGGGCAGCAGTGCAGATATGGGGTCTTCTGTATATATAGTGAGGGGCAGCAGTGCAGATATAGAGGCTTCTGTATATATAGTGAGGGGCAGCAGTGCAGTTATGCAGTTATAGGGGCTTCTGTATATATAGTGAGGGGCAGCAGTGCAGATATAGGGGCTTCTGTATATATAGTGAGGGGCAGCAGTGCAGATATAGAGGCTTCTGTATATATAGTGAGGGGCAGCAGTGCAGATATAGAGGCTTCTGTATATATAGTGAGGGGCAGCAGTGCAGATATAGAGGCTTCTGTATATATAGTGAGGGGCAGCAGTGCAGATATAGAGGCTTCTGTATATACAGTGAGGGGGCAGCAGTGCAGATATAGAGGCTTCTGTATATACAGTGAGGGGCAGCAGTGCAGATATAGAGGCTTCTGTATATATAGTGAGGGGCAGCAGTGCAGATATAGAGGCTTCTGTATATATAGTGACGGGCAGCAGTGCAGATATAGGGGCTTCTGTATATAGTGAGGGGCAGCAGTGCAGATATAGAGGCTTCTGTATATACAGTGAGGGGCAGCAGTGCAGATATAGGGGCTTCTGTATATACAGTGAGGGGCAGCAGTGCAGATATAGGGGCTTCTGTATATATAGTGAGGGGCAGCAGTGCAGATATGGGGGCTTCTGTATATATAGTGAGAGGCAGCAGTGCAGATATAGAGGCTTCTGTATATATAGTGAGAGGCAGCAGTGCAGATATAGAGGCTTCTGTATATATAGTGAGGGGCAGCAGTGCAGATATAGGGGCTTCTGTATATATAGTGAGGGGCAGCAGTGCAGATATAGGGGCTTCTGTATATATAGTGAGGGGCAGCAGTGCAGATATAGAGGCTTCTGTATATATAGTGAGGGGCAGCAGTGCAGATATAGGGGCTTCTGTATATATAGTGAGGGGCAGCAGTGCAGATATAGGGGCTTCTGTATATATAGTGAGGGGCAGCAGTGCAGATATAGGGGCTTCTGTATATATAGTGAGGGGCAGCAGTGCAGATATAGGGGCTTCTGTATATATAGTGAGAGGCAGCAGTGTAGATATAGAGGCTTCTGTATATATAGTGAGGGGCAGCAGTGCAGATATAGGGGCTTCTGTATATATAGTGAGGGGCAGCAGTGCAGATATAGGGGCTTCTGTATATATAGTGAGGGGCAGCAGTGCAGATATAGAGGCTTCTGTATATATAGTGAGGGGCAACAGTGCAGATATAGGGGCTTCTGTATATATAGTGAGGGGCAGCAGTGCAGATATAGAGGCTTCTGTATATATAGTGAGGGGGCAGCAGTGCAGATATAGGGGCTTCTGTATATATAGTGAGGGGCAGCAGTGCAGATATAGGGGCTTCTGTATATATAGTGAGGGGCAGCAGTGCAGATATAGAGGTTTCTGTATATATAGTGAGGGGCAGCAGTGCAGATATAGAGGCTTCTGTATATATAGTGAGGGGCAGCAGTGCAGATATAGAGGCTTCTGTATATATAGTGAGGGGCAGCAGTGCAGATATAGGGGCTTCTGTATATATAGTGAGGGGCAGTAGTGCAGATATAGGGGCTTCTGTATATATAGTGAGGGGCAGCAGTGCAGATATAGAGGCTTCTGTATATATAGTGAGGGGCAACAGTGCAGATATAAAGGCTTCTGTATATATAGTGAGGGGCAGCAGTGCAGATATAGAGGCTTCTGTATATATAGTGAGGGGCAACAGTGCAGATATAGGGGCTTCTGTATATATAGTGAGGGGCAACAGTGCAGATATAAAGGCTTCTGTATATATAGTGAGGGGGCAGCAGTGCAGATATAGGGGCTTCTGTATATATAGTGAGGGGCAACAGTGCAGATATAGAGGCTTCTGTATATATAGTGAGGGGCAGCAGTGCAGATATAGGGGCTTCTGTATATATAGTGATGGGGCAGCAGTGTAGATATAGGGGCTTCTGTATATATAGTGAGGGGCAGCAGTGCAGATATAGGGGCTTCTGTATATATAGTGAGGGGCAGCAGTGCAGATATAGGGGCTTCTGTATATATAGTGAGGGGCAGCAGTGCAGATATAGGGGCTTCTGTATATATAGTGAGGGGCAGCAGTGCAGATATAGGGGCTTCTGTATATATAGTGAGGGGCAACAGTGCAGATATAAAGGCTTCTGTATATATAGTGAGGGGGCAGCAGTGTAGATATAGGGGCTTCTGTATATATAGTGAGGGGCAGCAGTGCAGATATAGAGGCTTCTGTATATATAGTGAGGGGCAGCAGTGCAGATATAGGGGCTTCTGTATATATAGTGAGGGGCAGCAGTGCATATATAGAGGCTTCTGTATATATAGTGAGGGGCAACAGTGCAGATATAGGGGCTTCTGTATATATAGTGAGGGGCAACAGTGCAGATATAAAGGCTTCTGTATATATAGTGAGGTGCAGCAGTGCAGATATAGGGGCTTCTGTATATATAGTGAGGGGCAACAGTGCAGATATAGAGGCTTCTGTATATATAGTGAGGGGCAGCAGTGCAGATATAGGGGCTTCTGTATATATAGTGATGGGGCAGCAGTGTAGATATAGGGGCTTCTGTATATATAGTGAGGGGCAGCAGTGCAGATATAGGGGCTTCTGTATATATAGTGAGGGGCAGCAGTGCAGATATAGGGGCTTCTGTATATATAGTGAGGGGCAGCAGTGCAGATATAGGGGCTTCTGTATATATAGTGAGGGGCAGCAGTGCAGATATAGGGGCTTCTGTATATATAGTGAGGGGCAACAGTGCAGATATAAAGGCTTCTGTATATATAGTGAGGGGGCAGCAGTGTAGATATAGGGGCTTCTGTATATATAGTGAGGGGCAGCAGTGCAGATATAGAGGCTTCTGTATATATAGTGAGGGGCAGCAGTGCAGATATAGAGGCTTCTGTATATATAGTGAGGGGCAGTAGTGCAGATATAGATGCTTCTGTATATATAGTGAGGGGCAGCAGTGCAGATATAGGGGCTTCTGTATATATAGTGAGGGGCAGTAGTGCAGATATAGATGCTTCTGTATATATAGTGAGGGGCAGCAGTGCAGATATAGAGGCTTCTGTATATATAGTGAGGGGCAGCAGTGCAGATATAGGGGCTTCTGTATATATAGTGAGGGGCAGCAGTGCAGATATAGGGTCTTCTGTATATATAGTGAGGGGCAGCAGTGCAGATATAGAGGCTTCTGTATATATAGTGAGGGACAGCAGTGCAGATATAGGGGCTTCTGTATATATAGTGAGGGGCAGCAGTGCAGATATAGGGGCTTCTGTATATATAGTGAGGGGCAGCAGTGCAGATATAGAGGCTTCTGTATATATAGTGAGGGGCAGCAGTGCAGATATAGGGGCTTCTGTATATATAGTGAGGGGCAGCAGTGCAGATATAGGGGCTTCTGTATATATAGTGAGGGGCAGCAGTGCAGATATAGGGGCTTCTGTATATATAGTGAGGGGCAGCAGTGCAGACATAGAGGCTTCTGTATATATAGTGAGAGGCAGTAGTGCAGATATAGGGGCTTCTGTATATATAGTGAGGGGCAGCAGTGCAGATATAGAGGCTTCTGTATATATAGTGAGGGGCAGCAGTGCAGATATAGAGGCTTCTGTATATATAGTGAGGGGCAGCAGTGCAGATATAGAGGCTTCTGTATATATAGTGAGGGGCAGCAGTGCAGATATAGGGGCTTCTGTATATATAGTGAGGGGCAGCAGTGCAGATATAGGGGCTTCTGTATATATAGTGAGGGGCAGCAGTGCAGATATAGAGGCTTCTGTATATATAGTGAGGGGCAGCAGTGCAGATATAGGGGCTTCTGTATATATAGTGAGGGGCAGCAGTGCAGATATAGGGGCTTCTGTATATATAGTGAGGGGCAGCAGTGCAGATATAGGGGCTTCTGTATATATAGTGAGGGGCAGCAGTGCAGATATAGGGGCTTCTGTATATATAGTGAGGGGCAGCAGTGCAGATATAGGGGCTTCTGTATATATAGTGAGGGGCAGCAGTGCAGATATAGAGGCTTCTGTATATATAGTGAGGGGCAACAGTGCAGATATAAAGGCTTCTGTATATATAGTGAGGGGGCAGCAGTGTAGATATAGGGGCTTCTGTATATATAGTGAGGGGCAGCAGTGCAGATATAGAGGCTTCTGTATATATAGTGAGGGGCAACAGTGCAGATATAGGGGCTTCTGTATATATAGTGAGGGGCAACAGTGCAGATATAAAGGCTTCTGTATATATAGTGAGGGGCAGCAGTGCAGATATAGGGGCTTCTGTATATATAGTGAGGGGCAGCAGTGCAGATATAGGGGCTTCTGTATATATAGTGAGGGGCAACAGTGCAGATATAGAGGCCTCTGTATATATAGTGAGGGGCAGCAGTGCAGATATAGGGGCTTCTGTATATATAGTGATGGGGCAGCAGTGTAGATATAGGGGCTTCTGTATATATAGTGAGGGGCAGCAGTGCAGATATAGAGGCTTCTGTATATATAGTGAGGGGCAGCAGTGCAGATATAGAGGCTTCTGTATATATAGTGAGGGGCAGCAGTGCAGATATAGGGGCTTCTGTATATATAGTGAGGGGCAGCAGTGCAGATATAGGGGCTTCTGTATATATAGTGAGGGGCAGCAGTGCAGATATAGGGGCTTCTGTATATATAGTGAGGGGCAGCAGTGCAGATATAGAGGCTTCTGTATATATAGTGAGGGGCAACAGTGCAGATATAAAGGCTTCTGTATATATAGTGAGGGGGCAGCAGTGTAGATATAGGGGCTTCTGTATATATAGTGAGGGGCAGCAGTGCAGATATAGAGGCTTCTGTATATATAGTGAGGGGCAGCAGTGCAGATATAGAGGCTTCTGTATATATAGTGAGGGGCAGCAGTGCAGATATAGATGCTTCTGTATATATAGTGAGGGGCAGCAGTGCAGATATAGGGGCTTCTGTATATATAGTGAGGGGCAGTAGTGCAGATATAGATGCTTCTGTATATATAGTGAGGGGCAGCAGTGCAGATATAGAGGCTTCTGTATATATAGTGAGGGGCAGCAGTGCAGATATAGGGGCTTCTGTATATATAGTGAGGGGCAGCAGTGCAGATATAGGGTCTTCTGTATATATAGTGAGGGGCAGCAGTGCAGATATAGAGGCTTCTGTATATATAGTGAGGGACAGCAGTGCAGATATAGGGGCTTCTGTATATATAGTGAGGGGCAGCAGTGCAGATATAGGGGCTTCTGTATATATAGTGAGTGGCAGCAGTGCAGATATAGAGGCTTCTGTATATATAGTGAGGGGCAGCAGTGCAGATATAGGGGCTTCTGTATATATAGTGAGGGGCAGCAGTGCAGATATAGGGGCTTCTGTATAAATAGTGAGAGGCAGCAGTGCAGACATAGAGGCTTCTGTATATATAGTGAGGGGCAGCAGTGCAGATATAGAGGCTTCTGTATATATAGTGAGGGGCAGCAGTGCAGATATAGGGGCTTCTGTATATATAGTGAGGGGCAGCAGTGCAGATATAGAGGCTTCTGTATATATAGTGAGGGGCAGCAGTGCAGATATAGGGGCTTCTGTATATATAGTGAGGGGCAGCAGTGCAGATATAGGGGCTTCTGTATATATAGTGAGGGGGCAGCAGTGCAGATATAGAGGCTTCTGTATATATAGTGAGGGGCAGCAGTGCAGATATAGAGGCTTCTGTATATATAGTGAGGGGCAGCAGTGCAGATATAGGGGCTTCTGTATATATAGTGAGGGGCAGCAGTGCAGATATAGGGGCTTCTGTATATATAGTGAGGGGCAGCAGTGCAGATATAGGGGCTTCTGTATATATAGTGAGGGGCAGCAGTGCAGATATAGAGGCTTCTGTATATATAGTGAGGGGGCAGCAGTGTAGATATAGGGGCTTCTGTATATATAGTGAGGGGCAGCAGTGCAGATATAGAGGCTTCTGTATATATAGTGAGGGGCAACAGTGCAGATATAGGGGCTTCTGTATATATAGTGAGGGGCAACAGTGCAGATATAAAGGCTTCTGTATATATAGTGAGGGGGCAGCAGTGCAGATATAGGGGCTTCTGTACATATAGTGAGGGGCAACAGTGCAGATATAGAGGCCTCTGTATATATAGTGAGGGGCAGCAGTGCAGATATAGGGGCTTCTGTATATATAGTGATGGGGCAGCAGTGTAGATATAGGGGCTTCTGTATATATAGTGAGGGGCAGCAGTGCAGATATAGAGGCTTCTGTATATATAGTGAGGGGCAGCAGTGCAGATATAGAGGCTTCTGTATATATAGTGAGGGGCAGCAGTGCAGATATAGGGGCTTCTGTATATATAGTGAGGGGCAGCAGTGCAGATATAGAGGCCTCTGTATATATAGTGAGGGGCAGCAGTGCAGATATAGGGGCTTCTGTATATATAGTGATGGGGCAGCAGTGTAGATATAGGGGCTTCTGTATATATAGTGAGGGGCAGCAGTGCAGATATAGAGGCTTCTGTATATATAGTGAGGGGCAGCAGTGCAGATATAGAGGCTTCTGTATATATAGTGAGGGGCAGCAGTGCAGATATAGGGGCTTCTGTATATATAGTGAGGGGCAGCAGTGCAGATATAGGGGCTTCTGTATATATAGTGAGGGGCAGCAGTGCAGATATAGGGGCTTCTGTATATATAGTGAGGGGCAGCAGTGCAGATATAGGGGCTTCTGTATATATAGTGAGGGGCAGCAGTGCAGATATAGAGGCTTCTGTATATATAGTGAGGGGGCAGCAGTGTAGATATAGGGGCTTCTGTATATATAGTGAGGGGCAGCAGTGCAGATATAGAGGCTTCTGTATATATAGTGAGGGGCAACAGTGCAGATATAGGGGCTTCTGTATATATAGTGAGGGGCAACAGTGCAGATATAAAGGCTTCTGTATATATAGTGAGGGGGCAGCAGTGCAGATATAGGGGCTTCTGTATATATAGTGAGGGGCAACAGTGCAGATATAGAGGCCTCTGTATATATAGTGAGGGGCAGCAGTGCAGATATAGGGGCTTCTGTATATATAGTGATGGGGCAGCAGTGTAGATATAGGGGCTTCTGTATATATAGTGAGGGGCAGCAGTGCAGATATAGAGGCTTCTGTATATATAGTGAGGGGCAGCAGTGCAGATATAGAGGCTTCTGTATATATAGTGAGGGGCAGCAGTGCAGATATAGGGGCTTCTGTATATATAGTGAGGGGCAGCAGTGCAGATATAGGGGCTTCTGTATATATAGTGAGGGGCAGCAGTGCAGATATAGGGGCTTCTGTATATATAGTGAGGGGCAGCAGTGCAGATATAGAGGCTTCTGTATATATAGTGAGGGGCAACAGTGCAGATATAAAGGCTTCTGTATATATAGTGAGGGGGCAGCAGTGTAGATATAGGGGCTTCTGTATATATAGTGAGGGGCAGCAGTGCAGATATAGAGGCTTCTGTATATATAGTGAGGGGCAGCAGTGCAGATATAGAGGCTTCTGTATATATAGTGAGGGGCAGTAGTGCAGATATAGATGCTTCTGTATATATAGTGAGGGGCAGCAGTGCAGATATAGGGGCTTCTGTATATATAGTGAGGGGCAGTAGTGCAGATATAGATGCTTCTGTATATATAGTGAGGGGCAGCAGTGCAGATATAGAGGCTTCTGTATATACAGTCATATGAAAAAGTTTGGGCACCCCTATTAATCTTAAGCTTAATGTTTTATAAAAATTGGTGTTTTTGCAACAGCTATTTCAGTTTGATCTATGTAATAACTGTTGGATACAGTAATGTTTCTGTCTTGAAATGAGGTTCATTGTACTAACAGAAAATGTGCAATCTGCATTCAAACAAAATTTGACAGGTGCATAAGTATGGGCACCTCACCAGAAAAGTGACATTAATATTTAGTAATTCCTCCTTTTGCAAAAATAACAGCCTCTAGTCGCTTCCTGTAGCTTTTAATGAGTTCCTGGATCCTGGATGAAGGTATTTTTGACCATTCCTCTTTACAAAACAATTCCAGTTCAGTTAAGTTTGATGGTCGCCGAGCATGGACAGCCCTCTTCAAATGATCCCACAGATGTTCAATGATATTCAGGTCTGGGGACTGGGATGGCCATTCCAGAACGTTGTAATTGTTCCTCTGCATGAATGCCTGAGTAGATTTGGAGCGGTGTTTTGGATCATTGTCTTGCTGAAAGATCCATCCCCTGCGTAACTTCAACTATATCACTGATACTTGAACATTATTGTCAAGAATCTGACTGAGTGGAATCCATGCGTCCCTCAACTTTAACAAGATTCCCGGTGCCGGCATTGGCCACACAGCCCCAAAGCATGATGGAACCTCCACCAAATTTTACTGTGGGTAGCAAGTGTTTTTCTTGGAATGCTGTGTTTTTTTGCCGCCATGCATAACACCTTTTTGTATGACCAAACAACTCAATCTTGGTTTCATCAGTCCACAGGACCTTCTTCCAAAAAGAAATTGGCTTCTCCAAATGTGCTTTTGCATACCTCAGCCGACTCTGTTTGTGGCGTGCTTGCAGAAACGGCTTCTTTCGCATCACTCTCCCATACAGCTTCTCCTTGTGCAAAGTGCGTTGTATAGTTGACCGATGCACAGTGACACCATCTGCAGCAAGTTGATGCTGCAGCTCTCTGGAAGTGGTCTGAGGATTGTCCTTGACTGATCTCACCATTCTTCTTCTCTGCCTTTCTGATGTTTTTCTTGGCCTGCCACTTCTGGCCTTAACAAGAACTTTCCCTGTGTTCTTCCATTTCCTTACTATGTTCCTCACAGTGGAAACTGACAGGTTAAATCTCTGAGACATCTTTTTGTATCCTTCCCCTGAACAACTATGTTGAATAATCTTTGTTTTCAGATCATTTGACAGTTGTTTTGAGAAGCCCATGATGCTGTCTTCAGAGGAGATTCAAACAGGAGAAAAACTTGCAAGTGGCCACTTTAAGTAGCTTTTCTCATGATTGCATACACCTGGCTATGAAGTTCAAAGCTCAGTGAGGTTACAAAACAAAAAAAAGTGCTTTAGTAAGTCAGTAAAAAGTAGGTAGGAGTATTTAAAAGAAGAAAATGATAAGGGTGCCCATACTTATGCACCTGACAAATTTTGTTTGAATGCAGATTGCACATTTTCTGTTAGTACAATAAACCTCATTTCAAGGCAGAAACATTACTGTGTCCAACAGTTATTACATATATCAAACTGAAATAGCTGTTGCAAAAACACCAATTTTTATAAAACATTAAGCTTAAGATTAATAGGGGTGCCCAAACTTTTTCATATGACTGTATAGTGAGGGGCAGCAGTGCAGATATAGAGGCTTCTGTATATATAGTGAGGGGCAGCAGTGCAGATATAGGGGCTTCTGTATATATAGTGAGAGGCAGCAGTGCAGATATAGGGGCTTCTGTATATATAGTGAGGGGCAGCAGTGCAGATATAGGGGCTTCTGTATATATAGTGAGAGGCAGCAGTGCAGATATAGAGGCTTCTGTATATATAGTGAGGGACAGCAATGCAGATATAGGGGCTTCTGTATATATAGTGAGGGGCAGCAGTGCAGATATAGGGGCTTCTGTATATATAGTGAGGGGCAGCAGTGCAGATATAGAGGCTTCTGTATATATAGTGAGGGGGCAGCAGTGCAGATATAGAGGCTTCTGTATATATAGTGAGGGGCAGCAGTGCAGATATAGGGCTTCTGTATATATAGTGAGGGGCAGCAGTGCAGATATAGGGGCTTCTGTATATATAGTGAGGGGCAGCAGTGCAGATATAGGGGCTTCTGTATAAATAGTGAGGGGCAGCAGTGCAGATATAGGGGCTTCTGTATATATAGTGAGGGGGCAGCAGTGCAGATATAGAGGCTTTTGTATATATAGTGAGGGGCAGCAGTGCAGATATAGGGCTTCTGTAGATATAGTGAGGGGCAGCAGTGCAGATATAGGGGCTTCTGTATATATAGTGAGGGGCAGCAGTGCAGATATAGAGGCTTCTGTATATATAGTGAGGGGCAGCAGTGCAGATATAAGGGCTTCTGTATATATAGTGAGAGGCAGCAGTGCAGATATAGAGGCTTCTGTATATATAGTGAGGGGCAGTAGTGCAGATATAGGGGCTTCTGTATATATAGTGAGGGGCAGCAGTGCAGATATAGAGGCTTCTGTATATACAGTGAGGGGCAACAGTGCAGATATAGGGGCTTCTGTATATATAGTGAGGGGCAACAGTGCAGATATAAAGGCTTCTGTATATATAGTGAGGGGCAACAGTGCAGATATAAAGGCTTCTGTATATATAGTGAGGGGCAGCAGTGCAGATATAGGGGCTTCTGTATATATAGTGAGGGGCAGCAGTGCCGATATAGAGGCTTCTGTATATATAGTGAGGGGCAGCAGTGCAGATATAGGGGCTTCTGTATATATAGTGATGGGGCAGCAGTGCAGATATAGGTGCTTCTGTATATATAGTGAGGGGCAGCAGTGCAGATATAGAGGCTTCTGTATATATAGTGAGGGGCAGCAGTGCAGATATAGAGGCTTCTGTATATATAGTGAGGGGCAGCAGTGCAGATATAGGGGCTTCTGTATATATAGTGAGGGGCAGCAGTGCAGATATAGGGGCTTCTGTATATATAGTGAGGGGCAGCAGTGCAGATATAGGGGCTTCTGTATATATAGTGAGGGGCAGCAGTGCAGATATAGGGGCTTCTGTATATATAGTGAGGGGCAGCAGTGCAGATATAGAGGCTTCTGTATATATAGTGAGGGGCAACAGTGCAGATATAAAGGCTTCTGTATATATAGTGAGGGGCAGCAGTGTAGATATAGGGGCTTCTGTATATATAGTGAGGGGCAGCAGTGCAGATATAGAGGCTTCTGTATACATAGTGAGGGGCAGCAGTGCAGATATAGAGGCTTCTGTATATATAGTGAGGGGCAGTAGTGCAGATATAGATGCTTCTGTATATATAGTGAGGGGCAGCAGTGCAGATATAGAGGCTTCTGTATATATAGTGAGGGGCAGCAGTGCAGATATAGGGGCTTCTGTATATATAGTGAGAGGCAGCAGTGCAGATATAGAGGCTTCTGTATATATAGTGAGGGGCAGCAGTGCAGATATAGGGGCTTCTGTATATATAGTGAGAGGCAGCAGTGCAGATATAGAGGCTTCTGTATATATAGTGAGAGGCAGTAGTGCAGATATAGAGGCTTCTGTATATATAGTGAGGGGCAGCAGTGCAGATATAGGGGCTTCTGTATATATAGTGAGAGGCAGCAGTGCAGATATAGAGGCTTCTGTATATATAGTGAGGGGCAGCAGTGCAGATATAGGGGCTTCTGTATATATAGTGAGAGGCAGCAGTGCAGATATAGAGGCTTCTGTATATATAGTGAGGGGCAGCAGTGCAGATATAGGGGCTTCTGTATATATAGTGAGGGGCAGCAGTGCAGATATAGGGGCTTCTGTATATATAGTGAGGGGCAGCAGTGCAGATATAGAGGCTTCTGTATATATAGTGAGGGGCAGCAGTGCAGATATAGAGGCTTCTGTATATATAGTGAGGGGCAGCAGTGCAGGTATAGAGGCTTCTGTATATATAGTGAGAGGCAGCAGTGCAGATACAGAGGCTTCTGTATATATAGTGAGGGGCAGCAGTGCAGATATAGGGGCTTCTGTATATATAGTGAGGGGCAGCAGTGCAGATATAGAGGCTTCTGTATATATAGTGAGGGGCAGCAGTGCAGATATAGAGGCTTCTGTATATATAGTGAGGGGCAGCAGTGCAGATATAGGGGCTTCTGTATATATAGTGAGGGGCAGCAGTGCAGATATAGGGGCTTCTGTATATATAGTGAGGGGCAGCAGTGCAGATATAGAGGCTTCTGTATATATAGTGAGGGGGCAGCAGTGCAGATATAGAGGCTTCTGTATATATAGTGAGGGGCAGCAGTGCAGATATAGGGCTTCTGTATATATAGTGAGGGGCAGCAGTGCAGATATAGGGGCTTCTGTATATATAGTGAGGGGCAGCAGTGCAGATATAGGGGCTTCTGTATATATAGTGAGGGGCAGCAGTGCAGATATAGGGGCTTCTGTATATATAGTGAGGGGCAACAGTGCAGATATAGAGGCTTCTGTATATATAGTGAGGGGGCAGCAGTGCAGATATAGAGGCTTTTGTATATATAGTGAGGGGCAGCAGTGCAGATATAGGGGCTTCTGTATATATAGTGAGGGGCAGCAGTGCAGATATAGAGGCTTCTGTATATATAGTGAGGGGCAGCAGTGCAGATATAGAGGCTTCTGTATATATAGTGAGGGGCAGCAGTGCAGATATAGGGGCTTCTGTATATATAGTGAGGGGCAGCAGTGCAGATATAGGGGCTTCTGTATATATAGTGAGGGGCAGCAGTGCAGATATAGGGGCTTCTGTATATATAGTGAGGGGCAGCAGTGCAGATATAGGGGCTTCTGTATATATAGTGAGGGGCAGCAGTGCAGATATAGGGGCTTCTGTATATATAGTGAGGGGCAGCAGTGCAGATATAGGGGCTTCTGTATATATAGTGAGGGACAGCAGTGCAGATATAGGGGCTTCTGTATATATAGTGAGGGGCAGCAGTGCAGATATAGGGGCTTCTGTATATATAGTGAGGGGCAGCAGTGCAGATATAGGGGCTTCTGTATATATAGTGAGGGGCAGCAGAGCAGATATAGGGGCTTCTGTATATATAGTGAGGGGCAGCAGTGCAGATATAGAGGCTTCTGTATATATAGTGAGGGGCAGCAGTGCAGATATAGGGGCTTCTGTATATACAGGGAGGGGCAGCAGTGCAGATAAAGAGGCGTCTGTATATATAGTGAGGGGCAGCAGTGCAGATATAGGGGCTTCTGTATATACAGGGAGGGGCAGCAGTGCAGATAAAGAGGCGTCTGTATATATAGTGAGGGGCAGCAGTGCAGATATAGGGGCTTCTGTATATACAGGGAGGGGCAGCAGTGCAGATAAAGAGGCGTCTGTATATATAGTGAGGGGCAGCAGTGCAGATATAGGGCTTCTGTATATATAGTGAGGGGCAGCAGTGCAGATATAGAGGCTCCTGTATATATAGTGAGGTGCAGTAGTGCAGATATAGGGGCTTCTGTATATATAGTGAGGGGCAGCAGTGCAGATATAGGAGCTTCTGTATATATAGTGAGAGGCAGCAGTGCAGATATAGGGGCTTCTGTATATATAGTGAGAGGCAGTACTGCAGATATAGAGGCTTCTGTATATATAGTGAGGTGCAGCAGTGCAGATATAGAGGCTTCTGTATATATAGTGAGGGGCAGCAGTGCAGATATAGGGGCTTCTGTATATATAGTGAGGGGCAGCAGTGCAGATATAGAGGCTTCTGTATATATAGTGAGGGGCACTAGTGCAGATATAGGGGCTTCTGTATATATAGTAAGGAGCAGCAGTGAAGATATGGGGGCTTCTGTATATATAGTGAGGAGCAGCAGTGCAGATATAGGGGCTTCTGTATATATAGTGAGGGGCAGCAGTGCAGATATAGGGGCTTCTGTATATATAGTGAGGTGCAGCAGTGCAGATATAGAGGCTTCTGTATATATAGTGAGGGGCAGCAGTGCAGATATAGGGGCTTCTGTATATATAGTGAGGGGCAGCAGTGCAGATATAGAGGCTTCTGTATATATAGTGAGGGGCACTAGTGCAGATATAGGGGCTTCTGTATATATAGTAAGGAGCAGCAGTGAAGATATGGGGGCTTCTGTATATATAGTGAGGGGCAGCAGTGCAGATATAGGGGCTTCTGTATATATAGTGAGGGGCAGCAGTGCAGATATAGGGGCTTCTGTATATATAGTGAGGGGCAGCAGTGCAGATATAGGGGCTTCTGTATATATAGTGGGGGGCTGCAGTCAGTATCGGGGGGCTGCAGTCAGTATCAGGGGGCTGCAGTCAGTATCGGGGGGCTGCAGTCAGTATTGGGGGTTGCAGTCAGTATCAGGGGGCTGCAGTCAGTATCGGGGGCTGCAGTCAGTATGGGGGGGCTGCAGTCAGTATCAGGGGGCTGCAGTCAGTATCGGGGGGCTGCAGTCAGTATTGGGGGTTGCAGTCAGTATCAGGGGGCTGCAGTCAGTATCAGGGGGCTGCAGTCAGTATCAGGGGGCTGCAGTCAGTATCGGGGGGCTGCAGTCAGTATTGGGGGTTGCAGTCAGTATCAGGGGGTTGCAGTCAGTATGGGGGGGCTGCAGTCAGTATGGCGGGTGCAGTCAGTATCGGGGGCTGCAGTCAATATCAGGGGGCTGCGGTCAGTATCAGGGGGCTGCAGTCAGTATGAGGGGTGAAGTCAGTATGGCGGGTGCAGTCAGTCTGGGGCTTTGCTCTTTCCATGGACTGCCAGGCTCCGCTCCGCTCCGGTCTCTACCCCCTGAACCCGAGAGACGCCCCGAGAATTGAGCTGTAAACTTCAGTCAGACACCGCAGCCCTTCCGGAGGAGGAGACACCGGCCTCACCCATCGCCTCCGCCGCAGGAGAGCGCACACGGCCGGGCACCTGCACCATGCTCCAGCGGCAGATCAATCGCATGCGGCAGCAGCTGGCGACCTACGGCAGGTGAGTGGCGCTGCCGTCCGTCTGCTGCACCGGGACCGTCACTGTGCCGCCGATCACAGGGGCCCTTCTCTGCTGCCAGGAGCTATTGCTGGAGGAGGAACCTGCAGATCG
This sequence comes from Phyllobates terribilis, assembly GCF_046119375.1. Lineage (NCBI taxonomy): Eukaryota > Metazoa > Chordata > Amphibia > Anura > Dendrobatidae > Phyllobates > Phyllobates terribilis. The sequence continues at coordinate 394,759,656 of NW_027362768.1, read as the reverse complement.
GAGCTCGGGACCAGGAGATCGGCGACAACAGGAAGCGACCGACACTGTGACAACGGCAGGAGAAAGTCACACAGGGCGATAACTGTATATACATGTACATGTAGCCCCCCCATGTCTGCTATATACTGGGTACAATGTACCCCCCCCATGTCTGCTATATACTGGGTACAATGTACCCCCCCATGTCTGCTATATACTGGGTACAATGTAGCCCCCCATGTCTGCTATATACTGGGTACAATGTACCCCCCCATGTCTGCTATATACTGGGTACAATGTATCATCCCCCATGTCTGCTATATACTGGGTACAATGTATCATCCCCCATGTCAGCTATATACTGGGTACAATGTACCCCCCCATGTCTGCTTTATACTGGGTACAATGTATCATCCTCCATGTCTGCCATATACTGGGTACAATGTACCCCCCGATTGTCTGCTTTATACTGGGTACAATGTATCATCCTCCATGTCTGCCATATACTGGGTACAATGTACCCCCCCATTGTCTGCTTTATACTGGGTACAATGTATCATCCCCCCCATGTCTGCTATATACTGGGTACAATGTATCATCCCCCATGTCTGCTATATACTGGGTACAATGTATCATCCCCCATGTCTGCTATATACTGGATACAATGTATCATCCCCCCCATGTCTGCTATATACTGGGTACAATGTACCCCCCCATTGTCTGCTTTATACTGGGTACAATGTATCATCCCCCCCATGTCTGCTATATACTGGGTACAATGTATCATCCCCCCCATGTCTGCTATATACTGGGTACAATGTATCATCCTCCATGTCTGCTATATACTGGGTACAATGTATCATCCCCCATGTCTGCTATATACTGGGTACAATGTACCCCCCCATGTCTGCTTTATACTGGGTACAATGTATCATCCTCCATGTCTGCCATATACTGGGTACAATGTATCATCCTCCATGTCTGCTATATACTGGGTACAATGTACCCCCCCGATTGTCTGCTTTATACTGGGTACAATGTATCATCCTCCATGTCTGCCATATACTGGGTACAATGTACCCCCCCATTGTCTGCTTTATACTGGGTACAATGTATCATCCTCCATGTCTGCCATATACTGGGTACAATGTACCCCCCGATTGTCTGCTTTATACTGGGTACAATGTATCATCCTCCATGTCTGCTATATACTGGGTACAATGTATCATCCCCCCCATGTCTGCTATATACTGGGTACAATGTATCATCCCCCATGTCTGCTATATACTGGGTACAATGTATCATCCCCCATGTCTGCTATATACTGGATACAATGTATCATCCCCCATGTCTGCTATATACTGGATACAATGTATCATCCCCCCCATGTCTGCTATATACTGGGTACAATTTACCCCCCCATTGTCTGCTTTATACTGGGTACAATGTATCATCCCCCCCATGTCTGCTATATACTGGGTACAATGTATCATCCCCCCCATGTCTGCTATATACTGGGTACAATGTATCATCCCCCCCATGTCTGCTATATACTGGGTACAATGTATCATCCCCCCCATGTCTGCTATATACCGGGTACAATGTATCATCCTCCATGTCTGCTATATACTGGATACAATGTATCATCCTCCATGTCTGCTATATACTGGGTACAATGTATCATCCCCCCCATGTCTGCTATATACCGGGTACAATGTATCCTCCCCCATGTCTGCTATATACCAGGTACAATGTATCCTCCCCCATGTCTGCTATATACTGGGTACAATGTATCATCCCCCCCATGTCTGCTATATACTGGGTACAATGTATCATCCCCCATGTCTGCTATATACTGGATACAATGTATCATCCCCCATGTCTGCTATATACTGGGTACAATGTATCATCCTCCATGTCTGCTATATACTGGGTACAATGTATCATCCCCCCATGTCTGCTATATACTGGGTACAATGTATCATCCCCCATGTCTGCTATATACTGGGTACAATGTATCACCCCCCATGTCTGCTATATACTGGATACAATGTATCATCCCCCATGCCTGCTATATACTGGGTACAATGTATCATCCTCCATGTCTGCTATATACTGGATACAATGTATCATCCCCCCATGTCTGCTATATACTGGATACAATGTATCATCCCCCATGTCTGCTATATACTGGGTACAATGTATCATCCCCCCATGTCTGCTATATACTGGATACAATGTATCATCCTCCATGTCTGCTATATACTGGATACAATGTATCATCCTCCATGTCTGCTATATACTGGATACAATGTATCATCCCCCATGTCTGCTATATACTGGGTACAATGTACTCCCCCATGTCTGCTATATACCGGGTACAATGTATCATCCTCCATGTCTGCTATATACCGGGTACAATGTATCATCCCCCATGTCTGCTATATACTGGGTACAATGTATCATCCCCCCCATGTCTGCTATATACTGGGTACAATGTACTCCCCCATGTCTGCTATATACCGGGTACAATGTATCATCCTCCATGTCTGCTATATACCGGGTACAATGTATCATCCCCCATGTCTGCTATATACTGGGTACAATGTATCATCCCCCATGTCTGCTATATACTGGGTACAATGTAGCCCCCCATGTCTGCTATATACTGGATACAATGTATCATCCTCCATGTCTGCTATATACTGGATACAATGTATCATCCCCCATGTCTGCTATATACTGGGTACAATGTACTCCCCCATGTCTGCTATATACCGGGTACAATGTATCATCCTCCATGTCTGCTATATACCGGGTACAATGTATCATCCCCCACGTCTGCTATATACTGGGTACAATGTATCATCCCCCCCATGTCTGCTATATACTGGGTACAATGTATCATCCCCCATGTCTGCTATATACTGGGTACAATGTATCACCCCCCATGTCTGCTATATACTGGATACAATGTATCATCCCCCATGCCTGCTATATACTGGGTACAATGTATCATCCTCCATGTCTGCTATATACTGGATACAATGTATCATCCCCCATGTCTGCTATATACTGGGTACAATGTATCATCCCCCCATGTCTGCTATATACTGGATACAATGTATCATCCTCCATGTCTGCTATATACTGGATACAATGTATCATCCCCCATGTCTGCTATATACTGGGTACAATGTACTCCCCCATGTCTGCTATATACCGGGTACAATGTATCATCCCCCATGTCTGCTATATACTGGGTACAATGTATCATCCTCCATGTCTGCTATATACCGGGTACAATGTATCATCCCCCATGTCTGCTGTATACCGGGTACAATGTATCATCCCCCACGTCTGCTATATACTGGGTACAATGTATCATCCCCCCCATGTCTGCTATATACTGGGTACAATGTATCATCCCCCATGTCTGCTATATACTGGGTACAATGTACCCCCCCATTGTCTGCTATATACTGGGTACAATGTATCATCCTCCATGTCTGCTATATACTGGGTACAATGTATCATCCCCCCCATGTCTGCTATATACTGGGTACAATGTATCATCCCCCATGTCTGCTATATACTGGGTACAATGTACCCCCCCATTGTCTGCTATATACTGGGTACAATGTATCATCCTCCATGTCTGCTATATACTGGGTACAATGTATCATCCCCCATGTCTGCTCTATACTGGGTACAATGTATCATCGCCCATGTCTGCTATATACCGGGTACAATGTATCATCCCCCATGTCTGCCATATACCGGGTACAATGTATCATCCCCCATGTCTGCTATATACTGGGTACAATGTATCATCCTCCATGTCTGCTATATACTGGGTACAATGTATCATCCCCCATGTCTGCTATATACTGGGTACAATGTATCATCCTCCATGTCTGCTATATACTGAGTACAATGTACCCCCCCATGTCTGCTATATACTGGGTACAATGTATCATCGCCCATGTCTGCTATATACTGGATACAATGTATCATCCTCCATGTCTGCTATATACTGGGTACAATGTACCCCCCCATGTCTGCTATATACTGGGTACAATGTAGCCCCCCATGTCTGCTATTTACTGGGTACAATGTATCATCCCCCATGTCTGCTATATACTGAGTACAATGTACCCCCCCATGTCTGCTATATACTGGGTACAATGTACCCCCCCATGTCTGCTATATACTGGGTACAATGTAGCCCCCCATGTCTGCTATATACTGGGTACAATGTATCATCCCCCATGTCTGCTATATACTGGGTACAATGTATCCCCCCATGTCTGCTATATACTGGGTACAATGTATCATCCCCCATGTCTGCTTTATACTGGATACAATGTATCATCCTCCATGTCTGCTAAATACTGGGTACAATGTATCATCCTCCATGTCTGCTATATACTGGGTACAATGTATCATCCTCCATGTCTGCTATATACTTGGTACAATGTATCATCCTCCATGTCTGCTATATACTGGGTACAATGTATCATCCTCCATGTCTGCTATATACTGGATACAATGTATCATCCCCCATGTCTGCTATATACTGGATATAATGTATCATCCCCCATGTCTGCTATATACTGGGTACAATGTATCATCCTCCATGTCTGCTATATACTGGGTACAATGTATCATCCCCCATGTCTGCTATATACTGGGTACAATGTATCATCCTCCATGTCTGCTATATACTGGGTACAATGTATCATCCTCCATGTCTGCTATATACTGGGTACAATGTATCATCCTCCATGTCTGCTATATACTGGGTACAATGTATCATCCCCCATTGTCTGCTATATACTGGGTACAATGTATCATCCCCCATGTCTGCTATATACCGGGTACAATGTATCATCCCCCATGTCTGCTATATACTGGATACAATGTATCATCCCCCATGTCTGCTATATACTGGGTACAATGTATCATCCTCCATGTCTGCTATATACTGGGTACAATGTATCATCCTCCATGTCTGCTATATACTGGGTACAATGTACCCCCCCATGTCTGCTATATACTGGGTACAATGTATCATTCCCCATGTCTGCCATATACCGGGTACAATGTATCATCCCCCATGTCTGCTATATACTGGATACAATGTATCATCCCCCATGTCTGCCATATACCGAGTACAATGTATCATCCCCCATGTCTGCTATATACTGGGTACAATGTATCATCCTCCATGTCTGCTATATACTGGGTACAATGTACCCCCCCATGTCTGCTATATACTGGGTACAATGTATCATTCCCCATGTCTGCCATATACCGAGTACAATGTATCATCCCCCATGTCTGCTATATACTGGGTACAATGTATCATCCTCCATGTCTGCTATATACTGGGTACAATGTACCCCCCCCATGTCTGCTATATACTGGGTACAATGTATCATCCCCCATGTCTGCTATATACTGGGTACAATGTATCATCCTCCATATCTGCTATATACTGGGTACAATGTACCCCCCCATGTCTGCTATATACTGGGTACAATGTATCATCCCCCGTGTCTGCTATATACTGGGTACAATGTATCATCCTCCATGTCTGCTATATACCGGGTACAATGTATCATCCTCCATGTCTGCTATATACCGGGTACAATGTATCATCCCCCATGTCTGCTATATACTGGGTACAATGTATCATCCCCCCATGTCTGCTATATACTGGGTACAATGTATCATCCCCCCATGTCTGCTATATACTGGGTACAATGTATCATCCTCCATGTCTGCTATATACTGGGTACAATGTATCATCCTCCATGTCTGCTATATACTGGGTACAATGTATCATCCCCATGTCTGCTATATACTGGATACAATGTACTCCCCCATGTCTGCTATATACTGGGTACAATGTATCATCCTCCATGTCTGCTATATACTGGATACAATGTATCATCCCCCCCCCATGTCTGCTATATACTGGGTACAATGTATCATCCTCCATGTCTGCTATATACTGGGTACAATGTATCATCCTCCATGTCTGCTATATACTGGGTACAATGTATCATCCCCATGTCTGCTATATACTGGATACAATGTACTCCCCCATGTCTGCTATATAATGGGTACAATGTATCATCCCCCATGTCTGCTATATACTGGGTACAATGTATCATCCCCCATGTCTGCTATATACTGGGTACAATGTACCCCCCCATTGTCTGCTATATACTGGGTACAATGTATCATCCTCCATGTCTGCTATAAACTGGGTACAATGTATCATCCCCCATGTCTGCTATATACTGGGTACAATGTATCATCCCCCATGTCTGCTATATACTGGGTACAATGTATCATCCCCCATGTCTGCTATATACTGGGTACAATGTATCATCCCCCATGTCTGCTATATACTGGGTACAATGTATCATCCCCCCCATGTCTGCCATATACCGGGTACAATGTATCATCCCCCATGTCTGCCATATACCGGGTACAATGTATCATCCCCCATGTCTGCTATATACTGGGTACAATGTATCATCCCCCATGTCTGCTATATACTGGGTACAATGTATCATCCCCCATGTCTGCTATATACTGGGTACAATGTATCATCCCCCATGTCTGCCATATACCGGGTACAATGTATCATCCCCCATGTCTGCTATATACTGGGTACAATGTATCATCCTCCATGTCTGCTATATACTGGGTACAATGTATCATCCCCCATGTCTGCTATATACTGGGTACAATGTACCCCCCCATGTCTGCTATATACTGGGTACAATGTATCATCCCCCATGTCTGCTATATACTGGGTACAATGTATCATCCTCCATGTCTGCTATATACTGGGTACAATGTACCCCCCCATGTCTGCTATATACTGGGTACAATGTAGCCCCCCATGTCTGCTATATACTGGGTACAATGTATCATCCTCCATGTCTGCTATATACTGGGTACAATGTATCATCCTCCATGTCTGCTATATACTGGGTACAATGTATCATCCCCCATGTCTGCTATATACTGGGTACAATGTATCATCCCCCATGTCTGCTATATACTGGATACAATGTATCATCCTCCATGTCTGCTATATACTGGGTACAATGTACCCCTCCATGTCTGCTATATACTGGGTACAATGTAGCCCCCCATGTCTGCTATTTACTGGGTACAATGTATCATCCCCCATGTCTGCTAAATACTGGGTACAATGTATCATCCTCCATGTCTGCTATATACTGGGTACAATGTACCCCTCCATGTCTGCTATATACTGGGTACAATGTAGCCCCCCATGTCTGCTATTTACTGGATACAATGTATCATCCTCCATGTCTGCTAAATACTGGGTACAATGTATCATCCTCCATGTCTGCTAAATACTGGGTACAATGTATCATCCCCCATGTCTGCTAAATACTGGGTACAATGTATCATCCCCCATGTCTGCTATATACTGGGTACAATGTATCATCCCCCATGTCTGCTATATACTGGATACAATGTATCATCCTCCATGTCTGCTATATACTGGGTACAATGTACCCCTCCATGTCTGCTATATACTGGGTACAATGTAGCCCCCCATGTCTGCTATTTACTGGATACAATGTATCATCCTCCATGTCTGCTAAATACTGGGTACAATGTATCATCCTCCATGTCTGCTATATACTGGGTACAATGTATCATCCTCCATGTCTGCTATATACTGGGTACAATGTATCATCCCCCATGTCTGCTATATACTGGGTACAATGTACCCCCCCATGTCTGCTATATACTGGGTACAATGTATCATCCCCCATGTCTGCTATATACTGGGTACAATGTATCATCCTCCATGTCTGCTATATACTGGGTACAATGTATCATCCTCCATGTCTGCTATATACTGGGTACAATGTATCATCCTCCATGTCTGCTATATACTGGGTACAATGTATCATCCTCCATGTCTGCTATATACTGGGTACAATGTACCCCCCCATGTCTGCTATATACTGGGTACAATGTAGCCCCCCATGTCTGCTATATACTGGGTACAATGTATCATCCTCCATGTCTGCTAAATACTGGGTACAATGTATCATCCTCCATGTCTGCTAAATACTGGGTACAATGTATCATCCCCCATGTCTGCTAAATACTGGGTACAATGTATCATCCCCCATGTCTGCTATATACTGGGTACAATGTATCATCCCCCATGTCTGCTAAATACTGGGTACAATGTATCATCCTCCATGTCTGCTAAATACTGGGTACAATGTATCATCCTCCATGTCTGCTAAATACTGGGTACAATGTATCATCCCCCATGTCTGCTAAATACTGGGTACAATGTATCATCCCCCATGTCTGCTATATACTGGGTACAATGTATCATCCCCCATGTCTGCTAAATACTGGGTACAATGTATCATCCCCCATGTCTGCTAAATACTGGGTACAATGTATCATCCTCCATGTCTGCTAAATACTGGGTACAATGTATCATCCCCCATGTCTGCTATATACTGGGTACAATGTATCATCCCCCATGTCTGCTATATACTGGATACAATGTATCATCCTCCATGTCTGCTAAATACTGGGTACAATGTATCATCCTCCATGTCTGCTATATACTAGGTACAATGTATCATCCTCCATGTCTGCTATATACTGGGTACAATGTATCATCCCCCATGTCTGCTATATACTGGGTACAATGTATCATCCCCCATGTCTGCTATATACTGGATACAATGTATCATCCTCCATGTCTGCTAAATACTGGGTACAATGTATCATCCTCCATGTCTGCTATATACTGGGTACAATGTATCATCCTCCATGTCTGCTATATACTGGGTACAATGTATCATCCTCCATGTCTGCTATATACTGGGTACAATGTATCATCCTCCATGTCTGCTAAATACTGGGTACAATGTATCATCCCCCATGTCTGCTATATACTGGATACAATGTATCATCCTCCATGTCTGCTATATACTGGGTACAATGTATCATCCTCCATGTCTGCTATATATTGGATACAATGTATCATCCCCCATGTCTGCTATATACTGGATACAATGTGTAACATACCTGGCGGCGTCCTTGCATGGTGGTCCATCTCCCACTGTGCAAGAGGGCGCACTTGATCTCCTGTCCAGAATGTCTCTCTGGCTTCCCTCCATGCTGTCTGTTTGTGTCTGTTTCTGCTGCTTAAGGGCGGCGCCCGATCACTTCCTGCCTTTTGTACCTGCTGTGGGTCACACCCCTTGTGCGTCCTCAGCCTATTGCTGTCTGTCACTTGGTATATAGCTCAGCAGCTCCCTTCTATCCCTGCCTGAGCATAGTGTTTCCTTCAGTGTGTGCTTGCACTCTGACGGTGCCAGGTCCCGCCTCTTGTCTCCTGCTTTTTGTATCAGTTCCCGTGTCTGAACTGAGTCCTGTATGTCTCCTGCTTTGCGGTATCAGCTCCTGTGTCTGAACTGTGTCCTGTATGTCTCCTGCTTTGCGGTATCAGCTCCCGTGTCTGAACTGAGTCCTGTATGTCTCCTGCTTTGCGGTATCAGCTCCCGTGTCTGAACTGAGTCCTGTATGTCTCCTGCTTTGCGGTATCAGCTCCCGTGTCTGAACTGACTCCTTTCTGTGTTCTCTTGTCTGTCCTGTCTGAACACGCTCCTAGCCTGTTCCTCTCGCCTTCTAGTGGCCGATTTCCTAGACCTGCTCCTGTGTCTGGTCTGTCCTGTCTGAACACGCTCCTTGCCTGTTCGTTCCGCCTTCTAGTGGCCGATTTCCTAGACCCGCTCCTGCGTCTGGTCTGTCCTGTCTGAACACGCTCCTTGCCTGTTCGTTCCGCCTCTCTGGGGGCCGTATTCCCAGACCCGCTCCTGTATCCCTCTGCAGTGTCGGTCTCCTCCGTACACTCAGTTCCAGTCTGAACTCTCTCCTGTCCTTTACCTGTTTTGCCTCTATGTCCGTTCCCTTCCTTTTTCTGCAGAGTCTGAACTCGTACCTAACTCCTGCTTGTTGTCTCTGCAAGTACTGTGTGAGTATCTGGCTCTGTCTTTCCCTTCCTGTCTGTTCTGTGTGAACAGAGCCCTGTCCTCCCTGCTCAGCCTTGTCTGCACTCTAGCTGTGCTTGCCTGTAACCCTCTGCCTGTATTGTTCCTGAGTCCCGGTGTGTACTGGGTCCTATCCCGCCTGTGTTCCTACCTGCTAGTGCCTCTCTGTCTGCACTCTAGCTGTGCTTGCCTTTACCCCCCTGCCTGCATACCTGCCTGCCTGCATACCAGTCGTGCCTGCCTATACCCACCAGTCTGTGTGCCAGCCTACCAGCCTGTTCCTGTATTCCCCTGTGTGGGTCAACAGCCGTGTCCGGGGTCTGTCCTGGAGTAGCACCTGGTCCCTCTGCTCGGTTCCTCCTTGGTGCACTGGCGTCGTATGCCGTCGTGCGACCCTGGTCGGATCGGGTGAATACTTAGTCACGCCCCTCCAGGCATTCACTCTCCGGCACGGTCCAGTGGAATCACTACCAATCACACGCACACGCCGCTTAGCCCGGGCGTGTGCATAACAGCATGCTCAGGCCATGGTTCCCGTTGAGCCCCACGGCCTTCGCTCTTTGAGAAGTTTTTCCAGCGAATACATGCATTAAAATAAAATAAATAAATTTTTTTCCCCCTTTAGCTGAGTTCCAGGCGAGTTACGCACCCGTCCAGATGGATCTATCAGCTCTCGTTCCTGCGGATCCGCCACGTTACTATGGGGATCCAAGACAGTGTCGTGCATTTGTGGAGCAATGCATGCTACACTTTAAGGCCTACCCTCTCTATTTTCCTTCCGATTGGGCTAAAGTGGCCTTTATGATTGACTACCTAGCGGGTGATGCCTTGAAATGGGTCACCCCCCTATGGGAAGCATGGGATCCTGTCATCCTTGACCTGCAGGCCTTCCTGGTGGCCTTTCGTATGGTCTTCGAGGACCCTAACTCTGAAGCCCCTGCTGAAGCTTCACTTCCCAATATCCCGGAGCAGCCCCGACGGGTAATGTGTGTGGGTAGCGCAATAGTCCTCCAGCCCAATGAGACTACTGCCCACCCAGAATCCTCACAGGGTGACTACGCTTTCCGGAATACTTCTCTCAACCTCAAGAGGCAGTCCAGACGTGCTAGACTTAGAGGCAAGCCGTCACGCCAGGGTCTGTCCTCCCTGAGACCTCCTGACCCCAACCTTGAAGTCCCTACTGAAGCTTCATCTCCCTGTATCCCGGAGAAACCCCAATGGGTAATGTGCGTGGGTAGGGCACCAGTTCTCCTGGCCGAAGAGACTTCTGCCCATCCAGACTCCACACAGGAGAACTTCCTGCACCCGGCATCAGATGCTTCTTTCTCTTTAACCGGTGTGCATGTCCAAGGATGCTCCAAAGCTGTGGTTACCTCAGAGTCTGTGCACCTCTACTACCTGGCGGAGGATCCCCTGTTGCCTCCTGAACCCTCCGGGATACCACTCGATGACAAATGGAGAGAGACTTCTCTACACCCGGTACTCAATACTTTGTCCGCTTCGTCCTGTGAGCCTGACAATGGGTACCCCAAAGTGGTAGTTACCTCCGAGTCTCTACACCCCTCCGACCAGGCGGAGGATCTCCAGTTGTCTCCTGAACCCTTCGGGGTGCTACCTGGTAGCGAAAGGACAGAGACTCTCCTATACTCTGTACCTGATACCTCGCTCGCTTCGTCCAGTGAGTCCAACTTAGTGTACTCCGAAGCAGAGGTTACTCCTGAGTCTCTACACCCCTCCGACCAGGCGGAGGACCTCCAGTTGTGTTCAGAATCCTTCGGGGTGCCACCTGGTGGTGAATGGACAGAGACTTTCCTATATCCTGGATCTGATACCTCGCCTGCTTCCTCCAGTGAGTCCGACCTAGTGTACTCTGAAGCAGAGGTTACCCGTGAGTCTCTACACCCCTCTGACCAGGCGGAGGACCGCCAGCTGTCTCCAGAACCCTTCGGGGTGCCACCTGGTGGTGAATGGACAGAGACTTTCCTATACTCGGTACCCGATATCTCGCCTGCTTCCTCCAGTGAGTCCGACCTAGTGTACTCTGAAGCAGTTGTTTTCTCTGAGCCTCTGCACTCTTCTGACCCGGCGGAGGACCTCCAGTTGTTTCCTGAATCCTCCGGGATACCACCAGATAACAAAGAGACAGTGACTTTTCCTCATTATGTACGTGATAACCCGTCTATTTCTTCCTGTAAGCTTGACAAGATGTACCTCGAAGCAGAGATTACCCTTAAGTCTCTGTCCCCCTCCAACCCAGTGAACGACTGGCCCTCGAATTCCCTGCGGAAGATTCTGGCAGGCCTGAAGAAGAGGGGGCGTAAGGGGGGAGGTACTGTAACATACCTGGCGGCGTCCTTGCATGGTGGTCCATCTCCCACTGTGCAAGAGGGCGCACTTGATCTCCTGTCCAGAATGTCTCTCTGGCTTCCCTCCATGCTGTCTGTTTGTGTCTGTTTCTGCTGCTTAAGGGCGGCGCCCGATCACTTCCTGCCTTTTGTACCTGCTGTGGGTCACACCCCTTGTGCGTCCTCAGCCTATTGCTGTCTGTCACTTGGTATATAGCTCAGCAGCTCCCTTCTATCCCTGCCTGAGCATAGTGTTTCCTTCAGTGTGTGCTTGCACTCTGAAGGTGCCAGGTCCCGTCTCTTGTCTCCTGCTTTTTGTATCAGTTCCCGTGTCTGAACTGAGTCCTGTATGTCTCCTGCTTTGCGGTATCAGCTCCCGTGTCTGAACTGAGTCCTGTATGTCTCCTGCTTTGCGGTATCAGCTCCCGTGTCTGAACTGAGTCCTGTATGTCTCCTGCTTTGCGGTATCAGCTCCCGTGTCTGAACTGACTCCTTTCTGTGTTCTCTTGTCTGTCCTGTCTGAACACGCTCCTAGCCTGTTCCTCTCGCCTTCTAGTGGCCGATTTCCTAGACCCGCTCCTGTGTCTGGTCTGTCCTGTCTGAACACGCTCCTTGCCTGTTCGTTCCGCCTTCTAGTGGCCGATTTCCTAGACCCGCTCCTGCGTCTGGTCTGTCCTGTCTGAACACGCTCCTTGCCTGTTCGTTCCGCCTCTCTGGGGGCCGTATTCCCAGACCCGCTCCTGTATCCCTCTGCAGTGTCGGTCTCCTCCGTACACTCAGTTCCAGTCTGAACTCTCTCCTGTCCTTTACCTGTTTTGCCTCTATGTCCGTTCCCTTCCTTTTTCTGCAGAGTCTGAACTCGTACCTAACTCCTGCTTGTTGTCTCTGCAAGTACTGTGTGAGTATCTGGCTCTGTCTTTCCCTTCCTGTCTGTTCCTTGTGAACAGAGCCCTGTCCTCCCTGCTCAGCCTTGTCTGCACTCTAGCTGTGCTTGCCTGTAACCCTCTGCCTGTATTGTTCCTGAGTCCCGGTGTGTACTGGGTCCTATCCCGCCTGTGTTCCTACCTGCTAGTGCCTCTCTGTCTGCACTCTAGCTGTGCTTGCCTTTACCCCCCTGCCTGCATACCCGCCTGCCTGCATACCAGTCGTGCCTGCCTATACCCACCAGTCTGTGTGCCAGCCTACCAGCCTGTTCCTGTATTCCCCTGTGTGGGTCAACAGCCGTGTCCGGGGTCTGTCCTGGAGTAGCACCTGGTCCCTCTGCTCGGTTCCTCCTTGGTGCACTGGCGTCGTATGCCGTCGTGCGACCCTGGTCGGATCGGGTGAATACTTAGTCACGCCCCTCCAGGCATTCACTCTCCGGCACGGTCCAGTGGAATCACTACCAATCACACGCACACGCCGCTTAGCCCGGGCGTGTGCATAACACAATGTATCATCCTCCATGTCTGCTATATACTGGGTACAATGTATCATCCCCCATGTCTGCTATATACTGGGTACAATGTATCATCCTCCATGTCTGCTATATACTGGGTACAATGTATCATCCCCCATGTCTGCTATATACTGGATACAATGTATCATCCCCCGTGTCTGCTATATACTGGGTACAATGTATCATCTCCCGTGTCTGCTATATACTGGGTACAATGTATCATCCTCCATGTCTGCTATATACTGGGTACAATGTATCATCCTCCATGTCTGCTATATACCGGGTACAATGTATCATCCCCCATGTCTGCTATATACTGGGTACAATGTATCATCCCCCCATGTCTGCTATATACTGGGTACAATGTATCATCCCCCCATGTCTGCTATATACTGGGTACAATGTATCATCCCCCATGTCTGCTATATACTGGGTACAATGTATCATCCCCCATGTCTGCTATATACTGGGTACAATGTATCATCCCCCATGTCTGCTATATACTGGGTACAATGTATCATCCCCCATGTCTGCTATATACTGGGTACAATGTATCATCCCCCATGTCTGCTATATACTGGATACAATGTACTCCCCCATGTCTGCTATATACTGGGTACAATGTATCATCCTCCATGTCTGCTATATACTGGATACAATGTATCATCCCCCCCCCCCCCATGTCTGCTATATACTGGGTACAATGTATCATCCTCCATGTCTGCTATATACTGGGTACAATGTATCATCCTCCATGTCTGCTATATACTGGGTACAATGTATCATCCTCCATGTCTGCTATATACTGGATACAATGTACTCCCCCATGTCTGCTATATACTGGGTACAATGTATCATCCTCCATGTCTGCTATATACTGGGTACAATGTATCATCCTCCATGTCTGCTATATACTGGGTACAATGTATCATCCTCCATGTCTGCTATATACTGGATACAATGTATCATCCTCCATGTCTGCTATATACTGGATACAATGTATCATCCTCCATGTCTGCTATATACTGGGTACAATGTATCATCCCCCATGTCTGCTATATACTGGGTACAATGTATCATCCCCCATGTCTGCTATATATATACTGGGTACAATGTATCATTCCCCATGTCTGCTATATACTGGGTACAATGTATCATCCCCCATGTCTGCTATATACTGGATACAATGTATCATCCCCCATGTCTGCTATATACTGGGTACAATGTATCATCCCCATGTCTGCTATATACTGGATACAATGTACTCCCCCATGTCTGCTATATATTGGGTACAATGTATCATCCCCATGTCTGCTATATACTGGATACAATGTACTCCCCCATGTCTGCTATATACCGGGTACAATGTATCATCCTCCATGTCTGCTATATACTGGGTACAATGTATCATCCTCCATGTCTGCTATATACTGGGTACAATGTATCATCCCCCATGTCTGCCATATACCGGGTACAATGTACCCCCCCATGTCTGCTATATACTGGGTACAATGTATCATCCTCCATGTCTGCTATATACTGGGTACAATGTATCATCCCCCATGTCTGCCATATACCGGGTACAATGTATCATCCTCCATGTCTGCTATATACTGGGTACAATGTATCATCCCCCATGTCTGCTATATACTGGGTACAATGTATCATCCCCCATGTCTGCTATATACTGGGTACAATGTATCATCCCCCATGTCTGCCATATACCGGGTACAATGTATCATCCCCCATGTCTGCCATATACCGGGTACAATGTATCATCCCCCATGTCTGCTATATACTGGGTACAATGTATCATCCCCCATGTCTGCTATATACTGGGTACAATGTATCATCCTCCATGTCTGCCATATAACGGGTACAATGTATCATCCCCCATGTCTGCTATATACTGGGTACAATGTATCATCCCCCATGTCTGCTATATACTGGGTACAATGTATCATCCCCCATGTCTGCTATATACTGGGTACAATGTATCATCCCCCATGTCTGCTATATACTGGGTACAATGTATCATCCCCCATGTCTGCTATATACTGGGTACAATGTATCATCCCCCATGTCTGCTATATACTGGGTACAATGTATCATCCTCCATGTCTGCTATATACCGGGTACAATGTACCCCCCCATGTCTGCAATATACCGGGTACAATGTATCATCCCCCATGTCTGCTATATACCGGGTACAATGTATCATCCCCCATGTCTGCCATATACCGGGTACAATGTATCATCCCCCATGTCTGCTATATACTGGGTACAATGTATCATCCTCCATGTCTGCTATATACTGGGTACAATGTACCCCCCCATGTCTGCTATATACTGGGTACAATGTATCATCCCCCATATCTGCTATATACTGGGTACAATGTATCATCCTCCATGTCTGCTATATACTGGGTACAATGTACCCCCCCATGTCTGCTATATACTGGGTACAATGTACCCCCCCATGTCTGCTATATACTGGGTACAATGTATCATCCTCCATGTCTGCTATATACTGGGTACAATGTATCATCCCCCCCCCATGTCTGCTATATACTGGGTACAATGTATCATCCTCCATGTCTGCTATATACTGGGTACAATGTATCATCCCCCATGTCTGCCATATACCGGGTACAATGTACCCCCCCATGTCTGCTATATACTGGGTACAATGTATCATCCCCCATGTCTGCCATATACCGGGTACAATGTATCATCCCCCATGTCTGCTATATACTGGGTACAATGTATCATCCCCCATGTCTGCTATATACTGGGTACAATGTATCATCCCCCATGTCTGCCATATACCGGGTACAATGTATCATCCCCCATGTCTGCCATATACCGGGTACAATGTATCATCCCCCATGTCTGCTATATACCGGGTACAATGTATCATCCCCCATGTCTGCTATATACTGGGTACAATGTATCATCCCCCATGTCTGCCATATACTGGGTACAATGTATCATCCCCCATGTCTGCTATATACTGGGTACAATGTATCATCCCCCATGTCTGCTATATACTGGGTACAATGTATCATCCCCCATGTCTGCCATATACCGGGTACAATGTATCATCCCCCATGTCTGCTATATACCGGGTACAATGTATCATCCCCCATGTCTGCCATATACCGGGTACAATGTATCATCCCCCATGTCTGCTATATACTGGGTACAATGTATCATCCTCCATGTCTGCTATATACCGGGTACAATGTACCCCCCCATGTCTGCCATATACCGGGTACAATGTATCATCCTCCATGTCTGCTATATACCGGGTACAATGTACCCCCCCATGTCTGCCATATACCGGGTACAATGTATCATCCCCCATGTCTGCTATATACCGGGTACAATGTATCATCCCCCATGTCTGCTATATACCGGGTACAATGTATCATCCCCCATGTCTGCTATATACTGGGTACAATGTATCATCCTCCATGTCTGCCATATAACGGGTACAATGTATCATCCCCCATGTCTGCTATATACTGGGTACAATGTATCATCCCCCATGTCTGCTATATACTGGGTACAATGTATCATCCCCCATGTCTGCTATATACTGGGTACAATGTATCATCCCCCATGTCTGCTATATACTGGGTACAATGTATCATCCCCCATGTCTGCTATATACTGGGTACAATGTATCATCCCCCATGTCTGCTATATACTGGGTACAATGTATCATCCTCCATGTCTGCTATATACCGGGTACAATGTACCCCCCCATGTCTGCCATATACCGGGTACAATGTATCATCCCCCATGTCTGCTATATACCGGGTACAATGTATCATCCCCCATGTCTGCCATATACCGGGTACAATGTATCATCCCCCATGTCTGCTATATACTGGGTACAATGTATCATCCTCCATGTCTGCTATATACTGGGTACAATGTACCCCCCCATGTCTGCTATATACTGGGTACAATGTATCATCCCCCATGTCTGCTATATACTGGATACAATGTATCATCCTCCATGTCTGCTATATACTGGGTACAATGTACCCCTCCATGTCTGCTATATACTGGGTACAATGTATCATCCCCCATGTCTGCTATATACTGGATACAATGTATCATCCTCCATGTCTGCTATATACTGGGTACAATGAACCCCTCCATGTCTGCTATATAGTGGGTACAATGTATCATCCTCCATGTCTGCTAAATACTGGGTACAATGTATCATCCTCCATGTCTGCTATATACTGGGTACAATGTATCATCCTCCATGTCTGCTATATACTGGGTACAATGTATCATCCTCCATGTCTGCTAAATACTGGGTACAATGTATCATCCTCCATGTCTGCTAAATACTGGGTACAATGTATCATCCCCCATGTCTGCTAAATACTGGGTACAATGTATCATCCCCCATGTCTGCTATATACTGGGTACAATGTATCATCCCCCATGTCTGCTATATACTGGATACAATGTATCATCCTCCATGTCTGCTATATACTGGGTACAATGTATCATCCTCCATGTCTGCTATATACTGGGTACAATGTATCATCCTCCATGTCTGCTATATACTGGGTACAATGTATCATCCTCCATGTCTGCTATATACTGGGTACAATGTATCATCCTCCATGTCTGC
This sequence comes from Phyllobates terribilis, assembly GCF_046119375.1. Lineage (NCBI taxonomy): Eukaryota > Metazoa > Chordata > Amphibia > Anura > Dendrobatidae > Phyllobates > Phyllobates terribilis. Next base: position 394,741,146 of record NW_027362768.1, on the reverse strand, counting down.
TATATACTGGGTACAATGTATCATCCTCCATGTCTGCTAAATACTGGGTACAATGTATCATCCCCCATGTCTGCTAAATACTGGGTACAATGTATCATCCCCCATGTCTGCTATATACTGGGTACAATGTATCATCCCCCATGTCTGCTATATACTGGATACAATGTATCATCCTCCATGTCTGCTATATACTGGGTACAATGTACCCCTCCATGTCTGCTATATACTGGGTACAATGTAGCCCCCCATGTCTGCTATTTACTGGATACAATGTATCATCCTCCATGTCTGCTAAATACTGGGTACAATGTATCATCCTCCATGTCTGCTATATACTGGGTACAATGTATCATCCTCCATGTCTGCTAAATACTGGGTACAATGTATCATCCTCCATGTCTGCTATATACTGGGTACAATGTATCATCCTCCATGTCTGCTAAATACTGGGTACAATGTATCATCCTCCATGTCTGCTAAATACTGGGTACAATGTATCATCCTCCATGTCTGCTAAATACTGGGTACAATGTATCATCCTCCATGTCTGCTAAATACTGGGTACAATGTATCATCCCCCATGTCTGCTATATACTGGGTACAATGTATCATCCCCCATGTCTGCTATATACTGGATACAATGTATCATCCTCCATGTCTGCTATATACTGGGTACAATGTACCCCTCCATGTCTGCTATATACTGGGTACAATGTAGCCCCCCATGTCTGCTATTTACTGGATACAATGTATCATCCTCCATGTCTGCTAAATACTGGGTACAATGTATCATCCTCCATGTCTGCTATATACTGGGTACAATGTATCATCCTCCATGTCTGCTAAATACTGGGTACAATGTATCATCCTCCATGTCTGCTATATACTGGGTACAATGTATCATCCTCCATGTCTGCTAAATACTGGGTACAATGTATCATCCTCCATGTCTGCTAAATACTGGGTACAATGTATCATCCTCCATGTCTGCTATATACTGGGTACAATGTATCATCCTCCATGTCTGCTAAATACTGGGTACAATGTATCATCCTCCATGTCTGCTAAATACTGGGTACAATGTATCATCCCCCATGTCTGCTATATACTGGGTACAATGTAGCCCCCCATGTCTGCTATTTACTGGATACAATGTATCATCCTCCATGTCTGCTAAATACTGGGTACAATGTATCATCCTCCATGTCTGCTATATACTGGGTACAATGTATCATCCTCCATGTCTGCTAAATACTGGGTACAATGTATCATCCTCCATGTCTGCTAAATACTGGGTACAATGTATCATCCTCCATGTCTGCTAAATACTGGGTACAATGTATCATCCCCCATGTCTGCTATATACTGGATACAATGTATCATCCCCCATGTCTGCTATATACTGGATACAATGTATCATCCTCCATGTCTGCTATATACTTGATACAATGTATCATCCTCCATGTCTGCTATATACTGGGTACAATGTATCATCCCCCATGTCTGCTATATACTGGGTACAATGTATCATCCCCCATGTCTGCTATATACTGGGTACAATGTATCATCCCCCATGTCTGCTATATACTGGTACAATGTATCATCCTCCATGTCTGCTATATACTGGGTACAATGTATCATCCCCCATGTCTGCTATATACTGGATACAATGTATCATCCCCCATGTCTGCTATATACTGGATACAATGTATCATCCCCCATGTCTGCTATATACTGGGTACAATGTATCATCCTCCATGTCTGCTATATACTGGGTACAATGTATCATCCTCCATGTCTGCTATATACTGGGTACAATGTATCATCCTCCATGTCTGCTATATACTGGGTACAATGTATCATCCTCCATGTCTGCTATATACTGGGTACAATGTATCATCCTCCATGTCTGCTATATACTGGGTACAATGTATCATCCTCCATGTCTGCTATATACTGGATACAATGTATCATCCTCCATGTCTGCTATATACTGGATACAATGTATCATCCTCCATGTCTGCTATATACTGGATACAATGTATCATCCTCCATGTCTGCTATATACTGGGTACAATGTATCATCCTCCATGTCTGCTATATACTGGGTACAATGTATCATCCTCCATGTCTGCTAAATACTGGGTACAATGTATCATCCCCCATGTCTGCTATATACTGGGTACAATGTAGCCCCCCATGTCTGCTATTTACTGGATACAATGTATCATCCTCCATGTCTGCTAAATACTGGGTACAATGTATCATCCTCCATGTCTGCTATATACTGGGTACAATGTATCATCCTCCATGTCTGCTAAATACTGGGTACAATGTATCATCCTCCATGTCTGCTAAATACTGGGTACAATGTATCATCCTCCATGTCTGCTAAATACTGGGTACAATGTATCATCCCCCATGTCTGCTATATACTGGATACAATGTATCATCCCCCATGTCTGCTATATACTGGATACAATGTATCATCCTCCATGTCTGCTATATACTTGATACAATGTATCATCCTCCATGTCTGCTATATACTGGGTACAATGTATCATCCCCCATGTCTGCTATATACTGGGTACAATGTATCATCCCCCATGTCTGCTATATACTGGGTACAATGTATCATCCCCCATGTCTGCTATATACTGGTACAATGTATCATCCTCCATGTCTGCTATATACTGGGTACAATGTATCATCCCCCATGTCTGCTATATACTGGATACAATGTATCATCCCCCATGTCTGCTATATACTGGATACAATGTATCATCCCCCATGTCTGCTATATACTGGGTACAATGTATCATCCTCCATGTCTGCTATATACTGGGTACAATGTATCATCCTCCATGTCTGCTATATACTGGGTACAATGTATCATCCTCCATGTCTGCTATATACTGGGTACAATGTATCATCCTCCATGTCTGCTATATACTGGGTACAATGTATCATCCTCCATGTCTGCTATATACTGGGTACAATGTATCATCCTCCATGTCTGCTATATACTGGATACAATGTATCATCCTCCATGTCTGCTATATACTGGATACAATGTATCATCCTCCATGTCTGCTATATACTGGATACAATGTATCATCCTCCATGTCTGCTATATACTGGGTACAATGTATCATCCTCCATGTCTGCTATATACTGGGTACAATGTATCATCCTCCATGTCTGCTATATACTGGGTACAATGTATCATCCTCCATGTCTGCTATATACTGGGTACAATGTATCATCCTCCATGTCTGCTATATACTGGGTACAATGTATCATCCTCCATGTCTGCTATATACTGGGTACAATGTATCATCCCCCATGTCTGCTATATACTGGGTACAATGTATCATCCCCCATGTCTGCTATATACTGGGTACAATGTATCATCCCCATGTCTGCTATATACTGGGTACAATGTATCATCCTCCATGTCTGCTATATACTGGGTACAATGTATCATCCTCCATGTCTGCTATATACTGGGTACAATGTATCATCCTCCATGTCTGCTATATACTGGGTACAATGTATCATCCCCCATGTCTGCTATATACTGGGTACAATGTATCATCCCCATGTCTGCTATATACTGGGTACAATGTATCATCCCCATGTCTGCTATATACTGGGTACAATGTATCCCCCCATGTCTGCTATATACTGGGTACAATGTATCATCCTCCATGTCTGCTATATACTGGGTACAATGTATCATCCTCCATGTCTGCTATATACTGGGTACAATGTATCATCCTCCATGTCTGCTATATACTGGGTACAATGTATCATCCTCCATGTCTGCTATATACTGGGTACAATGTATCATCCTCCATGTCTGCTATATACTGGGTACAATGTATCATCCTCCATGTCTGCTATATACTGGGTACAATGTATCATCCTCCATGTCTGCTATATACTGGGTACAATGTATCATCCTCCATGTCTGCTATATACTGGGTACAATGTATCATCCTCCATGTCTGCTATATACTGGGTACAATGTATCATCCTCCATGTCTGCTATATACTGGGTACAATGTATCATCCTCCATGTCTGCTATATACTGGGTACAATGTATCATCCCCCATGTCTGCTATATACTGGGTACAATGTATCATCCCCCATGTCTGCTATATACTGGGTACAATGTATCATCCCCCATGTCTGCTATATACTGGGTACAATGTATCATCCTCCATGTCTGCTATATACTGGGTACAATGTATCATCCCCCATGTCTGCTATATACTGGGTACAATGTATCATCCCCCATGTCTGCTATATACTGGGTACAATGTATCATCCCCATGTCTGCTATATACTGGGTACAATGTATCCCCCCATGTCTGCTATATACTGGGTACAATGTATCATCCTCCATGTCTGCTATATACTGGGTACAATGTATCATCCTCCATGTCTGCTATATACTGGGTACAATGTATCATCCTCCATGTCTGCTATATACTGGGTACAATGTATCATCCTCCATGTCTGCTATATACTGGGTACAATGTATCATCCTCCATGTCTGCTATATACTGGGTACAATGTATCATCCTTCATGTCTGCTATATACTGGGTACAATGTATCATCCTCCATGTCTGCTATATACTGGGTACAATGTATCATCCTCCATGTCTGCTATATACTGGGTACAATGTATCATCCCCCATGTCTGCTATATACTGGGTACAATGTATCATCCCCCATGTCTGCTATATACTGGTACAATGTATCATCCCCATGTCTGCTATATACTGGGTACAATGTATCCCCCCATGTCTGCTATATACTGGGTACAATGTATCATCCTCCATGTCTGCTATATACTGGGTACAATGTATCATCCCCCATGTCTGCTATATACTGGGTACAATGTATCATCCTCCATGTCTGCTATATACTGGGTACAATGTATCATCCTCCATGTCTGCTATATACTGGGTACAATGTATCATCCCCCATGTCTGCTATATACTGGGTATAATGTATCATCCTCCATGTCTGCTATATACTGGATACAATGTATCATCCTCCATGTCTGCTATATACTGGGTACAATGTAGGTCTTTTTTATTTATAGATGAAGAACATTACAGGACACAAAACATAAGAACAAGACGACAAAAACCCGACACAAATCACAGAAAATAGAAACAAAATAAATCAAAACAGAAATATAAGATCTGACCTACAGAGAAAAAACAAAATCCCCATCACCCCAGGAATATATACATAGAGAAGAAATAAATACTATAAAACCTATAAAACCCCCGGCCCAGCTTCATTCATACTACTATATACAATCCCACACAACGCTCACACCGTCCTATATACACATAAAACACCGTCCTATATACAAGATTATATACAATAAAACACTAAACCTAATATACCGTATATACAACCGGACACTAACACTAACCTACTGGTCCCACTGCCTGACCTTACAGTCACCCCCTTACCGCACCTCATTCACACCACAGAAAACCAAAAATAACAATATATACAATAGTGACATGGACAATTTTTATTTTTTTTTTTAATTTTTAATATATATACATAAAACACAGACCTACACTAACTATCCCGCCACCCCTGATCCAGCTCTGGCCACAAAGTTCAGGATTACTCCGAGCTACGATCAGGCCCCAAAGTTTTTCCCCAGGCGGGGCCTGGACCAGGCCAGATCAGTCCTCTTATCACCGCTGATGAAGAAATCCCCCAAATCCCCCACCCAACCTAACTAAAACCCCCTATTATACATTATATACAATATATACAGAACACAACCTACACACTCACCATCCAAGGCTCAAGTTCGATGCCGGCAAACCTTCTATTCAGGAGACAGAAATACAAAACAAAAATCTAGGGTGGAAAGACATCAGCCCACCACCAGGATATAGGAGTACTACCGGACTAAGGCACCCTGAAGGAAAAGCCCCTCCAGAGACGGGCCGCCCTCCGGGCACCCAGTCCTTCATACTCCAGAGAACGTACCTTCACCAGGTCACCTAGGATGTTCCTACAGACTTCATCTACATGGAGGATTTTACTCTGCGTCGAGACTAAAACTCGTGCGTTCCACGTGAAATACCTGACCACTGCGCTGACTATGAATAAAGTGTCTCGGTCCCTTCTCCCAAGGTCTCCGAACGCTCCATAGGCCCACCCGGCGTAGGACAGAGTAGCCAGCCGCGGCCAACCAATGGAAGCCCCCACCCTGTTGTACACCTCTGTATTAAAGGGACAATGAAGCAGGAAGTGCTCCATGCTTTCCAGCACGTTAGCACAAGCCTCACGGGGGCAATTCCTGTCCTCGGAGCTCCTGAACTTCAAATTGTCCCTCACATACAGCTTACCATGGAAGCAGAGCCAAGTCAAGTCCCAGTACTTCTTGGGGATCCTGCTAGAATTTAACAAACTCAACCCAACCTCCAGATCCCGACTTGGGCAGTCTTTGAGGACCAATGGACTCTGAAAATGAGAAAGCAAGACCCTCATATCGAGGAGTTTCCTCGGGAGGCACCTCACCTCCCACATTCCCAGACCCCACCGGCGGATCATTTTCAGAACCGGGGTAACGTAAGCCGGGAGATGCCCGTGTGGTGTGCGGAGATCCTTCACTCTTCCCCCTGTCTCCCATTCCTGGAAGAAAGGCTGAAACCATCCCTTGCAGGAGAATACCCACGGAGGAGCCCTCTCTTTCCAGAGGTTTGCCACGTTCACTTTCAAGAAGGTGTTCACTAGGAACACCACGGGATTCACCATATTCAAACCCCCTAGTCTCCTCGTGCGGTAAGTGACCTCCCGCTTGACTAGGTTCAGTCTGTTCCCCCATAACATCTGGAAGAACAGACTGTAGACCCGTGTCCAGAGAGGCTCTGGCAAGACACAGACGCTGCCCAGGTAGATGAGCAAGGGGAGCAGGAAAGCTTTGCACAGGCCAACCCTTTCCCTCAGGGTCAAAGACCAACCCCTCCATTGGTCCACTCTTTGGGCGACACCTTTGATTCTGCCTTCCCAGTTTTTCGTGGGGTAATCACCCTGGCCGAATTCGATGCACAGGACTTTGGCATGTTCTTGGGGTTCGGGGAGGGTGTCCGGAAGATCAAACCCGGGATCTCCGCCTCCCAGCCAGAGACTCTCACACTTATCCTGGTTGACCTTGGACCCGGATGCCTCCGAGTAGCGCTCCACTTCTGACATCACCGCCGCTGCCTCCTCTTGCGAAGAAACTAAGACGGTGACATCGTCCGCGTAGGCCACCACCCTCAGGATAGCCTCCGGCGCCGCCCCGCCCATCCGCACCCCCGCCAACGGTCCACAATCAATCCTTCTGAGGAAGGGATCAATTGCAAATGCGTAAAGCAAAGGGCTAAGAGGACAGCCCTGACGGACACCGGATCCTACCCCGAAAGTTCGTCCAATCCACAACTGGGTACAATGTACCCCCCATGTCTGCTATATACTGGATACAATGTATCATCCTCCATGTCTGCTAAATACTGGGTACAATGTATCATCCTCCATGTCTGCTATATACTGGGTACAATGTATCCTCCCCCATGTCTGCTATATACTGGGTACAATGTATCATCCCCCATGTCTGCTATATACTGGGTACAATGTATCATCCTCCATGTCTGCTATATACTGGGTACAATGTATCATCCCCCATGTCTGCTATATACTGGGTACAATGTATCATCCCCCATGTCTGCTATATACTGGGTACAATGTATCATCCTCCATGTCTGCTATATACTGGGTACAATGTATCCTCCCCCATGTCTGCTATATACTGGGTACAATGTATCCTCCCCCATGTCTGCTATATACTGGGTACAATGTATCATCCCCCATGTCTGCTATATACTGGGTACAATGTATCCTCCCCCATGTCTGCTATATACTGGGTACAATGTATCATCCTCCATGTCTGCTATATACTGGGTACAATGTATCATCCTCCATGTCTGCTATATACTGGGTACAATGTATCATCCCCCATGTCTGCTATATACTGGGTACAATGTATCATCCTCCATGTCTGCTATATACTGGGTACAATGTATCATCCCCCATGTCTGCTATATACTGGGTACAATGTACCCCCCCATGTCTGCTATATACTGGATACAATGTAGCCCCCCATGTCTGCTATATACTGGGTACAATGTATCATCCCCCATGTCTGCTATATACTGGGTACAATGTACCCCCCCATGTCTGCTATATACTGGATACAATGTAGCCCCCCATGTCTGCTATATACTGGGTACAATGTATCATCCCCCATGTCTGCTATATACTGGGTACAATGTATCATCCCCCATGTCTGCTAAATACTGGGTACAATGTATCATCCTCCATGTCTGCTATATACTGGGTACAATGTATCATCCTCCATGTCTGCTATATACTGGGTACAATGTATCATCCCCCATGTCTGCTATATACTGGGTACAATGTATCATCCCCCATGTCTGCTATATACTGGGTACAATGTATCATCCTCCATGTCTGCTATATACTGGATACAATGTATCATCCCCCATGTCTGCTATATACTGGGTACAATGTATCATCCCCCATGTCTGCTATATACTGGGTACAATGTATCATCCCCCATGTCTGCTATATACTGGGTACAATGTATCATCCCCCATGTCTGCTATATACTGGGTACAATGTATCATCCCCCATGTCTGCTATATACTGGGTACAATGTATCATCCCCCATGTCTGCTATATACTGGGTACAACATATCATCCCCCATGTCTGCTATATACTGGGTACAATGTACCCCCCCATGTCTGCTATATACTGGATACAATGTAGCCCCCCATGTCTGCTATATACTGGGTACAATGTATCATCCCACATGTCTGCTATATACTGGGTACAATGTACCCCCCCATGTCTGCTATATACTGGATACAATGTAGCCCCCCATGTCTGCTATATACTGGGTACAATGTATCATCCCCCATGTCTGCTATATACTGGGTACAATGTATCATCCCCCATGTCTGCTAAATACTGGGTACAATGTATCATCCTCCATGTCTGCTATATACTGGGTACAATGTATCATCCTCCATGTCTGCTATATACTGGGTACAATGTATCATCCCCCATGTCTGCTATATACTGGGTACAATGTATCATCCCCCATGTCTGCTATATACTGGGTACAATGTATCATCCTCCATGTCTGCTATATACTGGATACAATGTATCATCCCCCATGTCTGCTATATACTGGGTACAATGTATCATCCCCCATGTCTGCTATATACTGGGTACAATGTATCATCCCCCATGTCTGCTATATACTGGGTACAATGTATCATCCCCCATGTCTGCTATATACTGGGTACAATGTATCATCCCCCATGTCTGCTATATACTGGGTACAATGTATCATCCCCCATGTCTGCTATATACTGGGTACAATGTATCATCCCCCATGTCTGCTATATACTGGGTACAACATATCATCCCCCATGTCTGCTATATACTGGATACAATGTATCATCCTCCATGTCTGCTATATACTGGGTACAATGTATCATCCTCCATGTCTGCTATATACTGGATACACTGTATCATCCCCCATGTCTGCTATATACTGGGTACAATGTATCATCCTCCGTGTCTGCTATATACTGGGTACAATGTATCATCCCCCGTGTCTGCTATATTCTGGGTACAATGTATCATCCTCCATGTCTGCTATATACTGGGTACAATGTATCCTCCCCCGTGTCTGCTATATTCTGGGTACAATGTATCATCCCCCATGTCTGCTATATACTGGGTACAATGTATCATCCCCCGTGTCTGCTATATTCTGGGTACAATGTATCATCCTCCATGTCTGCTATATACTGGGTACAATGTATCATCCTCCATGTCTGCTATATACTGGGTACAATGTATCATCCTCCATGTCTGCTATATACTGGGTACAATGTATCATCCTCCATGTCTGCTATATACTGGATACACTGTATCATCCCCCATGTCTGCTATATACTGGGTACAATGTATCATCCTCCATGTCTGCTATATATTGGGTACTATGTATCATCCCCCATGTCTGCTATATACTGGGTACAATGTATCAACCTCCATGTCTGCTATATACTGGGTACAATGTATCATCCCCCATGTCTGCTATATACTGGATACAATGTATCATCCTCCATGTCTGCTATATACTGGATACAATGTATCATCCCCCATGTCTGCTATATACTGGATACAATGTATCATCCCCCATGTCTGCTATATACTGGGTACAATGTACCCCCCCATGTCTGCTATATACTGGATACAATGTATCATCCTCCATGTCTGCTATATACCGGGTACAATGTATCATTCTCCATGTCTACTATATACTGGGTACAATGTACTCCCCCATGTCTGCTATATACTGGATACAATGTATCATCCTCCATGTCTGCTATATATTGGGTACTATGTATCATCCCCCATGTCTGCTATATACTGGGTACAATGTATCAACCTCCATGTCTGCTATATACTGGGTACAATGTATCATCCCCCATGTCTGCTATATACTGGATACAATGTATCATCCTCCATGTCTGCTATATACTGGATACAATGTATCATCCCCCATGTCTGCTATATACTGGATACAATGTATCATCCCCCATGTCTGCTATATACTGGGTACAATGTACCCCCCCATGTCTGCTATATACTGGATACAATGTATCATCCTCCATGTCTGCTATATACTGGATACAATGTATCATCCCCCATGTCTGCTATATACTGGGTACAATGTACCCCCCCATGTCTGCTATATACTGGGTACAATGTATCATCCCCCATGTCTGCTATATACTGGATACGATGTATCCTCCCCCCATGTCTGCTATATACTGGGTACAATGTATCATCCCCCGTGTCTGCTATATACTGGGTACAATGTATCCTCCCCCATGTCTGCTATATACTGGGTACAATGTATCATCCTCCATGTCTGCTATATACTGGGTACAATGTATCATCCCCCATGTCTGCTATATACTGGGTACAATGTACCCCCCATGTCTGCTATATACTGGGTACAATGTATCATCCTCCATGTCTGCTATATACTGGGTACAATGTATCATCCCCCATGTCTGCTATATACTGGGTACAATGTATCATCCTCCATGTCTGCTATATACTGGGTACAATGTATCATCCCCCATGTCTGCTATATTCTGGGTACAATGTATCATCCCCCATGTCTGCTATATACTGGGTACAATGTATCATCCTCCATGTCTGCTATATACTGGGTACAATGTATCATCCCCCATGTCTGCTATATACTGGGTACAATGTATCATCCCCCATGTCTGCTATATACTGGGTACAATGTATCATTCTCCATGTCTGCTATATACTGGGTACAATGTATCATCCCCCATGTCTGCTATATACTGGGTACAATGTATCATCCTCCATGTCTGCTATATACTGGGTACAATGTATCATCCCCCATGTCTGCTATATACTGGGTACAATGTATCATCCCCCGTGTCTGCTATATACTGGGTACAATGTATCATCCCCCATGTCTGCTATATACTGGGTACAATGTATCCCCCCATGTCTGCTATATACTGGGTACAATGTATCATCCCCCATGTCTGCTATATACTGGGTACAATGTATCATCCTCCATGTCTGCTATATACTGGGTACAATGTATCATCCCCCATGTCTGCTATATACTGGGTACAATGTATCAACCTCCATGTCTGCTATATACTGGGTACAATGTATCATCCCCCCATGTCTGCTATATAATGGGTACAATGTATCAACCTCCATGTCTGCTATATACTGGGTACAATGTATCATCCCCCATGTCTGCTGTATACTGGGTACAATGTATCATCCCCCATGTCTGCTATATACTGGGTACAATGTATCATCCCCCATGTCTGCTATATACTGGATACAATGTATCATCCCCCATGTCTGCTATATACTGGGTACAATGTATCATCCCCCATGTCTGCTATATTCTGGGTACAATGTATCATCCCCCATGTCTGCTATATTCTGGGTACAATGTATCATCCTCCATGTCTGCTATATACTGGGTACAATGTATCATCCCCCATGTCTGCTATATTCTGGGTACAATGTATCATCCTCCATGTCTGCTATATACTGGGTACAATGTATCATCCCCCCATGTCTGCTATATAATGGGTACAATGTATCAACCTCCATGTCTGCTATATACTGGGTACAATGTATCATCCCCCATGTCTGCTGTATACTATGTACAATGTATCATCCCCCATGTCTGCTATATACTGGGTACAATGTATCATCCTCCATGTCTGCTATATACTGGGTACAATGTATCATCCCCCATGTCTGCTATATTCTGGGTACAATGTATCATCCTCCATGTCTGCTATATACTGGGTACAATGTATCATCCCCCCCATGTCTGCTATATACTGGGTACAATGTATCATCCCCCATGTCTGCTATATACTGGGTACAATGTACCCCCCATGTCTGCTATATACTTGGTACAATGTATCATCCCCCCCCATGTCTGCTATATACTGGGTACAATGTATCCTCCCCCATGTCTGCTATATACTGGGTACAATGTATCATCCTCCATGTCTGCTATATACTGGATACAATGTATCCCCCCATGTCTGCTATATACTGGGTACAATGTATCATCCCCCGTGTCTGCTATATACTGGATACACTGTATCATCCCCCATGTCTGCTATATACTGGGTACAATGTATCATCCCCCGTGTCTGCTATATTCTGGGTACAATGTATCATCCTCCATGTCTGCTATATACTGGGTACAATGTATCCTCCCCCGTGTCTGCTATATTCTGGGTACAATGTATCATCCCCCATGTCTGCTATATACTGGGTACAATGTATCATCCCCCGTGTCTGCTATATTCTGGGTACAATGTATCATCCTCCATGTCTGCTATATACTGGGTACAATGTATCATCCTCCATGTCTGCTATATACTGGGTACAATGTATCATCCTCCATGTCTGCTATATACTGGGTACAATGTATCATCCTCCATGTCTGCTATATACTGGATACACTGTATCATCCCCCATGTCTGCTATATACTGGGTACAATGTATCATCCTCCATGTCTGCTATATACTGGATACACTGTATCATCCCCCATGTCTGCTATATACTGGATACAATGTATCATCCTCCATGTCTGCTATATACTGGGTACAATGTAGCCCCCCATGTCTGCTATATACTGGGTACAATGTAGCCCCCCATGTCTGCTATATACTGGGTACAATGTATCATCCCCCATGTCTGCTATATACTGGGTACAATGTATCATCCTCCATGTCTGCTATATACTGGGTACAATGTATCATCCCCCATGTCTGCTATATACTGGGTACAATGTATCAACCTCCATGTCTGCTATATACTGGGTACAATGTATCATCCCCCATGTCTGCTATATACTGGGTACAATGTATCATCCCCCATGTCTGCTATATACTGGGTACAATGTATCAACCTCCATGTCTGCTATATACTGGGTACAATGTATCATCCCCCCATGTCTGCTATATAATGGGTACAATGTATCAACCTCCATGTCTGCTATATACTGGGTACAATGTATCATCCCCCATGTCTGCTGTATACTGGGTACAATGTATCATCCCCCATGTCTGCTATATACTGGATACAATGTATCATCCCCCATGTCTGCTATATACTGGATACAATGTATCATCCCCCATGTCTGCTATATACTGGATACAATGTATCATCCCCCATGTCTGCTATATACTGGGTACAATGTATCATCCTTCATGTCTGCTATATACTGGGTACAATGTATCATCCCCCATGTCTGCTATATACTGGGTACAATGTATCATCCTCCATGTCTGCTATATACTGGACTGGGTACAATGTATCATCCCCCATGTCTGCTATATTCTGGGTACAATGTATCAACCCCCATGTCTGCTATATACTGGGTACAATGTATCATCCCCCATGTCTGCTATATACTGGGTACAATGTATCATCCTCCATGTCTGCTATATACTGGGTACAATGTATCATCCTCCATGTCTGCTATATACTGGGTACAATGTATCATCCTCCATGTCTGCTATATACTGGGTACAATGTATCAACCTCCATGTCTGCTATATACTGGGTACAATGTATCATCCCCCATGTCTGCTATATACTGGGTACAATGTATCATCCCCCCATGTCTGCTATATACTGGGTACAATGTATCATCCTCCATGTCTGCTATATACTGGGTACAATGTATCATCCTCCATGTCTGCTATATACTGGGTACAATGTATCATCCCCCATGTCTGCTATATATTGGGTACAATGTATCATCCTCCATGTCTGCTATATACTGGGTACAATGTATCATCCCCCATGTCTGCTATATACTGGATACAATGTATCATCCCCCATGTCTGCTATATACTGGGTACAATGTATCAACCTCCATGTCTGCTATATACTGGGTACAATGTATCATCCCCCATGTCTGCTATATACTGGGTACAATGTATCATCCTCCATGTCTGCTATATACTGGATACAATGTATCCCCCCATGTCTGCTATATACTGGGTACAATGTATCATCCCCCGTGTCTGCTATATACTGGATACAATGTATCATCCTCCATGTCTGCTATATACTGGGTACAATGTATCATCTCCATGTCTGCTATATACTGGGTACAATGTATCATCCCCCGTGTCTGCTATATACTGGGTACAATGTATCATCCCCCGTGTCTGCTATATACTGGGTACAATGTATCATCCCCATGTCTGCTATATACTGGGTACAATGTATCATCCCCCCCATGTCTGCTATATACTGGATACAATGTATCATCCCCCATGTCTGCTATATACTGGGTACAATGTATCATCCCCCGTGTCTGCTATATACTGGGTACAATGTATCATCCCCATGTCTGCTATATACTGGGTACAATGTAGCCCCCCATGTCTGCTATATACCGGGTACAATGTATCATCCTCCATGTCTGCTATATACTGGGTACAATGTATCATCCCCCCCATGTCTGCTATATACTGGATACAATGTATCATCCTCCATGTCTGCTATATACTGGGTACAATGTAGCCCCCCATGTCTGCTATATACCAGGTACAATGTATCATCCCCCATGTCTGCTATATATTGGGTACTATGTATCATCCTCCATGTCTGCTATATACTGGGTACAATGTATCATCCCCCATGTGTGCTATATACTGGATACAATGTATCATCCCCATGTCTGCTATATACTGGATACAATGTATCATCCTCCATGTCTGCTATATACTGGGTACAATGTATCATCCTCCATGTCTGCTATATACTGGGTACAATGTATCATCCCCCATGTCTGCTATATACTGGGTACAATGTATCATCCCCCCCATGTCTGCTATATACTGGGTACAATGTATCATCCCCCATGTCTGCTATATACTGGGTACAATGTATCATCCCCCGTGTCTGCTATATATTGGGTACAATGTATCCCCCCATGTCTGCTATATATTGGGTACAATGTATCCCCCCATGTCTGCTATATACTGGGTACAATGTATCATCCTCCATGTCTGCTATATACTGGGTACAATGTATCATCCTCCATGTCTGCTATATACTGGGTACAATGTATCATCCCCCATGTCTGCTATATACTGGGTACAATGTATCATCCCCCCCATGTCTGCTATATACTGGGTACAATGTATCCTCCCCCATGTCTGCTATATACTGGGTACAATGTATCATCCCCCATGTCTGCTATATACTGGGTACAATGTATCATCCCCCCCATGTCTGCTATATACTGGGTACAATGTATCATCCCCCCCCATGTCTGCTATATACTGGGTACAATGTATCATCCCCCATGTCTGCTATATACTGGGTACAATGTATCATCCCCCCCATGTCTGCTATATACTGGGTACAATGTATCCTCCCCCATGTCTGCTATATACTGAGTACAATGTATCATCCCCCATGTCTGCTATATACTGGGTACAATGTATCCCCCCATGTCTGCTATATACTGGGTACAATGTATCATCCCCCATGTCTGCTATATACTGGGTACAATGTATCATCCTCCATGTCTGCTATATACTGGGTACAATGTATCATCCCCCGTGTCTGCTATATACTGGGTACAATGTATCATCCCCCGTGTCTGCTATATACTGGGTACAATGTATCATCCCTATGTCTGCTATATACTGGGTACAATGTAGCCCCCCATGTCTGCTATATACCGGGTACAATGTATCATCCTCCGTGTCTGCTATATATTGGGTACTATGTATCATCCCCCATGTCTGCTATATACTGGGTACAATGTATCAACCTCCATGTCTGCTATATACTGGGTACAATGTATCATCCCCCATGTCTGCTATATACTGGATACAATGTATCATCCCCCATGTCTGCTATATATTGGGTACAATGTATCATCCCCCCATGTCTGCTATATACTGGGTACAATGTATCATCCCCCATGTCTGCTATATACTGGGTACAATGTATCATCCCCCATGTCTGCTATATACTGGGTACAATGTATCATCCCCCCCATGTCTGCTATATACTGGATACAATGTATCATCCCCCATGTCTGCTATATACTGGGTACAATGTATCATCCCCCATGTCTCCTATATACTGGGTACAATGTATCATCCCCATGTCTGCTATATACTGGGTACAATGTATCATCCCCCATGTCTGCTATATACTGGGTACAATGTATCATCCTCCATGTCTGCTATATACCGGGTACAATGTATCCTCCCCCATGTCTGCTATATACCGGGTACAATGTATCATCCCCCATGTCTGCTATATATTGGGTACTATGTATCATCCCCCATGTGTGCTATATACTGGGTACAATGTATCATCCTCCATGTCTGCTATATACTGGGTACAATGTATCATCCTCCATGTCTGCTATATACTGAGTACAATGTATCATCCCCCATGTCTGCTATATACTGGGTACAATGTATCCCCCCATGTCTGCTATATACTGGGTACAATGTATCATCCCCCATGTCTGCTATATACTGGGTACAATGTATCATCCCCCGTGTCTGCTATATATTGGGTACAATGTATCCCCCCATGTCTGCTATATATTGGGTACAATGTATCCCCCCATGTCTGCTATATACTGGGTACAATGTATCATCCTCCATGTCTGCTATATACTGGGTACAATGTATCATCCCCATGTCTGCTATATACTGGGTACAATGTATCATCCTCCATGTCTGCTATATACTGGGTACAATGTATCATCCTCCATGTCTGCTATATACTGGGTACAATGTATCATCCTCCATGTCTGCTATATACTGGGTACAATGTATCATCCCCCATGTCTGCTATGTACTGGGTACAATGTATCATCCTCCATGTCTGCTATATACTGGGTACAATGTACCCCCCCATGTCTGCTATATACTGGGTACAATGTAGCCCCCCATGTCTGCTATATACCGGGTACAATGTACCGGGTACTATGTATCATCCTCCATGTCTGCTATATATTGGGTACAATGTATCATCCTCCATGTCTGCTATATACTGGGTACAATGTATCATCCCCCATGTCTGCTATATACTGGGTACAATGTATCATCCCCCCCATGTCTGCTATATACTGGGTACAATGTATCCTCCCCCATGTCTGCTATATACTGGGTACAATGTATCCTCCCCCATGTCTGCTATATACTGGGTACAATGTATCCCCCCATGTCTGCTATATACTGGGTACAATGTATCATCCCCCATGTCTGCTATATACTGGGTACAATGTATCATCCTCCATGTCTGCTATATACTGGGTACAATGTATCATCCCCCATGTCTGCTATATACTGGGTACAATGTATCATCCTCCATGTCTGCTATATACTGGGTACAATGTATCATCCCCCATGTCTGCTATATACTGGGTACAATGTATCATCCCCCATGTCTGCTATATACTGGGTACAATGTATCCTCCCCCATGTCTGCTATATACTGGGTACAATGTATCCCCCCATGTCTGCTATATACTGGGTACAATGTATCATCCCCCGTGTCTGCTATATATTGGGTACAATGTATCCCCCCATGTCTGCTATATATTGGGTACAATGTATCCCCCCATGTCTGCTATATACTGGGTACAATGTATCATCCTCCATGTCTGCTATATACTGGGTACAATGTATCATCCCCCATGTCTGCTATATACTGGGTACAATGTATCATCCCCCATGTCTGCTATATACTGGATACAATGTATCATCCCCCATGTCTGCTATATACTGGGTACAATGTATCATCCCCCATGTCTGCTATATACTGGGTACAATGTATCATCCTCCATGTCTGCTATATACTGGGTACAATGTATCATCCTCCATGTCTGCTATATACTGGGTACAATGTATCATCCCCCATGTCTGCTATATACTGGGTACAATGTATCATCCCCCATGTCTGCTATATACTGGGTACAATGTATCATCCCCCATGTCTGCTATATACTGGGTACAATGTATCATCCCCCATGTCTGCTATATACTGGGTACAATGTATCCTCCCCCATGTCTGCTATATACTGGGTACAATGTATCCTCCCCCATGTCTGCTATATACTGGGTACAATGTATCCCCCCATGTCTGCTATATACTGGATACAATGTATCATCCCCCATGTCTGCTATATACTGGGTACAATGTATCATCCCCCATGTCTGCTATATATTGGGTACAATGTATCATCCCCCATGTCTGCTATATACTGGGTACAATGTATCATCCCCCATGTCTGCTATATACTGGGTACAATGTATCATCCCCCATGTCTGCTATATACTGGGTACAATGTATCATCCCCCCCATGTCTGCTATATACTGGGTACAATGTATCATCCCCCATGTCTGCTATATACTGGGTACAATGTATCATCCCCATGTCTGCTATATACTGGGTACAATGTATCATCCTCCATGTCTGCTATATACTGGGTACAATGTATCATCCTCCATGTCTGCTATATTCTGGGTACAATGTATCATCCCCCATGTCTGCTATATACTGGGTACAATGTATCATCCTCCATGTCTGCTATATACTGGGTACAATGTATCATCCACCATGTCTGCTATATACTGGGTACAATGTATCATCCCCCATGTCTGCTATATACTGGGTACAATGTATCATCCCCCGTGTCTGCTATATACTGGGTACAATGTATCATCCTCCATGTCTGCTATATACTGGGTACAATGTATCATCCTCCATGTCTGCTATATACTGGGTACAATGTACCCCCCCATGTCTGCTATATGCTGGGTACAATGTAGCCCCCCATGTCTGCTATATACCGGGTACAATGTACCGGGTACTATGTATCATCCTCCATGTCTGCTATATATTGGGTACAATGTATCATCCTCCATGTCTGCTATATACTGGGTACAATGTATCATCCTCCATGTCTGCTATATACCCGGTACAATGTACCCCCCCCATGTCTGCTATATACTGGGTACAATGTATCATCCTCCATGTCTGCTATATACTGGGCACAATGTTTCATCCCCCATGGCTGCTATATACTGGGTACAATGTATCATCCCCCATGTCTGCTATATACTGGGTACAATGTATCATCCTCCATGTCTGCTATATACTGGGTACAATGTATCATCCCCCATGTCTGCTATATACTGGGTACAATGTATCATCCCCCATGTCTGCTATATACTGGGTACAATGTATCATCCTCCATGTCTGCTATATACTGGGTACAATGTATCATCCCCCATGTCTGCTATATACTGGGTACAATGTATCATCCCCCATGTCTGCTATATACTGGGTACAATGTATCATCCCCCATGTCTGCTATATACTGGGTACAATGTATCATCCTCCATGTCTGCTATATACTGGGTACAATGTATCATCCCCCATGTCTGCTATATACTGGGTACAATGTATCATCCCCCATGTCTGCTATATACTGGATACAATGTATGATCCCCCATGTCTGCTATATACTGGGTACAATGTATCATCCCCATGTCTGCTATATACTGGGTACAATGTATCATCCCCCGTGTCTGCTGTATACTGGATACAATGTATCATCCCCCGTGTCTGCTATATACTGGGTACAATGTATCATCCCCCATGTCTGCTATATACTGGGTACAATGTATCATCCCCCATGTCTGCTATATACTGGATACAATGTATCATCCCCCATGTCTGCTATATACTGGATACAATGTACTCCCCCATGTCTGCTATATACTGGGTACAATGTATCATCCTCCATGTCTGCTATATACTGGGTACAATGTATCATCCCCCATGTCTGCTATATACTGGATACAATGTACTCCCCCATGTCTGCTATATACTGGGTACAATGTATCATCCCCCATGTCTGCTATATACCGGGTACAAGGTATCAACCTCCATGTCTGCTATATACTGGGTACAATGTATCATCCCCCATGTCTGCTATATACTGGGTACAATGTATCATCCCCCATGTCTGCTATATACTGGATACAATGTATCATCCTCCATGTCTGCTATATACTGGATACAATGTATCATCCCCCATGTCTGCTATATACTGGGTACAATGTATCATCCTCCATGTCTGCTATATACTGGATACAATGTATCATCCCCCCCCCATGTCTGCTATATACTGGGTACAATGTATCATCCCCATGTCTGCTATATACTGGATACAATGTACTCCCCCATGTCTGCTATATACCGGGTACAATGTATCATCCTCCATGTCTGCTATATACTGGGTACAATGTATCATCCTCCATGTCTGCTATATACTGGGTACAATGTATCATCCTCCATGTCTGCTATATACTGGGTACAATGTATCATCCTCCATGTCTGCTATATACTGGGTACAATGTATCATCCTCCATGTCTGCTATATACTGGATACAATGTACTCCCCCATGTCTGCTATATACTGGGTACAATGTATCATCCTCCATGTCTGCTATATTCTGGGTACAATGTATCATCCCCCCCATGTCTGCTATATACTGGATACAATGTATCATCCCCCCCATGTCTGCTATATACCGGGTACAATGTATCATCCTCCATGTCTGCTATATACTGGGTACAATGTATCATCCTCCATGTCTGCTATATACTGGGTACAATGTATCATCCCCCATGTCTGCTATATACCGGGTACAATGTATCATCCTCCATGTCTGCTATATACTGGGTACAATGTATCATCCTCCATGTCTGCTATATACTGGGTACAATGTATCATCCCCCATGTCTGCTATATACCGGGTACAATATATCATCCTCCATGTCTGCTATATACTGGGTACAATGTATCATCCTCCATGTCTTCTATATACTGGGTACAATGTATCATCCTCCATGTCTGCTATATACTGGATACAATGTATCATCCTCCATGTCTGCTATATACTGGGTACAATGTATCCTCCCCCATGTCTGCTATATACTGGATACAATGTAACATCCTCCATGTCTGCTATATACTGGATACAATGTACTCCTTCATGTCTGCTATATACTGGGTACAATGTATCATCCTCCATGTCTGCTATATACTGGGTACAATGTATCATCCTCCATGTCTGCTATATACTGGATACACTGTATCATCCCCCATGTCTGCCATATACTGGGTACAATGTATCATCCCCCATGTCTGCTATATACTGGGTACAATGTATCATCCTCCATGTCTGCTATATACTGGGTACAATGTATCATCCTCCATGTCTGCTATATACTGGGTACAATGTATCATCCCCCATGTCTGCTATATACTGGGTACAATGTATCATCCTCCATGTCTGCTATATACTGAGTACAATGTACCCCCCCATGTCTGCTATATACTGGGTACAATGTAGCCCCCCATGTCTGCTATATACCGGGTACAATGTATCATCCTCCATGTCTGCTATATATTGGGTACTATGTATCATCCCCCATGTCTGCTATATACTGGGTACAATGTATCATCCTCCATGTCTGCTATATACTGGGTACAATGTATCATCCCCCATGTCTGCTATATACTGGGTACAATGTATCATCCCCCATGTCTGCTATATACTGGGTACAATGTATCATCCTCCATGTCTGCTATATACTGGGTACAATGTATCCTCCCCCATGTCTGCTATATACTGGGTACAATGTATCATCCCCCATGTCTGCTATATACTGGGTACAATGTATCCTCCCCCATGTCTGCTATATACTGGGTACAATGTATCATCCTCCATGTCTGCTATATACTGGGTACAATGTATCATCCTCCATGTCTGCTATATACTGGGTACAATGTATCATCCCCCCATGTCTGCTATATACTGGGTACAATGTATCCTCCCCCGTGTCTGCTATATACTGGGTACAATGTATCATCCCCCGTGTCTGCTATATTCTGGGTACAATGTATCATCCTCCATGTCTGCTATATACTGGGTACAATGTATCATCCTCCATGTCTGCTATATACTGGATACACTGTATCATCCCCCATGTCTGCCATATACTGGGTACAATGTATCATCCCCCATGTCTGCTATATACTGGGTACAATGTATCATCCTCCATGTCTGCTATATACTGGGTACAATGTATCATCCTCCATGTCTGCTATATACTGGGTACAATGTATCATCCCCCATGTCTGCTATATACTGGGTACAATGTATCATCCTCCATGTCTGCTATATACTGAGTACAATGTACCCCCCCATGTCTGCTATATACTGGGTACAATGTAGCCCCCCATGTCTGCTATATACCGGGTACAATGTATCATCCTCCATGTCTGCTATATATTGGGTACTATGTATCATCCCCCATGTCTGCTATATACTGGGTACAATGTACCAACCTCCATGTCTGCTATATACTGGGTACAATGTATCATCCCCCATGTCTGCTATATACTGGATACAATGTATCATCCTCCATGTCTGCTATATACTGGATACAATGTATCATCCCCCATGTCTGCTATATACTGGATACAATGTATCATCCCCCATGTCTGCTATATACTGGGTACAATGTACCCCCCCATGTCTGCTATATACTGGATACAATGTATCATCCTCCATGTCTGCTATATACCGGGTACAATGTATCATGCTCCATGTCTGCTATATACTGGGTACAATGTATCATCCCCCATGTCTGCTATATACTGGGTACAATGTATCATCCCCCATGTCTGCTATATACTGGATACAATGTATCATCCCCCATGTCTGCTATATACTGGATACAATGTACTCCCCCATGTCTGCTATATACTGGGTACAATGTATCATCCTCCATGTCTGCTATATACTGGGTACAATGTATCATCCCCCATGTCTGCTATATACTGGATACAATGTACTCCCCCATGTCTGCTATATACTTGGTACAATGTATCATCCCCCATGTCTGCTATATACCGGGTACAAGGTATCAACCTCCATGTCTGCTATATACTGGGTACAATGTATCATCCCCCATGTCTGCTATATACTGGGTACAATGTATCATCCTCCATGTCTGCTATATACTGGGTACAATGTATCATCTCCCATGTCTGCTATATACTGGGTACAATGTATCATCCCCCATGTCTGCTATATACTGGATACAATGTATCATCCCCCATGTCTGCTATATACTGGATACAATGTATCATCCTCCATGTCTGCTATATACTGGATACAATGTATCATCCCCCATGTCTGCTATATACTGGATACAATGTATCATCCTCCATGTCTGCTATATACTGGATACAATGTATCATCCCCCCCCCATGTCTGCTATATACTGGGTACAATGTATCATCCCCATGTCTGCTATATACTGGATACAATGTACTCCCCCATGTCTGCTATATACCGGGTACAATGTATCATCCTCCATGTCTGCTATATACTGGGTACAATGTATCATCCTCCATGTCTGCTATATACTGGGTACAATGTATCATCCCCCATGTCTGCTATATACTGGATACAATGTATCATCCTCCATGTCTGCTATATACTGGATACAATGTATCATCCCCCATGTCTGCTATATACTGGATACAATGTATCATCCCCCATGTCTGCTATATACTGGGTACAATGTACCCCCCCATGTCTGCTATATACTGGATACAATGTATCATCCTCCATGTCTGCTATATACCGGGTACAATGTATCATGCTCCATGTCTGCTATATACTGGGTACAATGTATCATCCCCCATGTCTGCTATATACTGGGTACAATGTATCATCCCCCATGTCTGCTATATACTGGATACAATGTATCATCCCCCATGTCTGCTATATACTGGATACAATGTACTCCCCCATGTCTGCTATATACTGGGTACAATGTATCATCCTCCATGTCTGCTATATACTGGGTACAATGTATCATCCCCCATGTCTGCTATATACTGGATACAATGTACTCCCCCATGTCTGCTATATACTTGGTACAATGTATCATCCCCCATGTCTGCTATATACCGGGTACAAGGTATCAACCTCCATGTCTGCTATATACTGGGTACAATGTATCATCCCCCATGTCTGCTATATACTGGGTACAATGTATCATCCTCCATGTCTGCTATATACTGGGTACAATGTATCATCTCCCATGTCTGCTATATACTGGGTACAATGTATCATCCCCCATGTCTGCTATATACTGGATACAATGTATCATCCCCCATGTCTGCTATATACTGGATACAATGTATCATCCTCCATGTCTGCTATATACTGGATACAATGTATCATCCCCCATGTCTGCTATATACTGGATACAATGTATCATCCTCCATGTCTGCTATATACTGGATACAATGTATCATCCCCCCCCCATGTCTGCTATATACTGGGTACAATGTATCATCCCCATGTCTGCTATATACTGGATACAATGTACTCCCCCATGTCTGCTATATACCGGGTACAATGTATCATCCTCCATGTCTGCTATATACTGGGTACAATGTATCATCCTCCATTTCTGCTATATACTGGGTACAATGTATCATCCCCCATGTCTGCTATATACTGGGTACAATGTATCATCCTCCATGTCTGCTATATACTGGGTACAATGTATCATCCTCCATGTCTGCTATATACTGGATACAATGTACTCCCCCATGTCTGCTATATACTGGGTACAATGTATCATCCTCCATGTCTGCTATATACTGGGTACAATGTATCATCCCCCCCATGTCTGCTATATACTGGATACAATGTATCATCCTCCATGTCTGCTATATACTGGGTACAATGTATCATCCCCCCCATGTCTGCTATATACCGGGTACAATGTATCATCCTCCATGTCTGCTATATACTGGGTACAATGTATCATCCTCCATGTCTGCTATATACTGGGTACAATGTATCATCCCCCATGTCTGCTATATACCGGGTACAATGTATCATCCTCCATGTCTGCTATATACTGGATACAATGTACTCCCCCATGTCTGCTATATACTGGGTACAATGTATCATCCCCCATGTCTGCTATATACTGGGTACAATGTATCATCCTCCATGTCTGCTATATACTGGATACAATGTATCATCCTCCATGTCTGCTATATACTGGGTACAATGTATCCTCCCCCATGTCTGCTATATACTGGATACAATGTATCATCCCCCATGTCTGCTATATACTGGGTACAATGTATCATCCCCCATGTCTGCTATATACTGGGTACAATGTATCATCCCCCATGTCTGCTATATACTGGGTACAATGTATCATCCCCCATGTCTGCTATATACTGGATACAATGTATCATCCTCCATGTCTGCTATATACTGGGTACAATGTATCATCCTCCATGTCTGCTATATACTGGATACAATGTATCATCTCCCATGTCTGCTATATACTGGGTACAATGTATCATCCCCCATGTCTGCTATATACTGGGTACAATGTATCATCCCCCATGTCTGCTATATACTGGTACAATGTATCATCCCCCATGTCTGCTATATACTGGGTACAATGTATCATCCCCCATGTCTGCTATATACTGGGTACAATGTATCATCCCCCATGTCTGCTATATACTGGGTACAATGTATCATCCTCCATGTCTGCTATATACTGGGTACAATGTATCATCCTCCATGTCTGCTATATACTGGGTACAATGTATCATCCCCCATGTCTGCTATATACTGGGTACAATGTATCATCCCCCATGTCTGCTATATACTGGGTACAATGTATCATCCCCCATGTCTGCTATATACTGGGTACAATGTATCATCCCCCATGTCTGCTATATACTGGATACAATGTATCATCCCCCATGTCTGCTATATACCAGGTACAATGTATCATCCTCCATGTCTGCTATATACTGGATACAATGTATCATCCCCCATGTCTGCTATATACTGGGTACAATGTATCATCCCCCATGTCTGCTATATACTGGTACAATGTATCATCCCCCATGTCTGCTATATACTGGGTACAATGTATCATCCCCCATGTCTGCTATATACTGGGTACAATGTATCATCCCCCATGTCTGCTATATACTGGTACAATGTATCATCCTCCATGTCTGCTATATACTGGGTACAATGTATCATCCTCCATGTCTGCTATATACTGGGTACAATGTATCATCCCCCATGTCTGCTATATACTGGGTACAATGTATCATCCTCCATGTCTGCTATATACTGGGTACAATGTATCATCCTCCATGTCTGCTATATACTGGTACAATGTATCATCCTCCATGTCTGCTATATACTGGGTACAATGTATCATCCTCCATGTCTGCTATATACTGGTACAATGTATCATCCTCCATGTCTGCTATATACTGGGTACAATGTATCATCCTCCATGTCTGCTATATACTGGGTACAATGTATCATCCTCCATGTCTGCTATATACCGGGTACAATGTATCATCCTCCATGTCTGCTATATACCGGGTACAATGTATCATCCCCCATGTCTGCTATATACCGGATACAATGTATCATCCCCATGTCTGCTATATACTGGGTACAATGTATCATCCCCCATGTCTGCTATATACTGGTACAATGTATCATCCCCCATGTCTGCTATATACTGGGTACAATGTATCATCCCCCATGTCTGCTATATACTGGGTACAATGTATCATCCCCCATGTCTGCTATATACTGGTACAATGTATCATCCTCCATGTCTGCTATATACTGGGTACAATGTATCATCCTCCATGTCTGCTATATACTGGGTACAATGTATCATCCCCCATGTCTGCTATATACTGGGTACAATGTATCATCCTCCATGTCTGCTATATACTGGGTACAATGTATCATCCTCCATGTCTGCTATATACTGGTACAATGCATCATCCTCCATGTCTGCTATATACTGGGTACAATGTATCATCCTCCATGTCTGCTATATACTGGTACAATGTATCATCCTCCATGTCTGCTATATACTGGGTACAATGTATCATCCTCCATGTCTGCTATATACTGGGTACAATGTATCATCCTCCATGTCTGCTATATACTGGGTACAATGTATCATCCTCCATGTCTGCTATATACTGGGTACAATGTATCATCCTCCATGTCTGCTATATACTGGGTACAATGTATCATCCCCCATGTCTGCTATATACTGGGTATAATGTATCATCCTCCATGTCTGCTATATACTGGATACAATGTATCATCCTCCATGTCTGCTATATACTGGGTACAATGTAGGTCTTTTTTATTTATAGATGAAGAACATTACAGGACACAAAACATAAGAACAAGACGACAAAAACCCGACACAAATCACAGAAAATAGAAACAAAATAAATCAAAACAGAAATATAAGATCTGACCTACAGAGAAAAAACAAAATCCCCATCACCCCAGGAATATATACATAGAGAAGAAATAAATACTATAAAACCTATAAAACCCCCGGCCCAGCTTCATTCATACTACTATATACAATCCCACACAACGCTCACACCGTCCTATATACACATAAAACACCGTCCTATATACAAGATTATATACAATAAAACACTAAACCTAATATACCGTATATACAACCGGACACTAACACTAACCTACTGGTCCCACTGCCTGACCTTACAGTCACCCCCTTACCGCACCTCATTCACACCACAGAAAACCAAAAATAACAATATATACAATAGTGACATGGACAATTTTTTTTTTTTTTTTTTTTTAATTTTTAATATATATACATAAAACACAGACCTACACTAACTATCCCGCCACCCCTGATCCAGCTCTGGCCACAAAGTTCAGGATTACTCCGAGCTACGATCAGGCCCCAAAGTTTTTCCCCAGGCGGGGCCTGGACCAGGCCAGATCAGTCCTCTTATCACCGCTGATGAAGAAATCCCCCAAATCCCCCACCCAACCTAACTAAAACCCCCTATTATACATTATATACAATATATACAGAACACAACCTACACACTCACCATCCAAGGCTCAAGTTCGATGCCGGCAAACCTTCTATTCAGGAGACAGAAATACAAAACAAAAATCTAGGGTGGAAAGACATCAGCCCACCACCAGGATATAGGAGTACTACCGGACTAAGGCACCCTGAAGAAAAAGCCCCTCCAGAGACGGGCCGCCCTCCGGGCACCCAGTCCTTCATACTCCAGAGAACGTACCTTCACCAGGTCACCTAGGATGTTCCTACAGACTTCATCTACATGGAGGATTTTACTCTGCGTCGAGACTAAAACTCGTGCGTTCCACGTGAAATACCTGACCACTGCGCTGACTATGAATAAAGTGTCTCGGTCCCTTCTCCCAAGGTCTCCGAACGCTCCATAGGCCCACCCGGCGTAGGACAGAGTAGCCAGCCGCGGCCAACCAATGGAAGCCCCCACCCTGTTGTACACCTCTGTATTAAAGCGACAATGAAGCAGGAAGTGCTCCATGCTTTCCAGCACGTTAGCACAAGCCTCACGGGGGCAATTCCTGTCCTCGGAGCTCCTGAACTTCAAATTGTCCCTCACATACAGCTTACCATGGAAGCAGCGCCAAGTCAAGTCCCAGTACTTCTTGGGGATCCTGCTAGAATTTAACAAACTCAACCCAACCTCCAGATCCCGACTTGGGCAGTCTTTGAGGACCAATGGACTCTGAAAATGAGAAAGCAAGACCCTCATATCGAGGAGTTTCCTCGGGAGGCACCTCACCTCCCACATTCCCAGACCCCACCGGCGGATCATTTTCAGAACCGGGGTAACGTAAGCCGGGAGATGCCCGTGTGGTGTGCGGAGATCCTTCACTCTTCCCCCTGTCTCCCATTCCTGGAAGAAAGGCTGAAACCATCCCTTGCAGGAGAATACCCACGGAGGAGCCCTCTCTTTCCAGAGGTTTGCCACGTTCACTTTCAAGAAGGTGTTCACTAGGAACACCACGGGATTCACCATATTCAAACCCCCTAGTCTCCTCGTGCGGTAAGTGACCTCCCGCTTGACTAGGTTCAGTCTGTTCCCCCATAACATCTGGAAGAACAGACTGTAGACCCGTGTCCAGAGAGGCTCTGGCAAGACACAGACGCTGCCCAGGTAGATGAGCAAGGGGAGCAGGAAAGCTTTGCACAGGCCAACCCTTTCCCTCAGGGTCAAAGACCAACCCCTCCATTGGTCCACTCTTTGGGCGACACCTTTGATTCTGCCTTCCCAGTTTTTCGTGGGGTAATCACCCTGGCCGAATTCGATGCACAGGACTTTGGCATGTTCTTGGGGTTCGGGGAGGGTGTCCGGAAGATCAAACCCGGGATCTCCGCCTCCCAGCCAGAGACTCTCACACTTATCCTGGTTGACCTTGGACCCGGATGCCTCCGAGTAGCGCTCCACTTCTGACATCACCGCCGCTGCCTCCTCTTGCGAAGAAACTAAGACGGTGACATCGTCCGCGTAGGCCACCACCCTCAGGATAGCCTCCGGCGCCGCCCCGCCCATCCGCACCCCCGCCAACGGTCCACAATCAATCCTTCTGAGGAAGGGATCAATTGCAAATGCGTAAAGCAAAGGGCTAAGAGGACAGCCCTGACGGACACCGGATCCTACCCCGAAAGGTCGTCCAATCCACAACTGGGTACAATGTACCCCCCATGTCTGCTATATACTGGATACAATGTATCATCCTCCATGTCTGCTAAATACTGGGTACAATGTATCATCCTCCATGTCTGCTATATACTGGGTACAATGTATCCTCCCCCATGTCTGCTATATACTGGGTACAATGTATCATCCCCCATGTCTGCTATATACTGGGTACAATGTATCATCCTCCATGTCTGCTATATACTGGGTACAATGTATCATCCCCCATGTCTGCTATATACTGGGTACAATGTATCATCCCCCATGTCTGCTATATACTGGGTACAATGTATCATCCTCCATGTCTGCTATATACTGGGTACAATGTATCCTCCCCCATGTCTGCTATATACTGGGTACAATGTATCATCCCCCATGTCTGCTATATACTGGGTACAATGTATCCTCCCCCATGTCTGCTATATACTGGGTACAATGTATCCTCCCCCATGTATGCTATATACTGGGTACAATGTATCATCCTCCATGTCTGCTATATACTGGGTACAATGTATCATCCTCCATGTCTGCTATATACTGGGTACAATGTATCATCCCCCCATGTCTGCTATATACTGGGTACAATGTATCATCCCCCATGTCTGCTATATTCTGGGTACAATGTATCATCCTCCATGTCTGCTATATACTGGGTACAATGTATCATCCTCCATGTCTGCTATATACTGGATACACTGTATCATCCCCCATGTCTGCCATATACTGGGTACAATGTATCATCCCCCATGTCTGCTATATACTGGGTACAATGTATCATCCTCCATGTCTGCTATATACTGGGTACAATGTATCATCCTCCATGTCTGCTATATACTGGGTACAATGTATCATCCCCCATGTCTGCTATATACTGGGTACAATGTATCATCCTCCATGTCTGCTATATACTGAGTACAATGTACCCCCCCATGTCTGCTATATACTGGGTACAATGTAGCCCCCCATGTCTGCTATATACCGGGTACAATGTATCATCCTCCATGTCTGCTATATATTGGGTACTATGTATCATCCCCCATGTCTGCTATATACTGGGTACAATGTACCAACCTCCATGTCTGCTATATACTGGGTACAATGTATCCTCCCCCATGTCTGCTATATACTGGGTACAATGTATCATCCCCCATGTCTGCTATATACTGGGTACAATGTATCCTCCCCCATGTCTGCTATATACTGGGTACAATGTATCCTCCCCCATGTCTGCTATATACTGGGTACAATGTATCATCCTCCATGTCTGCTATATACTGGGTACAATGTATCATCCTCCATGTCTGCTATATACTGGGTACAATGTATCATCCCCCCATGTCTGCTATATACTGGGTACAATGTATCATCCCCCATGTCTGCTATATACTGGATACAATGTATCATCCTCCATGTCTGCTATATACTGGATACAATGTATCATCCCCCATGTCTGCTATATACTGGATACAATGTATCATCCCCCATGTCTGCTATATACTGGGTACAATGTACCCCCCCATGTCTGCTATATACTGGATACAATGTATCATCCTCCATGTCTGCTATATACCGGGTACAATGTATCATCCTCCATGTCTGCTATATACTGGGTACAATGTATCATCCCCCATGTCTGCTATATACTGGGTACAATGTATCATCCCCCATGTCTGCTATATACTGGATACAATGTATCATCCCCCATGTCTGCTATATACTGGATACAATGTACTCCCCCATGTCTGCTATATACTGGGTACAATGTATCATCCTCCATGTCTGCTATATACTGGGTACAATGTATCATCCCCCATGTCTGCTATATACCGGGTACAAGGTATCAACCTCCATGTCTGCTATATACTGGGTACAATGTATCATCCCCCATGTCTGCTATATACTGGGTACAATGTATCATCCTCCATGTCTGCTATATACTGGGTACAATGTATCATCTCCCATGTCTGCTATATACTGGGTACAATGTATCATCCCCCATGTCTGCTATATACTGGATACAATGTATCATCCCCCATGTCTGCTATATACTGGATACAATGTATCATCCTCCATGTCTGCTATATACTGGGTACAATGTATCATCCTCCATGTCTGCTATATACTGGATACAATGTATCATCCCCCATGTCTGCTATATACTGGATACAATGTATCATCCCCCATGTCTGCTATATACTGGGTACAATGTATCATCCTCCATGTCTGCTATATACTGGATACAATGTATCATCCCCCCCCCATGTCTGCTATATACTGGGTACAATGTATCATCCCCATGTCTGCTATATACTGGATACAATGTACTCCCCCATGTCTGCTATATACCGGGTACAATGTATCATCCTCCATGTCTGCTATATACTGGGTACAATGTATCATCCTCCATGTCTGCTATATACTGGGTACAATGTATCATCCCCCATGTCTGCTATATACTGGGTACAATGTATCATCCTCCATGTCTGCTATATACTGGGTACAATGTATCATCCTCCATGTCTGCTATATACTGGATACAATGTACTCCCCCATGTCTGCTATATACTGGGTACAATGTATCATCCTCCATGTCTGCTATATACTGGGTACAATGTATCATCCTCCATGTCTGCTATATACTGGATACAATGTATCATCCTCCATGTCTGCTATATACTGGGTACAATGTATCCTCCCCCATGTCTGCTATATACTGGATACAATGTATCATCCCCCATGTCTGCTATATACTGGGTACAATGTATCATCCCCCATGTCTGCTATATACTGGGTACAATGTATCATCCCCCATGTCTGCTATATACTGGGTACAATGTATCATCCCCCATGTCTGCTATATACTGGGTACAATGTATCATCCCCCATGTCTGCTATATACTGGATACAATGTATCATCCCCCATGTCTGCTATATACTGGGTACAATGTATCATCCCCCATGTCTGCTATATACTGGGTACAATGTATCATCCCCCATGTCTGCTATATACTGGGTACAATGTATCATCCCCCATGTCTGCTATATACTGGATACAATGTATCATCCTCCATGTCTGCTATATACTGGGTACAATGTATCATCCTCCATGTCTGCTATATACTGGATACAATGTATCATCCCCCATGTCTGCTATATACTGGGTACAATGTATCATCCCCCATGTCTGCTATATACTGGTACAATGTATCATCCCCCATGTCTGCTATATACTGGGTACAATGTATCATCCTCCATGTCTGCTATATACTGGGTACAATGTATCATCCTCCATGTCTGCTATATACTGGGTACAATGTATCATCCTCCATGTCTGCTATATACTGGGTACAATGTATCATCCCCCATGTCTGCTATATACTGGGTACAATGTATCATCCCCCATGTCTGCTATATACTGGGTACAATGTATCATCCCCCATGTCTGCTATATACTGGGTACAATGTATCATCCCCCATGTCTGCTATATACTGGGTACAATGTATCATCCCCCATGTCTGCTATATACTGGATACAATGTATCATCCTCCATGTCTGCTATATACTGGGTACAATGTATCATCCTCCATGTCTGCTATATACTGGGTACAATGTATCATCCCCCATGTCTGCTATATACTGGGTACAATGTATCATCCCCCCATGTCTGCTATATACTGGATACAATGTATCATCCCCCATGTCTCCTATATACTGGGTACAATGTATCCCCCCATGTCTGCTATATACTGGGTACAATGTATCATCCCCCATGTCTGCTATATACTGGGTACAATGTATCATCCCCCATGTCTGCTATATACTGGTACAATGTATCATCCCCCATGTCTGCTATATACTGGGTACAATGTATCATCCTCCATGTCTGCTATATACTGGGTACAATGTAGGTCTTTTTTATTTATAGATGAAGAACATTACAGGACACAAAACATAAGAACAAGACGACAAAAACCCTACACAAATCACAGAAAATAGAAACAAAATAAATCAAAACAGAAATATAAGATCTGACCTACAGAGAAAAAACAAAATCCCCATCACCCCAGGAATATATACATAGAGAAGAAATAAATACTATAAAACCTATAAGACCCCCGGCCCAGCTTCATTCATACTACTATATACAATCCCACACAACGCTCACACCGTCCTATATACACATAAAACACCGTCCTATATACAAGATTATATACAATAAAACACTAAACCTAATATACCTTATATACAACCGGACACTAACACTAACCTACTGGTCCCACTGCCTGACCTTACAGTCACCCCCTTACCGCACCTCATTCACACCACAGAAAACCAAAAATAACAATATATACAATAGTGACATGGACAATTTTTTTTTTTTTTTTTAATATATATACATAAAACACAGACCTACACTAACTATCCCGCCACCCCTGATCCAGCTCTGGCCACAAAGTTCAGGATTACTCCGAGCTACGATCAGGCCCCAAAGTTTTTCCCCAGGCGGGGCCTGGACCAGGCCAGATCAGTCCTCTTATCACCGCTGATGAAGAAATCCCCCAAATCCCCCACCCAACCTAACTAAAACCCCCTATTATACATTATATACAATATAAACAGAACACAACCTACACACTCACCATCCAAGGCTCAAGTTCGATGCCGGCAAACCTTCTATTCAGGAGACAGAAATACAAAACAAAAATCTAGGGTGGAAAGACATCAGCCCACCACCAGGATATAGGAGTACTACCGGACTAAGGCACCCTGAAGAAAAAGCCCCTCCAGAGACGGGCCGCCCTCCGGGCACCCAGTCCTTCATACTCCAGAGAACGTACCTTCACCAGGTCACCTAGGATGTTCCTACAGACTTCATCTACATGGAGGATTTTACTCTGCGTCGAGACTAAAACTCGTGCGTTCCACGTGAAATACCTGACCACTGCGCTGACTATGAATAAAGTGTCTCGGTCCCTTCTCCCAAGGTCTCCGAACGCTCCATAGGCCCACCCGGCGTAGGACAGAGTAGCCAGCCGCGGCCAACCAATGGAAGCCCCCACCCTGTTGTACACCTCTGTATTAAAGGGACAATGAAGCAGGAAGTGCTCCATGCTTTCCAGCACGTTAGCACAAGCCTCACGGGGGCAATTCCTGTCCTCGGAGCTCCTGAACTTCAAATTGTCCCTCACATACAGCTTACCATGGAAGCAGCGCCAAGTCAAGTCCCAGTACTTCTTGGGGATCCTGCTAGAATTTAACAAACTCAACCCAACCTCCAGATCCCGACTTGGGCAGTCTTTGAGGACCAATGGACTCTGAAAATGAGAAAGCAAGACCCTCATATCGAGGAGTTTCCTCGGGAGGCACCTCACCTCCCACATTCCCAGACCCCACCGGCGGATCATTTTCAGAACCGGGGTAACGTAAGCCGGGAGATGCCCGTGTGGTGTGCGGAGATCCTTCACTCTTCCCCCTGTCTCCCATTCCTGGAAGAAAGGCTGAAACCATCCCTTGCAGGAGAATACCCACGGAGGAGCCCTCTCTTTCCAGAGGTTTGCCACGTTCACTTTCAAGAAGGTGTTCACTAGGAACACCACGGGATTCACCATATTCAAACCCCCTAGTCTCCTCGTGCGGTAAGTGACCTCCCGCTTGACTAGGTTCAGTCTGTTCCCCCATAACATCTGGAAGAACAGACTGTAGACCCGTGTCCAGAGAGGCTCTGGCAAGACACAGACGCTGCCCAGGTAGATGAGCAAGGGGAGCAGGAAAGCTTTGCACAGGCCAACCCTTTCCCTCAGGGTCAAAGACCAACCCCTCCATTGGTCCACTCTTTGGGCGACACCTTTGATTCTGCCTTCCCAGTTTTTCGTGGGGTAATCACCCTGGCCGAATTCGATGCACAGGACTTTGGCATGTTCTTGGGGTTCGGGGAGGGTGTCCGGAAGATCAAACCCGGGATCTCCGCCTCCCAGCCAGAGACTCTCACACTTATCCTGGTTGACCTTGGACCCGGATGCCTCCGAGTAGCGCTCCACTTCTGACATCACCGCCGCTGCCTCCTCTTGCGAAGAAACTAAGACGGTGACATCGTCCGCGTAGGCCACCACCCTCAGGATAGCCTCCGGCGCCGCCCCGCCCATCCGCACCCCCGCCAACGGTCCACAATCAATCCTTCTGAGGAAGGGATCAATTGCAAATGCGTAAAGCAAAGGGCTAAGAGGACAGCCCTGACGGACACCGGATCCTACCCCGAAAGGTCGTCCAATCCACAACTGGGTACAATGTACCCCCCATGTCTGCTATATACTGGATACAATGTATCATCCTCCATGTCTGCTAAATACTGGGTACAATGTATCATCCTCCATGTCTGCTATATACTGGGTACAATGTATCCTCCCCCATGTCTGCTATATACTGGGTACAATGTATCATCCCCCATGTCTGCTATATACTGGGTACAATGTATCATCCTCCATGTCTGCTATATACTGGGTACAATGTATCATCCCCCATGTCTGCTATATACTGGGTACAATGTATCATCCCCCATGTCTGCTATATACTGGGTACAATGTATCATCCTCCATGTCTGCTATATACTGGGTACAATGTATCCTCCCCCATGTCTGCTATATACTGGGTACAATGTATCATCCCCCATGTCTGCTATATACTGGGTACAATGTATCCTCCCCCATGTCTGCTATATACTGGGTACAATGTATCATCCTCCATGTCTGCTATATACTGGGTACAATGTATCATCCTCCATGTCTGCTATATGCTGGGTACAATGTATCATCCCCCCATGTCTGCTATATACTGGGTACAATGTATCCTCCCCCGTGTCTGCTATATACTGGGTACAATGTATCATCCCCCATGTCTGCTATATTCTGGGTACAATGTATCATCCTCCATGTCTGCTATATACTGGGTACAATGTATCATCCTCCATGTCTGCTATATACTGGATACACTGTATCATCCCCCATGTCTGCCATATACTGGGTACAATGTATCATCCCCCATGTCTGCTATATACTGGGTACAATGTATCATCCTCCATGTCTGCTATATACTGGGTACAATGTATCATCCTCCATGTCTGCTATATACTGGGTACAATGTATCATCCCCCATGTCTGCTATATTCTGGGGACAATGTATCATCCTCCATGTCTGCTATATACTGGGTACAATGTATCATCCTCCATATCTGCTATATACTGGATACACTGTATCATCCCCCATGTCTGCTATATACTGGGTACAATGTATCATCCTCCATGTCTGCTATATACTGGGTACAATGTATCATCCTCCATGTCTGCTATATACTGGGTACAATGTATCATCCCCCATGTCTGCTATATACTGGGTACAATGTATCATCCTCCATGTCTGCTATATACTGAGTACAATGTAACCCCCCCATGTCTGCTATATACTGGGTACAATGTATCATCCTCCATGTCTGCTATATACTGGGTACAATGTATCATCCCCCATGTCTGCTATATACTGGGTACAATGTATCATCCTCCATGTCTGCTATATACTGGGCACAATGTATCATCCCCCATGTCTGCTATATACTGGGTACAATGTATCATCCTCCATGTCTGCTATATACTGGGTACAATGTATCATCCCCCATGTCTGCTATATACTGGGTACAATGTATCATCCTCCATGTCTGCTATATACTGGGTACAATGTATCATCCCCCATGTCTGCTATATACTGGGTACAATGTATCATCCCCCGTGTCTGCTATATACTGGGTACAATGTATCATCCCCCGTGTCTGCTATATACTGGGTACAATGTATCATCCCCCATGTCTGCTATATACTGGGTACAATGTATCATCCTCCATGTCTGCTATATACTGGGTACAATGTATCATCCCCCCCATGTCTGCTATATACTGGATACAATGTATCATCCCCCATGTCTGCTATATACTGGGTACAATGTATCATCCCCCATGTCTGCTATATACTGGGTACAATGTATCATCCTCCATGTCTGCTATATACTGGGTACAATGTATCATCCTCCATGTCTGCTATATACTGGGTACAATGTATCATCCTCCATGTCTGCTATATACTGGGTACAATGTATCATCCTCCATGTCTGCTATATACTGGGTACAATGTATCATCCCCCATGTCTGCTATATACTGGATACAATGTATCATCCCCCGTGTCTGCTATATACTGGGTACAATGTATCATCCCCCGTGTCTGCTATATACTGGATACAATGTATCATCCTCCGTGTCTGCTATATACTGGGTACAATGTATCATCCACATGTCTGCTATATACTGGGTACAATGTATCATCCCCCGTGTCTGCTATATACTGGGTACAATGTATCATCCTCCGTGTCTGCTATATACTGGGTACAATGTATCATCCCCCATGTCTGCTATATACTGGGTACAATGTATCATCCCCCCATGTCTGCTATATACTGGGTACAATGTATCCTCCCCCATGTCTGCTATATACTGGGTACAATGTATCCTCCCCCGTGTCTGCTATATACTGGGTACAATGTATCATCCCCCATGTCTGCTATATACTGGGTACAATGTATCATCCTCCATGTCTGCTATATACTGGGTACAATGTATCATCCTCCATGTCTGCTATATACTGGGTACAATGTATCATCCCCCATGTCTGCTATATACTGGGTACAATGTATCCTCCCCCGTGTCTGCTATATACTGGGTACAATGTATCCTCCCCCGTGTCTGCTATATACTGGGTACAATGTATCATCCCCCATGTCTGCTAATTATACTGGGTACAATGTATCATCCTCCATGTCTGCTATATACTGGGTACAATGTATCATCCTCCATGTCTGCTATATACTGAGTACAATGTATCATCCCCCATGTCTGCTATATACTGGGTACAATGTATCATCCCCCATGTCTGCTATATACTGGGTACAATGTATCATCCTCCATGTCTGCTATATACTGGGTACAATGTATCATCCTCCATGTCTGCTATATACTGGGTACAATGTATCATCCTCCATGTCTGCTATATACTGGGTACAATGTATCATCCCCCATGTCTGCCATATACTGGGTACAATGTATCATCCCCCATGTCTGCTATATACTGGATACAATGTATCATCCCCCGTGTCTGCTATATACTGGGTACAATGTATCATCCCCCGTGTCTGCTATATACTGGATACAATGTATCATCCTCCGTGTCTGCTATATACTGGGTACAATGTATCATCCACATGTCTGCTATATACTGGGTACAATGTATCATCCCCCATGTCTGCTATATACTGGGTACAATGTATCATCCTCCATGTCTGCTATATACTGGGTACAATGTATCATCCCCCATGTCTGCTATATACTGGGTACAATGTATCAACCTCCATGTCTGCTATATACTGGGTACAATGTATCATCCCCCATGTCTGCTATATACTGGGTACAATGTATCATCCTCCATGTCTGCTATATACTGGGTACAATGTATCATCCCCCGTGTCTGCTATATACTGGATACAATGTATCATCCTCCATGTCTGCTATATACTGGGTACAATGTATCATCCCCATGTCTGCTATATACTGGGTACAATGTATCATCCCCATGTCTGCTATATACTGGGTACAATGTATCATCCCCCGTGTCTGCTATATACTGGGTACAATGTATCATCCCCCGTGTCTGCTATATACAGGGTACAATGTATCATCCCCCGTGTCTGCTATATACTGGGTACAATGTATCATCCCCATGTCTGCTATATACTAGGTACAATGTATCATCCCCCGTGTCTGCTATATACTGGGTACAATGTATCATCCCCCGTGTCTGCTATATACTGGGTACAATGTATCATCCCCCGTGTCTGCTATATACTGGGTACAATGTATCATCCCCATGTCTGCTATATACTGAGTACAATGTAACCCCCCCATGTCTGCTATATACTGGGTACAATGTATCATCCTCCATGTCTGCTATATACTGGGTACAATGTATCATCCCCCATGTCTGCTATATACTGGGTACAATGTATCATCCTCCATGTCTGCTATATACTGGGCACAATGTATCATCCCCCATGTCTGCTATATACTGGGTACAATGTATCATCCTCCATGTCTGCTATATACTGGGTACAATGTATCATCCCCCATGTCTGCTATATACTGGGTACAATGTATCATCCTCCATGTCTGCTATATACTGGGTACAATGTATCATCCCCCATGTCTGCTATATACTGGGTACAATGTATCATCCCCCGTGTCTGCTATATACTGGGTACAATGTATCATCCCCCGTGTCTGCTATATACTGGGTACAATGTATCATCCCCCATGTCTGCTATATACTGGGTACAATGTATCATCCTCCATGTCTGCTATATACTGGGTACAATGTATCATCCCCCCCATGTCTGCTATATACTGGATACAATGTATCATCCCCCATGTCTGCTATATACTGGGTACAATGTATCATCCCCCATGTCTGCTATATACTGGGTACAATGTATCATCCTCCATGTCTGCTATATACTGGGTACAATGTATCATCCTCCATGTCTGCTATATACTGGGTACAATGTATCATCCTCCATGTCTGCTATATACTGGGTACAATGTATCATCCCCCATGTCTGCTATATACTGGGTACAATGTATCCTCCCCCGTGTCTGCTATATACTGGGTACAATGTATCCTCCCCCGTGTCTGCTATATACTGGGTACAATGTATCATCCCCCATGTCTGCTAATTATACTGGGTACAATGTATCATCCTCCATGTCTGCTATATACTGGGTACAATGTATCATCCTCCATGTCTGCTATATACTGGGTACAATGTATCATCCTCCATGTCTGCTATATACTGAGTACAATGTATCATCCCCCATGTCTGCTATATACTGGGTACAATGTATCAACCTCCATGTCTGCTATATACTGGGTACAATGTATCATCCCCCATGTCTGCTATATACCGGATACAATGTATCATCCTCCATGTCTGCTATATACCGGGTACAATGTATCATCCTCCATGTCTGCTATATACTGGGTACAATGTATCAACCTCCATGTCTGCTATATACTGGGTACAATGTATCAACCTCCATGTCTGCTATATACTGGGTACAATGTATCATCCCCCATGTCTGCTATATACTGGATACAATGTATCATCCTCAATGTCTGCTATATACCGGGTACAATGTATCATCCTCCATGTCTGCTATATACTGGGTACAATGTATCAACCTCCATGTCTGCTATATACTGGGTACAATGTATCATCCCCCATGTCTGCTATATACTGGATACAATGTATCATCCTCAATGTCTGCTATATACTGGGTACAATGTATCCTCCCCCATGTCTGCTATATACTGGGTACAATGTATCATCCCCCGTGTCTGCTATATACTGGGTACAATGTATCCTCCCCCGTGTCTGCTATATACTGGGTACAATGTATCATCCTCCGTGTCTGCTATATACTGGGTACAATGTATCATCCCCCGTGTCTGCTATATACTGGATACAATGTATCATCCTCCATGTCTGCTATATACTGGGTACAATGTATCATCCACATGTCTGCTATATACTGGGTACAATGTATCATCCCCCGTGTCTGCTATATACTGGGTACAATGTATCATCCTCCGTGTCTGCTATATACTGGGTACAATGTATCATCCCCCATGTCTGCTATATACTGGGTACAATGTATCATCCCCCCATGTCTGCTATATACTGGGTACAATGTATCCTCCCCCATGTCTGCTATATACTGGGTACAATGTATCCTCCCCCGTGTCTGCTATATACTGGGTACAATGTATCATCCCCCATGTCTGCTATATACTGGGTACAATGTATCATCCTCCATGTCTGCTATATACTGGGTACAATGTATCATCCTCCATGTCTGCTATATACTGGGTACAATGTATCATCCCCCATGTCTGCTATATACTGGATACAATGTATCATCCTCCATGTCTGCTATATACTGGGTACAATGTATCATCCTCCATGTCTGCTATATACTGGGTACAATGTATCATCCCCCGTGTCTGCTATATACTGGGTACAATGTATCATCCCCCGTGTCTGCTATATACAGGGTACAATGTATCATCCCCCGTGTCTGCTATATACTGGGTACAATGTATCATCCTCCATGTCTGCTATATACTGGGTACAATGTATCATCCTCCATGTCTGCTATATACTGAGTACAATGTACCCCCCCATGTCTGCTATATACTGGGTACAATGTAGCCCCCCATGTCTCCTATATACCGGGTACAATGTATCATCCCCCATGTCTGCTATATACTGGGTACAATGTATCAACCTCCATGTCTGCTATATACTGGGTACAATGTATCATCCTCCATGTCTGCTATATACTGGGTACAATGTATCAACCTCCATGTCTGCTATATACTGGGTACAATGTATCAACCTCCATGTCTGCTATATACTGGGTACAATGTATCATCCCCCATGTCTGCTATATACTGGATACAATGTATCATCCTCCATGTCTGCTATATACTGGATACAATGTATCATCCTCCATGTCTGCTATATACCGGGTACAATGTATCATCCTCCATGTCTGCTATATACTGGGTACAATGTATCAACCTCCATGTCTGCTATATACTGGGTACAATGTATCATCCCCCATGTCTGCTATATACTGGATACAATGTATCATCCTCAATGTCTGCTATATACTGGGTACAATGTAACCTCCCCCATGTCTGCTATATACTGGGTACAATGTATCATCCCCCGTGTCTGCTATATACTGGGTACAATGTTTCCTCCCCCGTGTCTGCTATATACTGGGTACAATGTATCCTCCCCCGTGTCTGCTATATACTGGGTACAATGTATCATCCTCCATGTCTGCTATATACTGGGTACAATGTATCATCCCCCATGTCTGCTATATCATGGATACAATGTATCATCCCCCATGTCTGCTATATACTGGGTACAATGTATCATCCTCCATGTCTCCTATATACTGGGTACAATGTATCATCCCCATGTCTCCTATATACTGGGTACAATGTATCATCCCCCATGTCTGCTATATACTGGGTACAATGTATCATCCTCCATGTCTGCTATATACTGGGTACAATGTATCATCCCCCCCATGTCTGCTATATACTGGGTACAATGTATCATCCTCCATGTCTGCTATATACTGGGTACAATGTATCATCCCCCATGTCTGCTATATACTGGGTACAATGTATCATCCCCCATGTCTGCTATATACTGGGTACAATGTATCAACCTCCATGTCTGCTATATACTGGGTACAATGTATCATCCCCCATGTCTGCTATATACTGGGTACAATGTATCATCCTCCATGTCTGCTATATACTGGGTACAATGTATCATCCCCCGTGTCTGCTATATACTGGATACAATGTATCATCCTCCATGTCTGCTATATACTGGATACAATGTATCATCCCCCGTGTCTGCTATATACTGGATACAATGTATCATCCC
This sequence comes from Phyllobates terribilis, assembly GCF_046119375.1. Lineage (NCBI taxonomy): Eukaryota > Metazoa > Chordata > Amphibia > Anura > Dendrobatidae > Phyllobates > Phyllobates terribilis. Next base: position 394,697,089 of record NW_027362768.1, on the reverse strand, counting down.
CATGTCTGCTATATACTGGGTACAATGTATCATCCCCCGTGTCTGCTATATACTGGGTACAATGTATCATCCCCCGTGTCTGCTATATACAGGGTACAATGTATCATCCCCCGTGTCTGCTATATACTGGGTACAATGTATCATCCTCCATGTCTGCTATATACTGGGTACAATGTATCATCCCCATGTCTGCTATATACTGGGTACAATGTATCATCCCCCGTGTCTGCTATATACTGGGTACAATGTATCATCCCCCGTGTCTGCTATATACTGGGTACAATGTATCATCCCCCGTGTCTGCTATATACTGGGTACAATGTATCATCCCCATGTCTGCTATATACTGGGTACAATGTATCATCCCCCATGTCTGCTATATACTGGGTACAATGTATCATCCCCCATGTCTGCTATATACTGGGTACAATGTATCATCCCCCGTGTCTGCTATATACTGGGTACAATGTATCATCCCCCGTGTCTGCTATATACTGGGTACAATGTATCATCCCCCGTGTCTGCTATATACTGGGTACAATGTATCATCCTCCATGTCTGCTATATACTGGGTTCAATGTATCATCCCCCGTGTCTGCTATATACTGGGTACAATGTATCATCCCCCGTGTCTGCTATATACTGGGTACAATGTATCATCCCCCGTGTCTGCTATATACTGGGTACAATGTATCATCCCCCATGTCTGCTATATACTGGGTACAATGTATCATCCTCCATGTCTGCTATATACTGGGTACAATGTATCCCCCCATGTCTGCTATATACTGGGTACAATGTATCCCCCCATGTCTGCTATATACTGGATACAATGTATCATCCTCCATGTCTGCTATATACTGGGTACAATGTATCCCCCCATGTCTGCTATATACTGGGTACAATGTATCATCCTCCATGTCTGCTATATACTGGGTACAATGTATCATCCCCATGTCTGCTATATACTGGGTACAATGTATCATCCCCCATGTCTGCTATATACTGGGTACAATGTAGCCCCCTGTAATGCAGCAGCTTGCTAGCATTACTGTAAATGGTCCAGGATGTGTTTACCGGACCATGTACTTTCCCCTTTAACTGACTGGTCACATGACTGTGACAACACCCAGGTCCTGTATGCACAGTAAAGCTCTGTACACATGACTGGGACAGCACACAGGACCTATACACACAGCTGACTGATCACATGACTGTGACATCAGCAAGGTCCTGTCAGTATGTGGCTGTCTGTGCACAGCATATATAAACCTGCTTAATTTGAGACAGGTGTGTTCGGTGTGAGAGGCGTGAGGCCTGTTCCCCATGTGTGTGGGATACCGTGATACCGTGAAGCCTGGCAGCCTGAAGGCAAAGACTAGATCCTGTGCGGATGCTGGTGGCCTTGGAAGGCAGCGGCTTTGAAGTGAAGCCTGGTACCTGAAAGGTCGAGCCTGGATCCTGTGCGGATGTCAGTGGCCTTTGAGGGAGAGCCGGCTTGAGTAAGAGTCCTGGAAGGCAGAGCCTGGATCCTGTGTGGATGTCAGTGGCCTTTGAGGGAACGACGGCTGGAGACCCCTACCTGGGAAGCCGCAGAGCCACAGTGGTGGCAGAGTAACGGACTGAGACAGCTATACCCGGCAAAGGTAATACCCGGTGCTATATGGACATTGTGATATGAACATTGCTACTTTATTACCTTGCCGTAAGCTGTACCCTGGAGCAAGTGGGCCGGTGTGCCACTTGGCTCATGAATTGTTTATGTGTGTAAACCTGCCGGTGGCGGACTAAGATGAACTGTGTGTGAACAGCGGTTTATGAAGTGCCATAATAAACTGCAACACTGTGTGAAAAACGTAAAGACATTGCACGTGTGCATTGATTGACGCAGCGAAGCGAGTTACCCCCAGTATGATGACGAGCGCTGCCTTACACCCCCATGTCTGCTATATACTGGGTACAATGTATCATCCCCCATGTCTGCTATATACTGGGTACAATGTAGCCCCCCATGTCTGCTATATACTGGGTACAATGTATCATCCTCCATGTCTGCTATATACTGGGTACAATGTATCATCCTCCATGTCTGCTATATACTGGGTACAATGTATCATCCTCCATGTCTGCTATATACTGGGTACAATGTATCATCCCCCATGTCTGCTATATACTGGGTACAATGTATCATACCCCCCATGTCTGCTATATACTGGGTACAATGTATCATCCTCCATGTCTGCTATATACTGGGTACAATGTATCATCCTCCATGTCTGCTATATACTGGGTACAATGTATCATCCTCCATGTCTGCTATATACTGGGTACAATGTATCATCCCCCCATGTCTGCTATATACTGGATACAATGTACTCCCCCATGTCTGCTATATACTGGGTACAATGTATCATCCTCCATGTCTGCTATATACTGGGTACAATGTATCATCCTCCATGTCTGCTATATACTGGGTACAATGTATCATCCTCCATGTCTGCTATATACTGGATACAATGTATCATCCCCCCATGTCTGCTATATACTGGATACAATGTACTCCCCCATGTCTGCTATATACTGGGTACAATGTATCACCCCCCCATGTCTGCTATATACTGGGTACAATGTATCATCCCCATGTCTGCTATATACTGGATACAATGTATCATCCCCCATGTCTGCTATTTACTGGGTACAATGTATCATCCTCCATGTCTGCTATATACTGGATACAATGTATCATCCTCCATGTCTGCTATATACTGGGTACAATGTATCATCCTCCATGTCTGCTATATACTGGGTACAATGTATCATCCTCCATGTCTGCTATATACTGGGTACAATGTATCATCCTCCATGTCTGCTATATACTGGGTACAATGTATCATCCTCCATGTCTGCTATATACTGGGTACAATGTATCATCCTCCATGTCTGCTATATACTGGGTAAAATGTACCCCCCCATGTCTGCTATATACTGGGTACAATGTAGCCCCCCATGTCTGCTATATACCGGGTACAATGTACCGGGTACTATGTATCATCCTCCATGTCTGCTATATACTGGGTACAATGTATCATCCTCCATGTCTGCTATATACCGGGTACAATGTACCCCCCCATGTCTGCTATATACTGGGTACAATGTAGCCCCCCATGTCTGCTATATACCGGGTACAATGTATCATCCTCCATGTCTGCTATATATTGGGTACTATGTATCATCCTCCATGTCTGCTATATATTGGGTACAATGTATCATCCTCCATGTCTGCTATATACTGGGTACAATGTATCATCCTCCATGTCTGCTATATACTGGGTACAATGTATCCTCCCCCATGTCTGCTATATACTGGGTACAATGTATCATCCCCCATGTCTGCTATATACTGGATACAATGTATCATCCCCCATGTCTGCTATATACTGGGTACAATGTATCCTCCCCCATGTCTGCTATATACTGGGTACAATGTATCCCCCCATGTCTGCTATATACTGGGTACAATGTATCATCCTCCATGTCTGCTATATACTGGGTACAATGTATCATCCCCCATGTCTGCTATATACTGGGTACAATGCATCATCCTCCATGTCTGCTATATACTGGGTACAATGTATCATCCCCCCCCATGTCTGCTATATACTGGATACAATGTAGCCCCCCATGTCTGCTATATACTGGGTACAATGCATCATCCTCCATATCTGCTATATACTGGGTACAATGTAGCCCCCCATGTCTGCTATATACCGGGTACAATGTATCATCCTCCATGTCTGCTATATGCTGGGTACAATGTATCATCCTCCATGTCTGCTATATACTGGATACAATGTATCATCCTCCATGTCTGCTATATACCGGGTACAATGTATCATCCCCCATGTCTGCTATATACTGGGTACAATGTATCACCCTCCATGTCTGCTATATACTGGATACAATGTATCATCCCCCATGTCTGCTATATACTGGGTACAATGTATCATCCTCCATGTCTGCTATATACTGGGTACAATGTATCATCCTCCATGTCTGCTATATACTGGATACAATGTATCATCCCCCATGTCTGCTATATACTGGGTACAATGTATCATCCTCCATGTCTGCTATATACTGGATACAATGTATCATCCCCCATGTCTGCTATATACTGGGTACAATGTATCCTCCCCCATGTCTGCTATATACTGGATACAATGTATCATCCTCCATGTCTGCTATATACTGGGTACAATGTATCATCCCCCATGTCTGCTATATACTGGGTACAATGTATCATCCCCCCATGTCTGCTCTTTACTGGGTACAATGTATCATCCTCCATGTCTGCCATATACTGGGTACAATGTATCGTCCCCCATGTCTGCTATATACTGGGTACAATGTATCATCCCCCCCATGTCTGCTATATACTGGGTACAATGTATTATCCCCCATGTCTGCTATATACTGGGTACAATGTATCATCCCCCGTGTCTGCTATATACTGGGTACAATGTATCATCCCCCATGTCTGCTATATACTGGGTACAATGTATCATCCCCCATGTCTGCTATATACTGGGTACAATGAATCATCCTCCATGTCTGCTATATACTGGGTACAATGTATCATCCCCCGTGTCTGCTATATACTGGAGACAATGTATTATCCCCCGTGTCTGCTATATACTGGGTACAGTGTATCAACCCCCCCCATGTCTGCTATATACTGGGTACAATGTATCCCCCCATGTCTGCTATATACCGGGTACAATGTATCATCCTCCATGTCTGCTATATACTGGGTACAATGTATCATCCCCCATGTCTGCTATATACTGGGTACAATGTATCATTCTCCATGTCTGCTATATACTGGATACAATGTATCATCCCCCATGTCTGCTATATACTGGGTACAATGTATCATCCCCCATGTCTGCTATATACTGGATACAATGTATCATCCCCCATGTCTGCTATATACTGGATACAATGTATCATCCCCCATGTCTGCTATATACTGGGTACAATGTATCATCCCCCATGTCTGCTATATACTGGGTACAATGTATCATCCCCCATGTCTGCTGTATACTGGATACAATGTATCATCCCCCATGTCTGCTATATACTGGGTACAATGTATCATCCCCCATGTCTGCTATATACTGGATACAATGTATCATCCCCCATGTCTGCTATATACTGGGTACAATGTATCATCCCCCATGTCTGCTATATACTGGGTACAATGTATCCCCCCATGTCTGCTATATACTGGGTACAATGTATCATTCTCCATGTCTGCTATATACTGGGTACAATGTATCCCCCCATGTCTGCTATATACTGGATACAATGTATCATCCCCCATGTCTGCTATATATTGGGTACAATGTATCATCCTCCATGTCTGCTATATACCGGGTACAATGTATCATCCCCCCATGTCTGCTATATACCGGGTACAATGTATCATCCCCCCATGTCTGCTATATACCGGGTACAATGTATCATCCTCCATGTCTGCTATATACTGGGTACAATGTATCATCCCCCATGTCTGCTATATACTGGGTACAATGTATCATCCCCCCATATCTGCTCTTTACTGGGTACAATGTATCATCCTCCATGTCTGCTATATACTGGGTACAATGTACTCCCCCATGTCTGCTATATACTGGGTACAATGTATCATCCCCCATGTCTGCTATATACTGGGTACAATGTATCATCCCCCATGTCTGCTATATACTGGGTACAATGTATCATCCTCCATGTCTGCTATATACTGGGCACAATGTATCATCCCCCATGTCTGCTATATACTGGGCACAATGTATCATCCCCCATGTCTGCTATATACTGGGTACAATGTATCATCCCCCATGTCTGCTATATACTGGGTACAATGTATCATCCCCCATGTCTGCTATATACTGGGTACAATGTATCATCCCCCATGTCTGCTATATACTGGGCACAATGTATCATCCCCCATGTCTGCTATATACTGGGTACAATGTATCATCCCCCATGTCTGCTATATACTGGGTACAATGTATCATCCCCCATGTCTGCTATATACTGGGTACAATGTATCATCCCCCATGTCTGCTATATACTGGGTACAATGTATCATCCCCCATGTCTGCTATATACTGGGCACAATGTATCATCCCCCATGTCTGCTATATACTGGGTACAATGTATCATCCTCCATGTCTGCTATATACTGGGTACAATGTATCATCCTCCATGTCTGCTATATACTGGGTACAATGTATCATCCTCCATGTCTGCTATTTACTGGGTACAATGTATCATCCCCCATGTCTGCTATATACTGGGTACAATGTATCATCCCCCATGTCTGCTATATACTGGGCACAATGTATCATCCCCCATGTCTGCTATATACTGGGTACAATGTATCATCCCCCATGTCTGCTATATACTGGGTACAATGTATCATCCCCCATGTCTGCTATATACTGGGTACAATGTATCATCCCCCATGTCTGCTATATACTGGGTACAATGTATCATCCCCCATGTCTGCTATATACTGGGTACAATGTATCATCCTCCATGTCTGCTATTTACTGGGTACAATGTATCATCCTCCATGTCTGCTATATACTAGATACAATGTATCATCCCCCATGTCTGCTATATACTGGGTACAATGTATCATCCCCCATGTCTGCTATATACTGGGTACAATGTATCATCCCCCATGTCTGCTATATACTGGGTACAATGTATCATCCCCCATGTCTGCTATATACTGGGTACAATGTATCATCCCCCATGTCTGCTATATACTGGGTACAATGTATCATCCCCCCCATGTCTGCTATATACTGGGTACAATGTAGCCCCCCATGTCTGCTATATACTGGGTACAATGTATCATCCCCCATGTCTGCTATATACTGGATACAATGTAGCCCCCCATGTCTGCTATATACTGGGTACAATGCATCATCCCCCATGTCTGCTATATACTGGGTACAATGTATCATCCTCCATGTCTGCTATATACTGGGTACAATGTATCATCCTCCATGTCTGCTATATACTGGGTACAATGTATCATCCTCCATGTCTGCTATATACTGGGTACAATGTATCATCCTCCATGTCTGCTATATACTGGGTACAATGTATCATCCTCCATGTCTGCCATATACTGGGTACAATGTATCGTCCCCCATGTCTGCTATATACTGGGTACAATGTATCATCCCCCGTGTCTGCTATATACTGGAGACAATGTATTATCCCCTGTGTCTGCTATATTCTGGGTACAGTGTATCATCCCCCCCCCCATGTCTGCTATATACTGGGTACAATGTATCATCCCCCATGTCTGCTATTTACTGGGTACAATGTATCATCCCCCATGTCTGCTATATACTGGGTACAATGTATCATCCTCCATGTCTGCTATATACTGGGTACAATGTATCATCCTCCATGTCTGCTATATACTGGGTACAATGTATCATCCCCCATGTCTGCTATATACTGGGTACAATGTATCATCCCCCCCATGTCTGCTATATACTGGGTACAATGTAGCCCCCCATGTCTGCTATATACTGGGTACAATGTATCATCCCCCATGTCTGCTATATACTGGATACAATGTAGCCCCCCATGTCTGCTATATACTGGGTACAATGCATCATCCCCCATGTCTGCTATATACTGGGTACAATGTATCATCCCCCATGTCTGCTATATACTGGATACAATGTAGCCCCCCATGTCTGCTATATACTGGGTACAATGCATCATCCCCCATGTCTGCTATATACTGGGTACAATGCATCATCCCCCATGTCTGCTATATACTGGATACAATGTATCATCCTCCATGTCTGCTATATACTGGATACAATGTATCATCCCCCCCCCCCCATGTCTGCTATATACTGGGTACAATGTATCATCCCCCGTGTCTGCTATATACTGGAGACAATGTATCATCCCCCCTGTCTCCAATATACTGGGTACAATGTATCCCCCCATGTCTGCTATATACTGGGTACAATGTATCATCCCCCATGTCTGCTATATACTGGGTACAATGTATCATCCCCCATGTCTGCTATATACTGGGTACAATGTATCATCCTCCATGTCTGCTATATACTGGGTACAATGTATCATCCTCCATGTCTGCTATATACTGGGTACAATGTATCATCCTCCATGTCTGCTATATACTGGGTACAATGTATCATCCTCCATGTCTGCCATATACTGGGTACAATGTATCGTCCCCCATGTCTGCTATATACTGGGTACAATGTATCATCCCCCGTGTCTGCTATATACTGGAGACAATGTATTATCCCCTGTGTCTGCTATATTCTGGGTACAGTGTATCATCCCCCCCCCCATGTCTGCTATATACTGGGTACAATGTATCATCCTCCATGTCTGCTATTTACTGGGTACAATGTATCATCCTCCATGTCTGCTATATACTGGGTACAATGTATCATCCTCCATGTCTGCTATATACTGGGTACAATGTACTCCCCCATGTCTGCTATATACTGGGTACAATGTATCCTCCCCCATTTCTGCTATATACTGGGTACAATGTATCATCCCCCATGTCTGCTATATACTGGGTACAATGTATCGACCTACATTGTATCCAGTATATAGCAGACATGGAGGTCGATACATTGTACCCAGTATATAGCAGACATGGAGGTCGATACATTGTACCCAGTATATAGCAGACATGGGGGGGATGATACATTGTACCCAGTATATAGCAGACATGGGGGGGATGATACATTGTATCCAGTATATAGCAGACATGGATCATCCCCCCCATGTCTGCTATATACTGGGTACAATGTATCATCCCCCCCATGTCTGCTATATACTGGGTACAATGTATCATCCCCCATGTCTGCTATATACTGGATACAATGTATCATCCCCCCCATGTCTGCTATATACTGGGTACAATGTATCATCCCCCATGTCTGCTATATACTGGATACAATGTATCATCCCCCATGTCTGCTATATACTGGGTACAATGTATCATCCCCCCCCCATGTCTGCTATATACTGGGTACAATGTATCATCCTCCATGTCTGCTATTTACTGGGTACAATGTATCATCCTCCATGTCTGCTATATACTAGATACAATGTATCATCCCCCATGTCTGCTATATACTGGGTACAATGTATCATCCCCCATGTCTGCTATATACTGGGTACAATGTATCATCCCCCATGTCTGCTATATACTGGGTACAATGTATCATCCCCCCCATGTCTGCTATATACTGGGTACAATGTAGCCCCCCATGTCTGCTATATACTGGGTACAATGTATCATCCCCCATGTCTGCTATATACTGGGTACAATGTATCATCCCCCGTGTCTGCTATATACTGGAGACAATGTATTATCCCCTGTGTCTGCTATATACTGGGTACAGTGTATCATCCCCCCCCCATGTCTGCTATATACTGGGTACAATGTATCATCCCCCCCATGTCTCCAATATACTGGGTACAATGTATCATCCCCCCCATGTCTGCTATATACTGGGTACAATGTATCATCCCCCATGTCTGCTATATACTGGGTACAATGTATCATCCCCCCCATGTCTGCTATATACTGGGTACAATGTATCATCCCCCATGTCTGCTATATACTGGGTACAATGTATCATCCCCCATGTCTCCAATATACTGGGTACAATGTATCCCCCCATGTCTGCTATATACTGGATACAATGTATCATCCTCCATGTCTGCTATATACTGGGTACAATGTATCATCCCCCATGTCTGCTATATACTGGATACAATGTATCATCCTCCATGTCTGCTATATACTGGGTACAATGTATCATCCCCCATGTCTGCTATATACTGGGTACAATGTATCATCCCCCATGTCTGCTATATACTGGATACAATGTATCATCCCCCCCATGTCTGCTATATACTGGGTACAATGCATCATCCCCCATGTCTGCTATATACTGGGTACAATGTATCATCCCCCCCATGTCTGCTATATACTGGGTACAATGTAGCCCCCCATGTCTGCTATATACTGGGTACAATGTATCATCCCCCGTGTCTGCTATATACTGGAGACAATGTATTATCCCCTGTGTCTGCTATATACTGGGTACAGTGTATCATCCCCCCCCATGTCTGCTATATACTGGGTACAATGTATCATCCCCCATGTCTCCAATATACTGGGTACAATGTATCCCCCCATGTCTGCTATATACTGGGTACAATGTATCATCCCCCATGTCTGCTATATACTGGATACAATGTATCATCCTCCATGTCTGCTATATACTGGGTACAATGTATCATCCCCCATGTCTGCTATATACTGGGTACAATGTATCATCCCCCATGTCTGCTATATACTGGATACAATGTATCATCCCCCCCATGTCTGCTATATACTGGGTACAATGTATCATCCCCCATGTCTGCTATATACTGGGTACAATGTATCATCCCCCCCATGTCTGCTATATACTGGGTACAATGTATCATCCCCCATGTCTGCTATATACTGGGTGCAATGTATCACCCCCCCCATGTCTGCTATATACTGGGTACAATGTATCATCCCCCGTGTCTGCTATATACTGGCTACAATGTATCATCCCCCATGTCTGCTATATACTGGGTGCAATGTATCACCCCCCCCATGTCTGCTATATACTGGAGACAATGTATTATCCCCTGTGTCTGCTATATACTGGGTACAGTGTATCATCCCCCCCCCATGTCTGCTATATACTGGGTACAATGTATCATCCCCCATGTCTCCTATATACTGGGTACAATGTATCCCCCCATGTCTGCTATATACTGGGTACAATGTATCATCCCCCCCCATGTCTGCTATATACTGGGTACAATGTATCATCCCCCATGTCTGCTATATACTGGGTGCAATGTATCACCCCCCCCATGTCTGCTATATACTGGAGACAATGTATTATCCCCTGTGTCTGCTATATACTGGGTACAGTGTATCATCCCCCCCCCATGTCTGCTATATACTGGGTACAATGTATCATCCCCCATGTCTCCTATATACTGGGTACAATGTATCCCCCCATGTCTGCTATATACTGGGTACAATGTATCATCCCTCATGTCTGCTATATACTGGATACAATGTATCATCCCCCATGTCTGCTATATACTGGGTACAATGTATCATCCCCCATGTCTGCTATATACTGGGTACAATGTATCATCCCCCATGTCTGCTATATACTGGATACAATGTATCATCCCCCATGTCTGCTATATACTGGATACAATGTATCATCCCCCATGTCTGCTATATACTGGGTACAATGTATCATTCTCCATGTCTGCTAAATACTGGATACAATGTACTCCCCCATGTCTGCTATATACTGGGTACAATGTATCATCCCCATGTCTGCTATATACTGGGTACAATGTATCATCCCCCATGTCTGCTATATACTGGGTACAATGTATCATCCTCCATGTCTGCTATATACTGGGTACAATGTATCATCCCCCATGTCTGCTATATACTGGATACAATGTATCATCCCCCCCATGTCTGCTATATACTGGGTACAATGTATCATCCCCCGTGTCTGCTATATACTGGGTACAATGTATCATCCCCCGTGTCTGCTATATACTGGAGACAATGTATTATCCCCCGTGTCTGCTATATACTGGAGACAATGTATCATCCCCCGTGTCTGCTATATACTGGAGACAATGTATTATCCCCCGTGTCTGCTATATACTGGGTACAATGTATCATCCCCCCCACATGTCTGCTATATACTGGGTACAATGTATCATCCCCCGTGTCTGCTATATACTGGGTACAATGTATCATCCTCCATGTCTGCTCTATACTGGGTACAATGTATCATCCTCCATGTCTGCGAAATACTGGATACAATGTATCATCCTCCATGTCTGCTATATACTGGGTACAATGTATCATCCTCCATGTCTGCTATATACTGGGTACAATGTATCCTCCCCCATGTCTGCTATATACTGGGTACAATGTATCATCCCCCATGTCTGCTATATACTGGGTACAATGTATCATCCCCCATGTCTGCTATATACTGGATACAATGTATCATCCCCCATGTCTGCTATATACTGGGTACAATGTATCATCCCCCATGTCTGCTATATACTGGATACAATGTACTCCCCCGTGTCTGCTATATACTGGGTACAATGTACCCCCCATGTCTGCTATATACTGGGTACAATGTATCATCCCCCATGTCTGCTATATACTGGGTACAATGTATCATCCCCCATGTCTGCTATATACTGGATACAATGTATCATCCCCCATGTCTGCTATATACTGGGTACAATGTATCATCCTCCATGTCTGCTATATACTGGGTACAATGTATCATCCCCCATGTCTGCTATATACTGGATACAATGTATCATCCCCCATGTCTGCTATATACTGGGTACAATGTATCATCCTCCATGTCTGCTATATACTGGGTACAATGTATCATCCCCCGTGTCTGCTATATACTGGGTACAATGTATCATCCTCCATGTCTGCTATATACTGGATACAATGTATCATCCCCCATGTCTGCTATATACTGGGTACAATGTATCATCCCCCATGTCTGCTATATACTGGATACAATGTATCATCCCCCATGTCTGCTATATACTGGGTACAATGTATCATCCCCCATGTCTGCTATATACTGGGTACAATGTACTCCCCCATGTCTGCTATATACTGGGTACAATGTATCATCCCCCATGTCTGCTATATACTGGGTACAATGTATCCTCCCCCATGTCTGCTATATACTGGGTACAATGTATCGACCTCCATGTCTGCTATATACTGGATACAATGTATCATCCCCCCCATGTCTGCTATATACTGGATACAATGTATCATCCCCCATGTCTGCTATATACTGGATACAATGTATCATCCCCCATGTCTGCTATATACTGGGTACAATGTATCATCCTCCATGTCTGCTATATACTGGGTACAATGTATCATCCCCCGTGTCTGCTATATACTGGGTACAATGTATCATCCTCCATGTCTGCTATATACTGGATACAATGTATCATCCCCCATGTCTGCTATATACTGGAGACAATGTATCATCCCCCGTGTCTGCTATATACTGGAGACAATGTATTATCCCCCGTGTCTGCTATATACTGGGTACAATGTATCATCCCCCCCCCATGTCTGCTATATACTGGGTACAATGTATCATCCCCCGTGTCTGCTATATACTGGAGACAATGTATTATCCCCTGTGTCTGCTATATACTGGGTACAGTGTATCATCCCCCCCCCATGTCTGCTATATACTGGGTACAATGTATCATCCCCCATGTCTGCTATATACTGGGTACAATGTATCATCCCCCATGTCTGCTATATACTGGGTACAATGTATCATCCCCCATGTCTGCTATATACTGGGTACAATGTATCATCCCCCCCATGTCTGCTATATACTGGGTACAATGTAGCCCCCCATGTCTGCTATATACTGGGTACAATGTATCATCCCCCATGTCTGCTATATACTGGATACAATGTAGCCCCCCATGTCTGCTATATACTGGGTACAATGCATCATCCCCCATGTCTGCTATATACTGGGTACAATGTATCATCCTCCATGTCTGCTATATACTGGGTAAATGTATCATCCCCCATGTCTGCTATATACTGGATACAATGTATCATCCCCTATGTCTGCTATATACTGGGTACAATGTATCATCCTCCATGTCTGCTAAATACTGGGTACAATGTATCATCCCCATGTCTGCTATATACTGGATAAAATGTACTCCCCCATGTCTGCTATATACTGGGTACAATGTATCATCCTCCATGTCTGCTAAATACTGGGTACAATGTATCATCCTCCATGTCTGCTATATACTGGGTACAATGTATCATCCCCCATGTCTGCTATATACTGGGTACAATGTATCATCCCCCCCCATGTCTGCTATATACTGGGTACAATGTAGCCCCCCATGTCTGCTATATACTGGGTACAATGTATCATCCCCCATGTCTGCTATATACTGGGTACAATGCATCATCCCCCATGTCTGCTATATACTGGGTACAATGTATCATCCTCCATGTCTGCTATATACTGGGTAAATGTATCATCCCCCATGTCTGCTATATACTGGATAAAATGTATCATCCCCTATGTCTGCTATATACTGGGTACAATGTATCATCCTCCATGTCTGCTATATACTGGATACAATGTATCATCCCCCATGTCTGCTATATACTGGGTACAATGTATCATCCCCCATGTCTGCTATATACTGGGTACAATGTATCATCCTCCATGTCTGCTATATACTGGATACAATGTATCATCCTCCATGTCTGCTATATACTGGATACAATGTATCATCCCCCATGTCTGCTATATATTGGGTACAATGTATCATCCTCCATGTCTGCTATATACTGGGTACATTGTATCATCCCCCCCATGTCTGCTATATACTGGGTACAATGTATCATCCCCCCCATGTCTGCTATATACTGGGTACAATGTATCATCCCCCATGTCTGCTATATACTGGGTACAATGTATCATCCCCCCATGTCTGCTATATACTGGGTACAATGTATCATCCCCCCATGTCTGCTATATACTGGGTACAATGTATCATCCTCCATGTCTGCTATATACTGGGTACAATGTATCATCCTCCATGTCTGCTATATACTGGGTACAATGTATCATTCTCCATGTCTGCTAAATACTGGATACAATGTACTCCCCCATGTCTGCTATATACTGGGTACAATGTATCATCCCCATGTCTGCTATATACTGGATACAATGTACTCCCCCATGTCTGCTATATACTGGGTACAATGTATCATCCTCCATGTCTGCTAAATACTGGGTACAATGTATCATCCTCCATGTCTGCCATATACTGGGTACAATGTATCATCCCCCATGTCTGCTATATACTGGGTACAATGTATCATCCCCCATGTCTGCTATATACTGGGTACAATGTATCATCCCCCATGTCTGCTATATACTGGGTACAATGTACCCCCCCATGTCTGCTATATACTGGGTACAATGTATCATCCTCCATGTCTGCTCTATACTGGGTACAATGTATCATCCTCCATGTCTGCGATATACTGGATACAATGTATCATCCTCCATGTCTGCTATATACTGGATACAATGTATCATCCCCCATGTCTGCTATATACTGGGTACAATGTATCATCCCCATGTCTGCTATATACTGGATACAATGTACTCCCCCATGTCTGCTATATACTGGGTACAATGTATCATCCTCCATGTCTGCTAAATACTGGGTACAATGTATCATCCTCCATGTCTGCCATATACTGGGTACAATGTATCATCCCCCATGTCTGCTATATACTGGGTACAATGTATCATCCCCCATGTCTGCTATATACTGGGTACAATGTATCATCCCCCATGTCTGCTATATACTGGGTACAATGTATCATCCTCCATGTCTGCTATATACTGGGTACAATGTATCCTCCCCCATGTCTGCTATATACTGGGTACAATGTATCATCCTCCATGTCTGCGATATACTGGATACAATGTATCATCCTCCATGTCTGCTATATACTGGGTACAATGTATCATCCCCATGTCTGCTATATACTGGGTACAATGTATCATCCCCATGTCTGCTATATACTGGGTACAATGTATCATCCCCATGTCTGCTATATACTGGGTACAATGTATCATCCCCATGTCTGCTATATACTGGGTACAATGTATCATCCCCCATGTCTGCTATATACTGGGTACAATGTATCATCCCCCATGTCTGCTATATACTGGGTACAATGTATCATCCCCCATGTCTGCTATATACTGGATACAATGTATCATCCCCCCCATGTCTGCTATATACTGGGTACAATGTATCATCCCCCATGTCTGCTATATACTGGGTACAATGTATCATCCCCCCCATGTCTGCTATATACTGGGTACAATGTATCATCCCCCATGTCTGCTATATACTGGGTGCAATGTATCACCCCCCCCATGTCTGCTATATACTGGGTACAATGTATCATCCCCCGTGTCTGCTATATACTGGCTACAATGTATCATCCCCCATGTCTGCTATATACTGGGTGCAATGTATCACCCCCCCCATGTCTGCTATATACTGGAGACAATGTATTATCCCCTGTGTCTGCTATATACTGGGTACAGTGTATCATCCCCCCCCCATGTCTGCTATATACTGGGTACAATGTATCATCCCCCATGTCTCCTATATACTGGGTACAATGTATCCCCCCATGTCTGCTATATACTGGGTACAATGTATCATCCCCCCCCATGTCTGCTATATACTGGGTACAATGTATCATCCCCCATGTCTGCTATATACTGGGTGCAATGTATCACCCCCCCCATGTCTGCTATATACTGGAGACAATGTATTATCCCCTGTGTCTGCTATATACTGGGTACAGTGTATCATCCCCCCCCCATGTCTGCTATATACTGGGTACAATGTATCATCCCCCATGTCTCCTATATACTGGGTACAATGTATCCCCCCATGTCTGCTATATACTGGGTACAATGTATCATCCCTCATGTCTGCTATATACTGGATACAATGTATCATCCCCCATGTCTGCTATATACTGGGTACAATGTATCATCCCCCATGTCTGCTATATACTGGGTACAATGTATCATCCCCCATGTCTGCTATATACTGGATACAATGTATCATCCCCCATGTCTGCTATATACTGGATACAATGTATCATCCCCCATGTCTGCTATATACTGGGTACAATGTATCATTCTCCATGTCTGCTAAATACTGGATACAATGTACTCCCCCATGTCTGCTATATACTGGGTACAATGTATCATCCCCATGTCTGCTATATACTGGGTACAATGTATCATCCCCCATGTCTGCTATATACTGGGTACAATGTATCATCCTCCATGTCTGCTATATACTGGGTACAATGTATCATCCCCCATGTCTGCTATATACTGGATACAATGTATCATCCCCCATGTCTGCTATATACTGGGTACAATGTATCATCCCCCATGTCTGCTATATACTGGATACAATGTATCATCCCCCCCATGTCTGCTATATACTGGGTACAATGTATCATCCCCCATGTCTGCTATATACTGGATACAATGTATCATCCCCCCCATGTCTGCTATATACTGGGTACAATGTATCATCCCCCATGTCTGCTATATACTGGGTACAATGTATCATCCCCCGTGTCTGCTATATACTGGAGACAATGTATTATCCCCCGTGTCTGCTATATACTGGAGACAATGTATCATCCCCCGTGTCTGCTATATACTGGAGACAATGTATTATCCCCCGTGTCTGCTATATACTGGGTACAATGTATCATCCCCCCCACATGTCTGCTATATACTGGGTACAATGTATCATCCCCCGTGTCTGCTATATACTGGGTACAATGTATCATCCTCCATGTCTGCTCTATACTGGGTACAATGTATCATCCTCCATGTCTGCGAAATACTGGATACAATGTATCATCCTCCATGTCTGCTATATACTGGGTACAATGTATCATCCTCCATGTCTGCTATATACTGGGTACAATGTATCCTCCCCCATGTCTGCTATATACTGGGTACAATGTATCATCCCCCATGTCTGCTATATACTGGGTACAATGTATCATCCCCCATGTCTGCTATATACTGGATACAATGTATCATCCCCCATGTCTGCTATATACTGGGTACAATGTATCATCCCCCATGTCTGCTATATACTGGATACAATGTACTCCCCCGTGTCTGCTATATACTGGGTACAATGTACCCCCCATGTCTGCTATATACTGGGTACAATGTATCATCCCCCATGTCTGCTATATACTGGGTACAATGTATCATCCCCCATGTCTGCTATATACTGGATACAATGTATCATCCCCCATGTCTGCTATATACTGGGTACAATGTATCATCCTCCATGTCTGCTATATACTGGGTACAATGTATCATCCCCCATGTCTGCTATATACTGGATACAATGTATCATCCCCCATGTCTGCTATATACTGGGTACAATGTATCATCCTCCATGTCTGCTATATACTGGGTACAATGTATCATCCCCCGTGTCTGCTATATACTGGGTACAATGTATCATCCTCCATGTCTGCTATATACTGGATACAATGTATCATCCCCCATGTCTGCTATATACTGGGTACAATGTATCATCCCCCATGTCTGCTATATACTGGATACAATGTATCATCCCCCATGTCTGCTATATACTGGGTACAATGTATCATCCCCCATGTCTGCTATATACTGGGTACAATGTATCATCCCCCATGTCTGCTATATACTGGGTACAATGTATCATCCCCCATGTCTGCTATATACTGGATACAATGTATCATCCCCCATGTCTGCTATATACTGGGTACAATGTATCATCCTCCATGTCTGCTATATACTGGATGCAATGTATCATCCCCCATGTCTGCTATATATTGGGTACAATGTATCATTCTCCATGTCTGCTATATACTGGGTACAATGTATCATCCCCCCATGTCTGCTCTTTACTGGGTACAATGTATCATCCTCCATGTCTGCTATATACCGGGTACAATGTATCATCCTCCATGTCTGCTATATACTGGGTACAATGTATCATCCCCCCATGTCTGCTATATACCGGGTACAATGTATCATCCCCCCATGTCTGCTATATACCGGGTACAATGTATCATCCTCCATGTCTGCTATATACTGGGTACAATGTATCATCCCCCATGTCTGCTATATACTGGGTACAATGTATCATTCTCCATGTCTGCTATATACTGGGTACAATGTATCATCCCCCATGTCTGCTATATACTGGGTACAATGTATCATCCTCCATGTCTGCTATATACTGGGTACAATGTATCATCCTCCATGTCTGCTATATACTGGGTACAATGTATCATCCCCCCCATGTCTGCTATATACTGGGTACAATGTATCATCCCCCGTGTCTGCTATATACTGGGTACAATGTATCCCCCCATGTCTGCTATATACTGGGTACAATGCATCATCCCCCGTGTCTGCTATATACTGGGTACAATGTATCATCCTCCATGTCTCCTATATACTGGGTACAATGCATCATCCCCCGTGTCTGCTATATACTGGGTACAGTGTATCATCCCCCCCCCCATGTCTGCTATATACTGGGTACAATGCATCATCCCCTGTGTCTGCTATATACTGGGTACAGTGTATCATCCCCCCCCCATGTCTGCTATATACTGGGTACAATGTAGCCCCCCATGTCTGCTATATACTGGGTACAATGTATCATCCCCCATGTCTGCTATATACTGGATACAATGTAGCCCCCCATGTCTGCTATATACTGGGTACAATGCATCATCCCCCATGTCTGCTATATACTGGGTACAATGTATCATCCTCCATGTCTGCTATATACTGGGTACAATGTCTCATCCCCCATGTCTGCTATATACTGGATACAATGTAGCCCCCCATGTCTGCTATATACTGGGTACAATGCATCATCCCCCATGTCTGCTATATACTGGATACAATGTATCATCCTCCATGTCTGCTATATACTGGATACAATGTATCATCCCCCCCCCCCCCCATGTCTGCTATATACTGGGTACAATGTATCATCCCCCATGTCTGCTATATACTGGATACAATGTATCATCCCCCATGTCTGCTATATACTGGGTACAATGTATCATCCTCCATGTCTGCTATATACTGGGTACAATGTATCATCCCCCGTGTCTGCTATATACTGGGTACAATGTATCATCCCCCCCCCCCCATGTCTGCTATATACTGGGTACAATGTATTATCCCCCGTGTCTGCTATATACTGGGTACAATGTATCATCCCCCCCCCCCCATGTCTGCTATATACTGGGTACAATGTATCATCCCCCATGTCTGCTATATACTGGGTACAATGTATCATCCCCCATGTCTGCTATATACTGGGTACAATGTATCATCCTCCATGTCTGCTATATACTGGATACAATGTATCCCCCCCCATGTCTGCTATATACTGGGTACAATGTATCATCCCCCATGTCTGCTATATACTGGGTACAATGTATCATCCTCCATGTCTGCTATATACTGGGTACAATGTATCATCCTCCATGTCTGCTATATACTGGGTACAATGTACTCCCCCATGTCTGCTATATACTGGGTACAATGTATCATCCCCCATGTCTGCTATATACTGGGTACAATGTATCCTCCCCCATTTCTGCTATATACTGGGTACAATGTATCATCCCCCATGTCTGCTATATACTGGGTACAATGTATCGACCTCCATGTCTGCTATATACTGGATACAATGTATCATCCCCCCCATGTCTGCTATATACTGGATACAATGTATCATCCCCCATGTCTGCTATATACTGGATACAATGTATCATCCCCCATGTCTGCTATATACTGGGTACAATGTATCATCCTCCATGTCTGCTATATACTGGGTACAATGTATCATCCCCCGTGTCTGCTATATACTGGGTACAATGTATCATCCTCCATGTCTGCTATATACTGGATACAATGTATCATCCCCCATGTCTGCTATATACTGGAGACAATGTATCATCCCCCGTGTCTGCTATATACTGGAGACAATGTATTATCCCCCGTGTCTGCTATATACTGGGTACAATGTATCATCCCCCCCCCATGTCTGCTATATACTGGGTACAATGTATCATCCCCCGTGTCTGCTATATACTGGAGACAATGTATTATCCCCTGTGTCTGCTATATACTGGGTACAGTGTATCATCCCCCCCCCATGTCTGCTATATACTGGGTACAATGTATCATCCCCCATGTCTGCTATATACTGGGTACAATGTATCATCCCCCATGTCTGCTATATACTGGGTACAATGTATCATCCCCCATGTCTGCTATATACTGGGTACAATGTATCATCCCCCCCATGTCTGCTATATACTGGGTACAATGTAGCCCCCCATGTCTGCTATATACTGGGTACAATGTATCATCCCCCATGTCTGCTATATACTGGATACAATGTAGCCCCCCATGTCTGCTATATACTGGGTACAATGCATCATCCCCCATGTCTGCTATATACTGGGTACAATGTATCATCCTCCATGTCTGCTATATACTGGGTAAATGTATCATCCCCCATGTCTGCTATATACTGGATACAATGTATCATCCCCTATGTCTGCTATATACTGGGTACAATGTATCATCCTCCATGTCTGCTAAATACTGGGTACAATGTATCATCCCCATGTCTGCTATATACTGGATAAAATGTACTCCCCCATGTCTGCTATATACTGGGTACAATGTATCATCCTCCATGTCTGCTAAATACTGGGTACAATGTATCATCCTCCATGTCTGCTATATACTGGGTACAATGTATCATCCCCCATGTCTGCTATATACTGGGTACAATGTATCATCCCCCCCCATGTCTGCTATATACTGGGTACAATGTAGCCCCCCATGTCTGCTATATACTGGGTACAATGTATCATCCCCCATGTCTGCTATATACTGGGTACAATGCATCATCCCCCATGTCTGCTATATACTGGGTACAATGTATCATCCTCCATGTCTGCTATATACTGGGTAAATGTATCATCCCCCATGTCTGCTATATACTGGATAAAATGTATCATCCCCTATGTCTGCTATATACTGGGTACAATGTATCATCCTCCATGTCTGCTATATACTGGATACAATGTATCATCCCCCATGTCTGCTATATACTGGGTACAATGTATCATCCCCCATGTCTGCTATATACTGGGTACAATGTATCATCCTCCATGTCTGCTATATACTGGATACAATGTATCATCCTCCATGTCTGCTATATACTGGATACAATGTATCATCCCCCATGTCTGCTATATATTGGGTACAATGTATCATCCTCCATGTCTGCTATATACTGGGTACATTGTATCATCCCCCCCATGTCTGCTATATACTGGGTACAATGTATCATCCCCCCCATGTCTGCTATATACTGGGTACAATGTATCATCCCCCATGTCTGCTATATACTGGGTACAATGTATCATCCCCCCATGTCTGCTATATACTGGGTACAATGTATCATCCCCCCATGTCTGCTATATACTGGGTACAATGTATCATCCTCCATGTCTGCTATATACTGGGTACAATGTATCATCCTCCATGTCTGCTATATACTGGGTACAATGTATCATTCTCCATGTCTGCTAAATACTGGATACAATGTACTCCCCCATGTCTGCTATATACTGGGTACAATGTATCATCCCCATGTCTGCTATATACTGGATACAATGTACTCCCCCATGTCTGCTATATACTGGGTACAATGTATCATCCTCCATGTCTGCTAAATACTGGGTACAATGTATCATCCTCCATGTCTGCCATATACTGGGTACAATGTATCATCCCCCATGTCTGCTATATACTGGGTACAATGTATCATCCCCCATGTCTGCTATATACTGGGTACAATGTATCATCCCCCATGTCTGCTATATACTGGGTACAATGTACCCCCCCATGTCTGCTATATACTGGGTACAATGTATCATCCTCCATGTCTGCTCTATACTGGGTACAATGTATCATCCTCCATGTCTGCGATATACTGGATACAATGTATCATCCTCCATGTCTGCTATATACTGGATACAATGTATCATCCCCCATGTCTGCTATATACTGGGTACAATGTATCATCCCCATGTCTGCTATATACTGGATACAATGTACTCCCCCATGTCTGCTATATACTGGGTACAATGTATCATCCTCCATGTCTGCTAAATACTGGGTACAATGTATCATCCTCCATGTCTGCCATATACTGGGTACAATGTATCATCCCCCATGTCTGCTATATACTGGGTACAATGTATCATCCCCCATGTCTGCTATATACTGGGTACAATGTATCATCCCCCATGTCTGCTATATACTGGGTACAATGTATCCTCCCCCATGTCTGCTATATACTGGGTACAATGTATCCTCCCCCATGTCTGCTATATACTGGGTACAATGTATCATCCTCCATGTCTGCGATATACTGGATACAATGTATCATCCTCCATGTCTGCTATATACTGGGTACAATGTATCATCCCCATGTCTGCTATATACTGGGTACAATGTATCATCCCCATGTCTGCTATATACTGGGTACAATGTATCATCCCCATGTCTGCTATATACTGGGTACAATGTATCATCCCCATGTCTGCTATATACTGGGTACAATGTATCATCCCCCATGTCTGCTATATACTGGGTACAATGTATCATCCCCCATGTCTGCTATATACTGGGTACAATGTATCCTCCCCCATGTCTGCTATATACTGGGCACAATGTATCATCCTCCATGTCTGCGATATACTGGATACAATGTATCATCCTCCATGTCTGCTATATACTGGGTACAATGTATCATCCTCCATGTCTGCTATATACTGGGTACAATGTATCATCCCCCATGTCTGCTATATACTGGATACAATGTATCACCCCCCCCATGTCTGCTATATACTGGGTACAATGTATCATCCCCCGTGTCTGCTATATACTGGAGACAATGTATTATCCCCTGTGTCTGCTATATACTGGGTACAGTGTATCATCCCTCCCCCATGTCTGCTATATACTGGGTACAATGTATCATCCCCCATGTCTCCTATATACTGGGTACAATGTATCCCCCCATGTCTGCTATATACTGGGTACAATGTATCATCCCCCATGTCTGCTATATACTGGATACAATGTATCATCCTCCATGTCTGCTATATACTGGGTAAATGTATCATCCCCCATGTCTGCTATATACTGGATAAAATGTATCATCCCCTATGTCTGCTATATACTGGGTACAATGTATCATCCTCCATGTCTGCTATATACTGGATACAATGTATCATCCCCCATGTCTGCTATATACTGGGTACAATGTATCATCCCCCATGTCTGCTATATACTGGGTACAATGTATCATCCTCCATGTCTGCTATATACTGGATACAATGTATCATCCTCCATGTCTGCTATATACTGGATACAATGTATCATCCCCCATGTCTGCTATATACTGGGTACAATGTATCATCCTCCATGTCTGCTATATACTGGATACAATGTATCATCCCCCATGTCTGCTATATACTGGGTACAATGTATCATCCTCCATGTCTGCTATATACTGGATACAATGTATCATCCTCCATGTCTGCTATATACTGGATACAATGTATCATCCCCCATGTCTGCTATATACTGGATACAATGTATCATCCTCCATGTCTGCTATATACTGGATACAATGTATCATCCTCCATGTCTGCTATATACTGGGTACAATGTATCATCCCCCATGTCTGCTATATACTGGGTACAATGTATCATCCCCCATGTCTGCTATATACTGGATACAATGTATCATCCCCCCCATGTCTGCTATATACTGGGTACAATGTATCATCCCCCATGTCTGCTATATACTGGGTACAATGTATCATCCCCCCCCATGTCTGCTATATACTGGGTACAATGTATCATCCCCCCCCATGTCTGCTATATACTGGGTACAATGTATCATCCCCCATGTCTGCTATATACTGGGTACAATGTATCATCCCCCGTGTCTGCTATATACTGGAGACAATGTATTATCCCCTGTGTCTGCTATATACTGGGTACAGTGTATCATCCCTCCCCCATGTCTGCTATATACTGGGTACAATGTATCATCCCCCATGTCTCCTATATACTGGGTACAATGTATCCCCCCATGTCTGCTATATACTGGGTACAATGTATCATCCCCCATGTCTGCTATATACTGGATACAATGTATCATCCTCCATGTCTGCTATATACTGGGTAAATGTATCATCCCCCATGTCTGCTATATACTGGATAAAATGTATCATCCCCTATGTCTGCTATATACTGGGTACAATGTATCATCCTCCATGTCTGCTATATACTGGATACAATGTATCATCCCCCATGTCTGCTATATACTGGGTACAATGTATCATCCCCCATGTCTGCTATATACTGGGTACAATGTATCATCCTCCATGTCTGCTATATACTGGATACAATGTATCATCCTCCATGTCTGCTATATACTGGATACAATGTATCATCCCCCATGTCTGCTATATACTGGATACAATGTATCATCCTCCATGTCTGCTATATACTGGGTACAATGTATCATCCTCCATGTCTGCTATATACTGGGTACAATGTATCATCCCCATGTCTGCTATATACTGGGTACAATGTATCATCCTCCATGTCTGCTATATACTGGGTACAATGTATCATCCCACCATGTCTGCTATATACTGGGTACAATGTATCATCCTCCATGTCTGCTATATACTGGGTACAATGTATCATCCTCCATGTCTGCTATATACTGGGTACAATGTATCATCCCCCATGTCTGCTATATACTGGGTACAATGTATCATCCCCCATGTCTGCTATATACTGGATACAATGCATCATCCCCCATGTCTGCTATATACTGGATACAATGCATCATCCCCCATGTCTGCTATATACTGGATACAATGCATCATCCCCCATGTCTGCTATATACTGGGTACAATGCATCATCCTCCATGTCTGCTATATACTGGATACAATGTATCATCCCCCCCATGTCTGCTATATACTGGGTACAATGTAGCCCCCCATGTCTGCTATATACTGGGTACAATGTATCATCCCCCATGTCTGCTATATACTGGGTACAATGTATCATCCCCCGTGTCTGCTATATACTGGAGACAATGTATTATCCCCTGTGTCTGCTATATACTGGGTACAGTGTATCATCCCCCCCCCCCATGTCTGCTATATACTGGGTACAATGTATCATCCCCCATGTCTGCTATATACTGGATACAATGTATCATCCTCCATGTCTGCTATATACTGGGTACAATGTATCATCCCCCATGTCTGCTATATACTGGGTACAATGTATCATCCCCCATGTCTGCTATATACTGGATACAATGTATCATCCCCCCCATGTCTGCTATATACTGGGTACAATGTATCATCCCCCATGTCTGCTATATACTGGATACAATGTATCATCCCCCCCCATGTCTGCTATATACTGGGTACAATGTATCATCCCCCATGTCTGCTATATACTGGGTACAATGTATCATCCCCCCCATGTCTGCTATATACTGGGTACAATGTATCATCCCCCATGTCTGCTATATACTGGATACAATGTATCATCCTCCATGTCTGCTATATACTGGGTAAATGTATCATCCCCCATGTCTGCTATATACTGGATACAATGTATCATCCCCCCCCATGTCTGCTATATACTGGGTACAATGTATCATCCCCCGTGTCTGCTATATACTGGAGACAATGTATTATCCCCTGTGTCTGCTATATACTGGGTACAGTGTATCATCCCTCCCCCATGTCTGCTATATACTGGGTACAATGTATCATCCCCCATGTCTGCTATATACTGGGTACAATGTATCCTCCCCCATGTCTGCTATATACTGGGTACAATGTATCATCCCCCATGTCTGCTATATACTGGATACAATGTATCATCCCCCATGTCTGCTATATACTGGGTACAATGTATCATCCCCCATGTCTGCTATATACTGGGTACAATGTATCATCCCCCATGTCTGCTATATACTGGATACAATGTATCATCCCCCCCATGTCTGCTATATACTGGGTACAATGTATCATCCCCCATGTCTGCTATATACTGGATACAATGTATCATCCCCCCCATGTCTGCTATATACTGGGTACAATGTATCATCCCCCATGTCTGCTATATACTGGGTACAATGTATCATCCCCCATGTCTGCTATATACTGGATACAATGTATCATCCCCCATGTCTGCTATATACTGGGTACAATGTATCATCCCCCATGTCTGCTATATACTGGGTACAATGTACCCCCCGTGTCTGCTATATACTGGGTACAATGTATCATCCCCCATGTCTGCTATATACTGGATACAATGTATCATCCCCCCCATGTCTGCTATATACTGGGTACAATGTATCATCCCCCATGTCTGCTATATACTGGGTACAATGTATCATCCCCCATGTCTGCTATATACTGGATACAATGTATCATCCCCCATGTCTGCTATATACTGGGTACAATGTATCATCCCCCATGTCTGCTATATACTGGGTACAATGTATCATCCCCCATGTCTGCTATATACTGGGTACAATGTACCCCCCGTGTCTGCTATATACTGGGTACAATGTATCATCCCCCGTGTCTGCTATATACTGGGTACAATGTATCATCCCCCATGTCTGCTATATACTGGATACAATGTATCATCCTCCATGTCTGCTATATACTGGGTACAATGTATCATCCCCCATGTCTGCTATATACTGGGTACAATGTATTATCCCCTGTGTCTGCTATATACTGGGTACAGTGTATCATCCCCCCCCCATGTCTGCTATATACTGGGTACAATGTATCATCCCCCATGTCTGCTATATACTGGATACAATGTATCATCCTCCATGTCTGCTATATACTGGGTACAATGTATCATCCCCCATGTCTGCTATATACTGGGTACAATGTATCATCCCCCATGTCTGCTATATACTGGGTACAATGTATCATCCTCCGTGTCTGCTATATACTGGGTACAATGTATCATCCCCCATGTCTGCTATATACTGGATACAATGTATCATCCCCCATGTCTGCTATATACTGGGTACAATGTATCATCCTCCATGTCTGCTATATACTGGGTACAATGTATCATCCCCCCCATGTCTGCTATATACTGGGTACAATGTATCATCCCCCATGTCTGCTATATACTCGGTACAATGTATCATCCCCCATGTCTGCTATATACTGGATACAATGTATCATCCCCCATGTCTGCTATATACTGGGTACAATGTACTCCCCCGTGTCTGCTATATACTGGGTACAATGTACCCCCCATGTCTGCTATATACTGGGTACAATGTATCATCCCCCATGTCTTCTATATACTGGGTACAATGTATCATCCCCCATGTCTGCTATATACTGGATACAATGTATCATCCCCCATGTCTGCTATATACTGGGTACAATGTATCATCCCCCGTGTCTGCTATATACTGGAGACAATGTATTATCCCCTGTGCCTGCTATATACTGGGTACAGTGTATCATCCCCCCCCCATGTCTGCTATATACTGGGTACAATGTATCATCCTCCATGTCTGCTATATACTGGGTACAATGTATCATCCCCCGTGTCTGCTATATACTGGAGACAATGTATTATCCCCTGTGTCTGCTATATACTGGGTACAGTGTATCATCCCCCCCCCATGTCTGCTATATACTGGGTACAATGTATCATCCCCCATGTCTCCTATATACTGGGTACAATGTATCCCCCCATGTCTGCTATATACTGGGTACAATGTATCATCCCCCATGTCTGCTATATACTGGATACAATGTATCATCCTCCATGTCTGCTATATACTGGGTACAATGTATCATCCCCCATGTCTGCTATATACTGGGTACAATGTATCATCCCCCATGTCTGCTATATACTGGATACAATGTATCATCCTCCATGTCTGCTATATACTGGGTACAATGTATCATCCCCCATGTCTGCTATATACTGGGTACAATGTATCATCCCCCATGTCTGCTATATACTGGATACAATGTATCATCCCCCCCATGTCTGCTATATACTGGGTACAATGTATCATCCCCCATGTCTGCTATATACTGGATACAATGTATCATCCCCCCATGTCTGCTATATACTGGGTACAATGTATCATCCCCCATGTCTGCTATATACTGGGTACAATGTATCATCCCCCATGTCTGCTATATACTGGATACAATGTATCATCCCCCATGTCTGCTATATACTGGGTACAATGTATCATCCCCCATGTCTGCTATATACTGGGTACAATGTACCCCCCGTGTCTGCTATATACTGGGTACAATGTATCATCCCCCATGTCTGCTATATACTGGGTACAATGTATCATCCCCCATGTCTGCTATATACTGGGTACAATGTATCATCCTCCATGTCTGCTATATACTGGGTACAATGTATCATCCCCCATGTCTGCTATATACTGGATACAATGTATCATCCTCCATGTCTGCTATATACTGGGTACAATGTATCATCCCCCATGTCTGCTATATACTGGGTACAATGTATCATCCCCCATGTCTGCTATATACTGGATACAATGCATCATCCCCCATGTCTGCTATATACTGGATACAATGCATCATCCCCCATGTCTGCTATATACTGGATACAATGCATCATCCCCCATGTCTGCTATATACTGGATACAATGCATCATCCCCCATGTCTGCTATATACTGGGTACAATGCATCATCCCCCATGTCTGCTATATACTGGGTACAATGTATCATCCCCCATGTCTGCTATATACTGGATACAATGTATCATCCCCCATGTCTGCTATATACTGGGTACAATGCATCATCCTCCATGTCTGCTATATACTGGATACAATGTATCATCCCCCCCATGTCTGCTATATACTGGGTACAATGTAGCCCCCCATGTCTGCTATATACTGGGTACAATGTATCATCCCCCCCATGTCTGCTATATACTGGGTACAATGTATCATCCCCCATGTCTGCTATATACTGGGTACAATGTATCACCCCCCCCATGTCTGCTATATACTGGGTACAATGTATCATCCCCCGTGTCTGCTATATACTGGAGACAATGTATTATCCCCTGTGTCTGCTATATACTGGGTACAGTGTATCATCCCTCCCCCATGTCTGCTATATACTGGGTACAATGTATCATCCCCCATGTCTCCTATATACTGGGTACAATGTATCCCCCCATGTCTGCTATATACTGGGTACAATGTATCATCCCCCATGTCTGCTATATACTGGATACAATGTATCATCCTCCATGTCTGCTATATACTGGGTACAATGTATCCTCCCCCATGTCTGCTATATACTGGGTACAATGTATCATCCCCCATGTCTGCTATATACTGGATACAATGTATCATCCCCCATGTCTGCTATATACTGGGTACAATGTATCATCCCCCATGTCTGCTATATACTGGGTACAATGTATCATCCCCCATGTCTGCTATATACTGGGTACAATGTACCCCCCGTGTCTGCTATATACTGGGTACAATGTATCATCCCCCGTGTCTGCTATATACTGGGTACAATGTATCATCCCCCATGTCTGCTATATACTGGATACAATGTATCATCCTCCATGTCTGCTATATACTGGGTACAATGTATCATCCCCCATGTCTGCTATATACTGGGTACAATGTATCATCCCCCATGTCTGCTATATACTGGGTACAATGTATCATCCCCCATGTCTGCTATATACTGGGTACAATGTATCATCCTCCATGTCTGCTATATACTGGGTACAATGTATCATCCCCCATGTCTGCTATATACTGGATACAATGTATCATCCCCCATGTCTGCTATATACTGGGTACAATGTATCATCCTCCATGTCTGCTATATACTGGGTACAATGTATCATCCCCCCCATGTCTGCTATATACTGGGTACAATGTATCATCCCCCCCATGTCTGCTATATACTGGGTACAATGTATCATCCCCCATGTCTGCTATATACTGGATACAATGTATCATCCCCCATGTCTGCTATATACTGGGTACAATGTACTCCCCCGTGTCTGCTATATACTGGGTACAATGTACCCCCCATGTCTGCTATATACTGGGTACAATGTATCATCCCCCATGTCTGCTATATACTGGGTACAATGTATCATCCCCCATGTCTGCTATATACTGGATACAATGTATCATCCCCCATGTCTGCTATATACTGGGTACAATGTATCATCCCCCGTGTCTGCTATATACTGGAGACAATGTATTATCCCCTGTGTCTGCTATATACTGGGTACAGTGTATCATCCCCCCCCCATGTCTGCTATATACTGGGTACAATGTATCATCCTCCATGTCTGCTATATACTGGGTACAATGTATCATCCCCCGTGTCTGCTATATACTGGAGACAATGTATTATCCCCTGTGTCTGCTATATACTGGGTACAGTGTATCATCCCCCCCCCATGTCTGCTATATACTGGGTACAATGTATCATCCCCCATGTCTCCTATATACTGGGTACAATGTATCATCCCCCATGTCTGCTATATACTGGATACAATGTATCATCCCCCCATGTCTGCTATATACTGGGTACAATGTATCATCCCCCATGTCTGCTATATACTGGGTACAATGTATCATCCCCCATGTCTGCTATATACTGGATACAATGTATCATCCCCCATGTCTGCTATATACTGGGTACAATGTATCATCCCCCATGTCTGCTATATACTGGGTACAATGTACCCCCCGTGTCTGCTATATACTGGGTACAATGTATCATCCCCCATGTCTGCTATATACTGGGTACAATGTATCATCCCCCATGTCTGCTATATACTGGGTACAATGTATCATCCTCCATGTCTGCTATATACTGGGTACAATGTATCATCCCCCATGTCTGCTATATACTGGATACAATGTATCATCCCCCATGTCTGCTATATACTGGGTACAATGTATCATCCCCCATGTCTGCTATATACTGGATACAATGTATCATCCCCCATGTCTGCTATATACTGGGTACAATGTATCATCCTCCATGTCTGCTATATACTGGATACAATGTATCATCCCCCCCATGTCTGCTATATACTGGGTACAATGTATCATCCCCCATGTCTGCTATATACTGGGTACAATGTATCATCCCCCATGTCTGCTATATACTGGATACAATGTATCATCCCCCATGTCTGCTATATACTGGGTACAATGTATCATCCCCCATGTCTGCTATATACTGGGTACAATGTACCCCCCGTGTCTGCTATATACTGGGTACAATGTATCATCCCCCATGTCTGCTATATACTGGGTACAATGTATCATCCCCCATGTCTGCTATATACTGGGTACAATGTATCATCCTCCATGTCTGCTATATACTGGGTACAATGTATCATCCCCCATGTCTGCTATATACTGGATACAATGTATCATCCTCCATGTCTGCTATATACTGGGTACAATGTATCATCCCCCATGTCTGCTATATACTGGATACAATGTATCATCCCCCATGTCTGCTATATACTGGGTACAATGTATCATCCCCCCCATGTCTGCTATATACTGGATACAATGTATCATCCCCCATGTCTGCTATATATTGGGTACAATGTATCATCCTCCATGTCTGCTATATACTGGGTACAATGTATCATCCCCCATGTCTGCTATATACTGGGTACAATGTATCATCCCCCATGTCTGCTATATACTGGGTACAATGTATCATCCTCCATGTCTGCTATATACTGGATACAATGTATCATCCCCCATGTCTGCTATATACTGGATACAATGTATCATCCCCCATGTCTGCTATATACTGGGTACAATGTATCATCCTCCATGTCTGCTATATACTGGATACAATGTATCATCCCCCATGTCTGCTATATATTGGGTACAATGTATCATCCTCCATGTCTGCTATATACTGGGTACAATGTATCATCCCCCCCATGTCTGCTATATACTGGGTACAATGTATCATCCTCCATGTCTGCTATATACTGGATACAATGTATCATCCTCCATGTCTGCTATATACTGGATACAATGTATCATCCCCCATGTCTGCTATATACTGGGTACAATGTATCATCCCCCATGTCTGCTATATACTGGATACAATGTATCATCCCCCATGTCTGCTATATACTGGGTACAATGTATCATCCCCCATGTCTGCTATATACTGGGTACAATGTATCATCCCCCATGTCTGCTATATACTGGGTACAATGTATCATCCCCCATGTCTGCTATATACTGGATACAATGTATCATCCCCTATGTCTGCTATATACTGGGTACAATGTATCATCCTCCATGTCTGCTATATACTGGATGCAATGTATCATCCCCCATGTCTGCTATATATTGGATGCAATGTATCATTCTCCATGTCTGCTATATACTGGGTACAATGTATCATCCCCCCATGTCTGCTCTTTACTGGGTACAATGTATCATCCTCCATGTCTGCTATATACTGGGTACAATGTATCATCCTCCATGTCTGCTATATACTGGGTACAATGTATCATCCCCCATGTCTGCTATATACTGGGTACAATGTATCATCCCCCGTGTCTGCTATATACTGGGTACAATGTATCCCCCCATGTCTGCTATATACTGGGTACAATGCATCATCCCCCGTGTCTGCTATATACTGGGTACAGTGTATCATCCCCCCCCCATGTCTGCTATATACTGGGTACAATGCATCATCCCCTGTGTCTGCTATATACTGGGTACAGTGTATCATCCCCCCCCATGTCTGCTATATACTGGGTACAATGTATCCTCCCCCATGTCTCCTATATACTGGGTACAATGTATCCCCCCATGTCTGCTATATACTGGGTACAATGTATCATCCTCCATGTCTGCTATATACTGGGTACAATGTATCATCCCCCATGTCTGCTATATACTGGGTACAATGTATCATCCCCCATGTCTGCTATATACTGGGTACAATGTATCATCCTCCATGTCTGCTATATACTGGATACAATGTATCATCCCCCATGTCTGCTATATACTGGATACAATGTATCATCCCCCATGTCTGCTATATACTGGGTACAATGTATCATCCTCCATGTCTGCTATATACTGGATACAATGTATCATCCCCCATGTCTGCTATATATTGGGTACAATGTATCATCCTCCATGTCTGCTATATACTGGGTACAATGTATCATCCCCCCATGTCTGCTATATACTGGATACAATGTATCATCCCCCATGTCTGCTATATACTGGATACAATGTATCATCCCCCATGTCTGCTATATACTGGGTACAATGTATCATCCTCCATGTCTGCTATATACTGGGTACAATGTATCATCCTCCATGTCTGCTATATACTGGGTACAATGTATCCTCCCCCATGTCTGCTATATACTGGGCACAATGTATCATCCCCCATGTCTGCTATATACTGGATACAATGTATCATCCCCCATGTCTGCTATATATTGGGTACAATGTATCATCCTCCATGTCTGCTATATACTGGGTACAATGTATCATCCCCCATGTCTGCTATATACTGGGTACAATGCATCATCCCCCATGTCTGCTATATACTGGGCACAATGTATCATCCCCCATGTCTGCTATATACTGGATACAATGTATCATCCCCCATGTCTGCTATATATTGGGTACAATGTATCATCCTCCATGTCTGCTATATACTGGATACAATGTATCATCCCCCATGTCTGCTATATACTGGATACAATGTATCATCCCCCATGCCTGCTATATACTGGGTACAATGTATCATCCCCCATGTCTGCTATATACTGGGTACAATGTATCATCCTCCATGTCTGCTATATACTGGATACAATGTATCATCCTCCATGTCTGCTATATACTGGGTACAATGTATCATCCCCCATGTCTGCTATATACTGGGTACAATGTATCATCCTCCATGTCTGCTATATACTGGGTACAATGTATCCTCCCCCATGTCTGCTATATACTGGGTACAATGTATCATCCTCCATGTCTGCTATATACTGGGTACAATGTATCCTCCCCCATGTCTGCTAAATACTGGGTACAATGTATCATCCCCCCATGTCTGCTATATACTGGGTACAATGTATCATCCTCCATGTCTGCTGTATACTGGGTACAATGTATCATCCTCCATGTCTGCTATATACTGGGTACAATGTATCATCCTCCATGTCTGCTATATACTGGGTACAATGTATCATCCCCCATGTCTGCTATATACTGGGTACAATGTATCATCCTCCATGTCTGCTATATACTGGGTACAATGTATCATCCCCCATGTCTGCTATATACTGGATACAATGTATCATCCTCCATGTCTGCTATATACTGGGTACAATGTATCATCCCCCATGTCTGCTATATACTGGGTACAATGTATCATCCCCCATGTCTGCTATATACTGGGTACAATGTATCATCCTCCATGTCTGCTATATACTGGGTACAATGTATCATCCCCCCCATGTCTGCTATATACTGGGTACAATGTATCATCCCCCCCATGTCTGCTATATACTGGGTACAATGTATCATCCCCCATGTCTGCTATATACTGGATACAATGTATCATCCCCCATGTCTGCTATATACTGGGTACAATGTATCATCCCCCATGTCTGCTATATACTGGATACAATGTACTCCCCCGTGTCTGCTATATACTGGGTACAATGTACCCCCCATGTCTGCTATATACTGGGTACAATGTATCATCCCCCATGTCTGCTATATACTGGGTACAATGTATCATCCCCCATGTCTGCTATATACTGGATACAATGTATCATCCCCCATGTCTGCTATATACTGGGTACAATGTATCATCCTCCATGTCTGCTATATACTGGGTACAATGTATCATCCCCCATGTCTGCTATATACTGGATACGATGTATCATCCCCCATGTCTGCTATATACTGGGTACAATGTATCATCCTCCATGTCTGCTATATACTGGATACAATGTATCATCCTCCATGTCTGCTATATACTGGATACAATGTATCATCCCCCATGTCTGCTATATACTGGGTACAATGTATCATCCCCCATGTCTGCTATATACTGGATACAATGTATCATCCCCCATGTCTGCTATATACTGGGTACAATGTATCATCCCCCATGTCTGCTATATACTGGGTACAATGTATCATCCCCCATGTCTGCTATATACTGGGTACAATGTATCATCCCCCATGTCTGCTATATACTGGATACAATGTATCATCCCCCATGTCTGCTATATACTGGGTACAATGTATCATCCTCCATGTCTGCTATATACTGGGTACAATGTATCATCCTCCATGTCTGCTATATACTGGGTACAATGTATCATCCCCCCCATGTCTGCTATATACTGGGTACAATGTATCATCCCCCCCATGTCTGCTATATACTGGGTACAATGTATCATCCCCCATGTCTGCTATATACTGGATACAATGTATCATCCCCCATGTCTGCTATATACTGGGTACAATGTATCATCCCCCATGTCTGCTATATACTGGATACAATGTACTCCCCCGTGTCTGCTATATACTGGGTACAATGTACCCCCCATGTCTGCTATATACTGGGTACAATGTATCATCCCCCATGTCTGCTATATACTGGGTACAATGTATCATCCCCCATGTCTGCTATATACTGGGTACAATGTATCATCCCCCATGTCTGCTATATACTGGATACAATGTATCATCCCCCATGTCTGCTATATACTGGGTACAATGTATCATCCTCCATGTCTGCTATATACTGGGTACAATGTATCATCCCCCATGTCTGCTATATACTGGATACAATGTATCATCCCCCATGTCTGCTATATACTGGATACAATGTATCATCCCCCATGTCTGCTATATACTGGGTACAATGTATCATCCTCCATGTCTGCTATATACTGGATACAATGTATCATCCTCCATGTCTGCTATATACTGGATACAATTTATCATCCCCCATGTCTGCTATATACTGGGTACAATGTATCATCCCCCATGTCTGCTATATACTGGATACAATGTATCATCCCCCATGTCTGCTATATACTGGGTACAATGTATCATCCCCCATGTCTGCTATATACTGGGTACAATGTATCATCCCCCATGTCTGCTATATACTGGGTACAATGTATCATCCCCCATGTCTGCTATATACTGGATACAATGTATCATCCCCCATGTCTGCTATATACTGGGTACAATGTATCATCCTCCATGTCTGCTATATACTGGATGCAATGTATCATCCCCCATGTCTGCTATATATTGGATGCAATGTATCATTCTCCATGTCTGCTATATACTGGGTACAATGTATCATCCCCCCATGTCTGCTCTTTACTGGGTACAATGTATCATCCTCCATGTCTGCTATATACTGGGTACAATGTATCATCCTCCATGTCTGCTATATACTGGATACAATGTATCATCCCCCATGTCTGCTATATACTGGATACAATGTAGCCCCCCATGTCTGCTATATACTGGGTACAATGCATCATCCCCCATGTCTGCTATATACTGGATACAATGTATCATCCTCCATGTCTGCTATATACTGGGTACAATGTATCATCCCCCATGTCTGCTATATACTGGGTACAATGTATCATCCTCCATGTCTGCTATATACTGGGTACAATGTATCATCCTCCATGTCTGCTATATACTGGGTACAATGTATCATCCCCCCCATGTCTGCTATATACTGGGTACAATGTATCATCCCCCGTGTCTGCTATATACTGGGTACAATGTATCCCCCCATGTCTGCTATATACTGGGTACAATGCATCATCCCCCGTGTCTGCTATATACTGGGTACAGTGTATCATCCCCCCCCCATGTCTGCTATATACTGGGTACAATGCATCATCCCCTGTGTCTGCTATATACTGGGTACAGTGTATCATCCCCCCCCATGTCTGCTATATACTGGGTACAATGTATCCTCCCCCATGTCTCCTATATACTGGGTACAATGTATCCCCCCATGTCTGCTATATACTGGGTACAATGTATCATCCTCCATGTCTGCTATATACTGGGTACAATGTATCATCCTCCATGTCTGCTATATACTGGGTACAATGTACCCCCCATGTCTGCTATATACTGGGTACAATGTATCATCCCCCATGTCTGCTATATACTGGGTACAATGTATCATCCCCTGTGTCTGCTATATACTGGGTACAGTGTATCATCCCCCCCCATGTCTGCTATATACTGGGTACAATGTATCATCCCCCATGTCTGCTATATACTGAGTACAATGTATCATCCCCCATGTCTGCTATATACTGGGTACAATGTATCATCCTCCATGTCTGCTATATACTGGATACAATGTATCATCCCCCATGTCTGCTATATACTGGATACAATGTATCATCCCCCATGTCTGCTATATACTGGGTACAATGTATCATCCTCCATGTCTGCTATATACTGGATACAATGTATCATCCCCCATGTCTGCTATATATTGGGTACAATGTATCATCCTCCATGTCTGCTATATACTGGGTACAATGTATCATCCCCCCATGTCTGCTATATACTGGATACAATGTATCATCCCCCATGTCTGCTATATACTGGATACAATGTATCATCCCCCATGTCTGCTATATACTGGGTACAATGTATCATCCTCCATGTCTGCTATATACTGGGTACAATGTATCATCCTCCATGTCTGCTATATACTGGGTACAATGTATCCTCCCCCATGTCTGCTATATACTGGGCACAATGTATCATCCCCCATGTCTGCTATATACTGGATACAATGTATCATCCCCCATGTCTGCTATATATTGGGTACAATGTATCATCCTCCATGTCTGCTATATACTGGGTACAATGTATCATCCCCCATGTCTGCTATATATTGGGTACAATGTATCATCCTCCATGTCTGCTATATACTGGGTACAATGTATCATCCCCCATGTCTGCTATATACTGGGTACAATGCATCATCCCCCATGTCTGCTATATACTGGGCACAATGTATCATCCCCCATGTCTGCTATATACTGGATACAATGTATCATCCCCCATGTCTGCTATATATTGGGTACAATGTATCATCCTCCATGTCTGCTATATACTGGGTACAATGTATCATCCCCCATGTCTGCTATATACTGGGTACAATGCATCATCCCCCATGTCTGCTATATACTGGGTACAATGTATCATCCCCCATGTCTGCTATATACTGGATACAATGTATCATCCCCCATGTCTGCTATATACTGGGTACAATGCATCATCCTCCATGTCTGCTATATACTGGATACAATGTATCATCCCCCCCATGTCTGCTATATACTGGGTACAATGTAGCCCCCCATGTCTGCTATATACTGGGTACAATGTATCATCCCCCGTGTCTGCTATATATTGGGTACAATGTATCATCCCCCGTGTCTGCTATATATTGGGTACAATGTATCATCCCCCGTGTCTGCTATATATTGGGTACAATGTATCATCCCCCGTGTCTGCTATATATTTATGTACAATGTATCATCCCCCGTGTCTGCTATATATTTATGTACAATGTATCATCCCCCATGTCTGCTTTGCTATATGTTCCTAACTATACAGTAGGGTAAACAGTATTTATTCAGTCCCCAATTGTGCAAGTTCTCCCACTTATAAACATGAGCGAGGCCTGTAATTGACATCATAGGTCGACCTCGACTATGAGAGACAAAATGAGAAAACAAATCCTGAACATCACATTGTCTGATTTGGAAAGAATTTTTTTCAAATTTTGGTGAAAAATAAGTATTTGGTCAATTACAAAAGTTCCTCTCAATACTTTGTTATATTTCCTTTATTGGCAATGACAGAGGTGAAACGTCTTCTGTAAGTCTTCACCAGGTTGGCACACACTGTTGCTGGTATGTTGTCCCATTCCTTCATGCAGATCTCCTCTAGAGCAGTGATGTTTGGGTGCTGTCGCTGGACAACACGGACTTTCACCTCCCTCCAAAGGTTTTCTATAGTGTTTAGATCTGGAGACTGGCTGTTAAGGATCCAGGTGGTGGAACCTCTGTGCTGCGGTGCAAGGAGGGACCAGAGGGGCTTAACTAGGTATCAACTCGGACTGACCAAGGTCTCGCGGCTCAATCTACTCCGTGAACCAGGGAAGGACCGACCAGAGGGACCAGGTGCTACTCTGGACCAGTCCTTGTATGAGAGCAGGTGACTCCCACGGGTAACTGGTAGGAGCCTCCAAGTAGACTGGCTGGTAAGCGCGGCAGGTAAATGGTACGTTCTCCGGGTAGGCAGGCAAGCCAGGCCCATAGACAGACTGGCAGGTTTGGATCGTAGGCTGACCGTCGGGCTGGAGAGTACACTTGGCTGGCGGAGACAGGTAGTCGGGCTGGCGGGCCGGACTGGTAGTCGGGCTGGCGGGCCGGACTGGTAGTCGGGCTGGCGGGCCGGACTGGTAGTCGGGCTGGCGGGCCGGACTGGTAGTCGGGCTGGCGGGCCGGACTGGTAGTCGGGCTGGCGGGCCGGACTGGTAGTCGGGCTGGCGGGCCGGACTGGTAGTCGGGCTGGCGGGCACCGGCAGCAGCAGGAGAGCCGGAGGATGCTGGGCCGGGAGCGTGGCAGTAAGAGGGACAGCGTCTCTGCTTGTCAGGGGGCAGAGACGCCGATACTACACTGGCTAGACCACTCTAGGACCTTGAAATACACCTTACAAAGTCACTCCTTCGTTGGCCTGGTTGTGTGCTTGGGATCATTTTCATGCTGAAAGACCCAGCCACGTTTCATCTTCAATGACCTTGCTGATGGAAGGAGGTTTGCAGTCAAAATCTAACGATACAGGGCCCCATTCATTCTTTCATGTACACGGATCAGTCGTCCTGGTCCCTTGGCAGAGAAACCGCCCCAAAGCATGATGTTGCCACCCCCATGCTTCACAGTAGGTATGGTGTTCTTTGGATGCAACTCGGCCTTCTTTCTCCTCCAAACACAACGAGTTGTGTTTCTACCAAACAGTTCTACTTTGGTTTTATCTGACCATATAACATTCTCCCAATACTCTTCTGGATCATCCAAATGCTCTCTAGCAAACTTCAGATGGGCCCGGACATTTAATGGCTTAAGCACGGGGACACATCTGGCACTGCAGGATCTGAGACCCTGGCGGCATAGTGTTTTATTGATGGTAGCCTGTGTAACGTTGGTCCCAGCTCTCTGCAGGTCATTCACTAGGTCACCTCATGTGGTTCTGGGATTTTTGCTCACCATTCTTGAGATCATTTTGACCCCACGGGGTGAGATCTTGTGTGGAGCCCCAGATCCAGTGAGATTATCAGTGGTCTTGTATGTCTTCCATTTTCTAATTATTGCTCCCACAGTTGATTTCTTCACACCAAGCTGCTTGCCTATTGCAGATTCAGTCTTCCCAGCCTGGTGCAGGGCTACAATGTTGTTTCTGGTGTCCTTCGACAGCTCTTTGGTCTTCACCATAGTGGAGTTTGGAGTGTGACTGTTTGAGGTTGCGAACATGTGTCTTTTATACTGATAATAAGTTCAGACAGGAGCCAGTACTACAGGTAATGAGTGGAGGACAGAGGAGCCAGTACTACAGGTAATGAGTGGAGGACAGAGGAGCCAGTACTACAGGTAATGAGTGGAGGACAGAGGAGCCAGTACTACAGGTAATGAGTGGAGGACAGAGGAGCCAGTACTACAGGTAATGAGTGGAGGACAGAGGAGCCACTGCTACAGGTAATGAGCGGAGGACAGAGGAGCCAGTACTACAGGTAATGAGTGGAGGACAGAGGAGCCAGTACTACAGGTAATGAGTGGAGGACAGAGGAGCCAGTACTACAGGTAATGAGTGGAGGACAGAGGAGCCAGTACTACAGGTAATGAGTGGAGGACAGAGGAGCCAGTACTACAGGTAATGAGTGGAGGACAGAGGAGCCTCTTAAAGAAGTTACAGGTCTGTGAGAGACAGAAATCTTGCTTGTTTGTAATTGACCAAATACTTATTATCCACAAAAATTTGAAAA
This sequence comes from Phyllobates terribilis, assembly GCF_046119375.1. Classification (NCBI taxonomy): domain Eukaryota; kingdom Metazoa; phylum Chordata; class Amphibia; order Anura; family Dendrobatidae; genus Phyllobates; species Phyllobates terribilis. The sequence goes on along the minus strand of NW_027362768.1, from coordinate 394,654,878 downwards.
AAATTTCTTTCCAAATCAGACAATGTGATTTTCAGGATTTGTTTTCTCATTTTGTCTCTCATAGTCGAGGTCGACCTATGATGTCAATTACAGGCCGACCTCATCTTTCTAAGTGGGAGAACTTACACAATTGGAGGCTGACTAAATACTTTTTTGCCCCACTGTATATATACTGACCCTATGCAGCAGCTCAATATATTATACAAGATGTCACTATACTTTGTGGACATTAGAAAGTTTACAAGTGTCTCTGTGTTGTGACAGAGTCACTGGTATGAGATACGAGGGGACGTATGTGTCACTCAGGTTGCTCTCCTGTGTGAACTGAAACTTGCTGAATTTCTGCCAGCTTGTTATAGGCTGGGGGGGTTAACGCTCTTAAAAGGGTGTGGTTTTATGGGAATGGTAAAGAGGGTGTGCGGCCATTCCCCATACCTCCCCTCAGGGTGTGGCTGAGCTGGTTTAAATGATCAGTCAGATTTGTTCCTCTGGAGTGTGTGGTCTGGGGAGTGAAGTCTCCAGGCTGTGTTTGGGTGAAACCAGAGAGCAACACTGGAGGACTGGTGTTGCTGAAGACTTCACTGTGTTACCTGCAGGGGGCAGAGCCTCGTTTACTATTGGACTCTGCCATACCTTATCTTTTTGTTTTTCCCGTTAACCCCGAAAGGGCCTGTTTATTTTTACGGGACACTGCTGGAGTTTATGCCACAGAATAAACCAGTAGGAAGTTAATCCAAACCGTGTGTCCTGTGTCTACCTCTGGAGAGCCGAGCAAGTTGCTTTACCACAGTTGGTGGAGAATGCGGGCAAAGATCCAGCAACACGTGGTGTACCTGCTACAGAGAATGGTGGATGTCCTGGGTGAAGGCCGGCAGCCAGCCAGAGATGTCTGGTAACATGGAGAAGCTTATTAAACATTTAGTCCAGAGCCAGCAGCAGCAACATCAGCAGCACCTCCTGCAACAATTTCAGCATCATCGGGAACTACAGCAGATCCTGTAGCAGCAGCAAGATCAACAGGAGACGATCAAACTGTTACTAAAACAGATCCAGTTGCAGCAAAAGGCGCAGAACCAGCAGGAGCAGCAGCAGCAGATACAGCTTCTGGCGAATGCCATCCAGGGCAGAGCAACCGCCCCACCCCCAGGGCCGACCGATGACTCACACGTCAGGAAGACGGTGATATAAAAAAAGAATAAAAGGGGAGACAAGGGGCGCAGAGTCTAAGCGTAGATGAATATGTGCATTTGCCACAGCAATATTTGTTTTTTGCACTCACCCTTTGGATGTCTTGTATTTTCACTCAAATGATCCGTATAGTGGATCAGCTCTTTGCAATCCTCAGGTCTGCAGCACAAATGCGGGAACTATGTCAGCCCTGGTATACGGCTTGCATGTTGGATATTGTAGTGGAGAGAAGATTTCCCTTTTTCGGCGCTTCCAGAGGATAAGGATCGTTACAGATTAATTCTTTTTCTCAAAATCAGATTTATTCGGACACTATATTAAGAACAAACAACGCGTTTCTGCCAGCAACGGCCTTCATCAGGTATAATATGCACTTGTAGGACTTTAAGGGAAGACAATCTTTATAGACTGGTTACTCTTAAGAGGTCGTGTTTTTTTTTTTTTTCTCCTTTCCTTGACTTGGTTGAATTGATTAGGATTGACACCACACCCCAATTAAGTTAGGAGAGTAGGTAGTTGTTCAGCATTACATTCTATCACCATTCTGTGTACTAGAATGGTATATTTTTTGATATTAGAATGAACATATATATAATAAAATTCCTTTCTCTTATCATTTCCTTCACTTTCCCCTCCTTTTATATATAGAAAGAGAAAGGGATATATAATAGTAATTTTAGAATACATAGTTGTGATTAAAATATACCTGGTGATGGTATATATATATATATATATATATATATATATATATATATATATATATATATATATATATATATATATATATATATATATATATATATATATATATATATATATATATATATATATATAAAAATAATAATAAATAAATTACATAGTACTGATCATAAAGAATGACATAAATAGGATCCAGAAACTAAACAGAAAAGAGTCTTATTGGATCTTTAGATTGAAAACCCTATATCCAGATGGTCTTAATGATATAGTGGAAAATGTGTGAGGGGGAAAAAAAAGAGGGAAAAAAGGAAGAAAAAAAAAAAAAAAAAAAAAATGTATATTTAATAATGCACAGCCCTATTTACCAATACTGGAAAAATATATATTTGTTTTATTGTAAGATCTCATTTCTGTAAAAATAACTGTTATATTTTATGATTTTTTTATATACTAGACTAACAATTATGTATTTCTATGATCAGTAATATGTAATTTATTTATTATTATTTTTATATATATATATATAACCATCACCAGGTATATTTTAATCACAACTATGTATTCTAAAATTACTATTATATATCCCTTTCTCTTTCTATATATATATAAGGAGGGGAAAGTGAAGGAAATGATAAGAGAAAGGAATTTTATTATATATATGTTCATTCTAATATCAAAAAATATACCATTCTAGTACACAGAATGGTGATAGAATGTAATGCTGAACAACTACCTACTCTCCTAACTTAATTGGGGTGTGGTGTCAATCCTAATCAATTCAACCAAGTCAAGGAAAGGAGAAAAAAAAAAAAACACGACCTCTTAAGAGTAACCAGTCTATAAAGATTGTCTTCCCTTAAAGTCCTACAAGTGCATATTATACCTGATGAAGGCCGTTGCTGGCAGAAACGCGTTGTTTGTTCTTAATATAGTATCCGAATAAATCTGATTTTGAGAAAAAGAATTCATCTGTAACGATCCTTATCCTCTGGAAGCGCCGAAAAAGGGAAATCTTCTCTCTACTACGTCAGGAAGACGGTAAGACGGGTCATGCAGAAGATGCCCCCCGGCGATGATGTAGAAGCCTTTCTGACAGTCTTTGAGAGGGTGGCTGATCGGGAGAGACTTCCACCAGAACAGTGGGCAGAGGTTCTGGTGCCATATTTGTCGGGTGAACCCTAAAAGGCATATTACGACTTGGCACTGCAGGATGCCAAGGAATATGCCAAGCTAAAGACAGAGATCTTAGCACGCCTGGGAGTGATTATGTCGGTGAGAGCCCAACGAGTCCACGACTGGGTATACGCCAGCGACAAACCCCCTCGCTTGCAGATGTTTGACCTACTGCATCTCGTTCAGAAGTGGTTGCAGCCAGAGTCCTCCACTGCGGCCCAGATGGTCGAGCTTGTGGTGATTGATAGATTCATACACTTCCTTCCCAAGTCGGTACAGATTTGGGTTGCCCCGGGCAATCCCCAGAACGCAGATGACTTCATTGGCCTGATAGAGAGGTACCAGGTGGTTGAGAAGGCCCTTGGGAAACCGGATATAATCACTGACCCATACTGGGATATCCAAAAGGGGGCGGGTTCACCATGGAAGGGGTTTAGAGCCACCAAAGGGGGGCGTCCCACTTCCACTGAAGGTGCCGCAAGGACTGTTATTAAGGACATAGTCTGTTGGAAGTGTCACAACCCTGGACACGTAGCCGGCCGGTGTCATATGTCCCCTGAGCCCATGGACTGCAGCCTAGGCAGACGAAGTTCCTATTATGCATATCCAGCCTGCAGTGTGGACTCTCGACTCGGTGAGGGGCCGCAGGCATGTGCCGTGTCCATAAATGGAGTAAAGGTGCTTGGGCTTTTAAACTCTGGAAGTCTGGTGACTTTAATCAGAGCTATGCTTCCCCACCAGTTGGTCACTTCCAAAACTGTGGGCATTCGGTGCATCCATGGGGATGCCAAAGACTACCCCGTGGCCACAGTGACAGTGGGAACAGACTGTGGTGCCCAGTCCCACGAGGTCGGGGTGGTTAAGGACCTGATACATCCCGTAATACTGGGCCTTGATTTTTCTTTGTTTTGGGACTTGTGGGGGAAGGGAACCAGACTAAGTAGCGTGAGCAAAAGCCAGGTCCCTGGAGAAGAACTCCTTATGAAGTCTCAAGTGGATGAGTTCCCACTGTGCGTCTCTGCCGGCGATGAAGGCGAGACGATGACCGAGGAGGCCGACCTCCCTGAGTTAGATGTGTCCGGAGAGAACTTTGGGACTTCTCAAGTTCGGGACCTGACCTTAAAGGGGGCGTTTGACCAGGTTACTGTATGTAATGGGGTTGCCCAAGAGCCGGGGGCCAACACTAGGTTCCCCCACTTTACAGTTCAAGGGGAGTTGTTATGTCACGTGGCCAAACTAAGGGGCGGTGAGATAGTGGAACAGCTGCTAGTCCCGGGGCCATACAGACAGAGGGTGCTAGGTATGGCCCATTCACATGTTCTGGGGGGACACTTAGGAGTCGAGAATACTCAGGAGAGGATATTAAGAAGGTTTTATTGGCCAGGTTGTTACCGAGAAATTCTGAACTATTGTAGGTCCTGTCCCACCTGCCAAATAACCGCTCCCTCCTCCAACTTCCGTAGTCCGCTAGTTCCACTACCAGTGATAGAGGTCCCCTTTGAGAGGATTGCTATTGACCTAGTAGGGCCCTTAGTCAAATCAGCCCGAGGCCACCAATACATTCTAGTAATCATGGACTATGCGACCCCGTATCCAGAAGCGGTACCACTAAGGAACTCTTCAAGCAAGTGCATAGCCAGGGAACTGGTTCATAGGATTTCCTTCGGCAGACCAGTCCTAGCAAATATAACGGATCAAGGGACGCCGTTCATGAGCAAGGTAATGAAAGAGCTGTGCAAGGTCCTCCAGATTACCAAGCTGCGACCATCTGTTTATCCGCAGACAGATGGCTTAGTAGAGAGCTTTAATAAGACCCTGAAAGCGATGCTCAAGAAAGTCGTAGAGAAGGATGAACATGACTGCTGCCATAACTGCTCTTCTCAGTAAGGGAGGTTCCGCAAGCTTCTACCAGTTTTTTTCGTTTGAGCTTCTGTATGGACGACATCCGCGAGGGATCCTGTACATCGCTAAGGAAACCTGGGAAGCCAAGGTTACGCCACACCGGAGCGTCATTGAACAGGTCACCCAGATACAGGAAAGAATAGCGAGAGTGATGCCGATCGTGAAAGCGCATCTCCTCCAGGCGCAGGATGCCCAGGCAAGGGTCTATAACCGATCGACGAGGCTGAGGCAGTTCCAGCCCGGGGACCTTGTTTTGGTGCTAATCCCTACAGTCGAGAGCAAGTTCCTGGCCAAATGGCAAGGTCCGTAGGAGGTGGTGGAGAAAGTCAGTGAGGTTAATTATAAAGTCCACCAGCCTGGCCGAGGAAAGCTGCACCAAATATACAATGTGAAGTTGCTCAAGCCGTGGCGGGACCAGGAAGCGGTGGAAACTCCTTGCCTGGTATCCACTCCCGAAGGCAAGGTGGAGGAGGTCACTATAGCAGAAACTCTATCGCCGGCCCAAAAGCAACAGTGCCGAGAACTGCTGCAGCAGAATCGGGAGCTGTTCTGAGAGTTGTCGGGGCATAGTCAGGAGGTAGCGCATGACGTGCTAACAGAACCACATGTAAGAGTGAATCTGAAGCCTTACTGGATTCCGACAGCACGCCGGGAGGTGATCTCGGCCAAAGTGAAGAGGTTGTTAGACCTCGGGGTGATAGAGGAGTCAAAGAGTGGGTGGTCAAGCCCAATTGTCCTCATACCAAAACCCAACGGAGAGTGGAGCTTTTGTAATGACCACCGCCGGCTGAATGAGGTGTCCAAGTGTGACGCGTAACCGATGCCCCACGTCGACGAACTCATCGAGAGGTTTGACCGGCGAAGTACATCACCACTCTGGACCTGAGGAAGGGCTAATGGCAGATCCCCATGTCCCAGACGGCCAAGGAGAATACTGCTTTATCGACACTGGATGGGTGCTTTCAATACACTTGGATGCCGTTCGGACTACAGGGGGCACCAGCCACCTTCCAGAAGTCTATGGATCGGATTCTAGCCCCACATAAGATGTATGCCGCAGCCTACCTTGACGACATCGTAGTCTTTAGCCCAGACTGGGCTAGTAACCTACCTAAACTACAGGCCGTTCTGGATGCTCTAAGGAAGGCAGAATTTACCATAAATCCAAGAAAATGTGCCGTTGGAAAAGAGGAGGCCGCAAGTTAATAAAGTGGAGGCAATCCAGACCTGGCCGCAACCGCTCTCCAAGAAGGAAGTAAGAGCATTCCTGAAAATGGTGGGATATTACCAACGGTTTATCCCGAATTATGCCATAATGGCCGCTCCCGCTGATGGATCTCCTAAAAGGCACCAGATCAACCATTGTGAAGTGGATGGAGGAAATAGAGACCGCGTTCCAACAGATGAAGCTAGCACTGTGTAAGCAGCCGGTCCTGGTCTCACCAGACTTTAAGAAAGAGTTCTTGGGTCAGACAAATGCTTCAGAGACATTTGGAAAGTGTTTTTTTGTGGAAGAATTGTGGCCAAAAACCATACCTTTCACATGGAATCAAGACCAAGTAATTTGACTATACCTGAAAACATAGGAACGTATGTAGTAAAATGGCACAAGGTGCTCTGGTCTGATGAGTTAAAATGTGAAATATTTGTTTGTAACAAAGGTGGTTCATTCCTGAAGGGCTAGAGAGCTGCACAAGAAACAGCAGGCAAATGTGAATCATGGTGGAGGCTCCTGTAAGTTTGTGGCTGCATTTCAGCAAATTGAGTTGGAGATTTGTTCAGGATTAATGGTGTCTTTCATGATGAGAAATACATGGCGATACTTATCCATCATGCAATACAATCAGGCAAGTGTCTGATTGGCTCCAAATGTATTCTGTAGCTGGACAACAACCCCCAACATCCAGCCAATGCCATTAAGAACTAGGAGGCCTGGAAGTGGTGATCCGGCCCAACACAGCCTTGATCTCACACCATCCCGTCTGTCTGGGGTCACTAGAAGAGACAGAAGGATCTTCACCAGCATCGTATGCATAAGATCTGTGGTCAGGTCTCCCAAGATGTTTGGCACAACCTCTTGCCGAGATCCTCCATAACCTGTGTACAAGTGACGAGAAAAAGTGATGGAGGCGACGGTCGGTCACCAGATACTGATGATGGAGGTGACGGGCGGTCACCAGATACTGATGATGGAGGCGATGGGCGGTCACTAGATACTGATGATGGAGGTGACAGGCGGTCACCAGATACAGATGATGGAGGCGACGTGCGGTCACCAGATACTGATGATGGAGGTGACAGGCGGTCACCAGATACTGATTATGGTGGTGACAGGCGGTCACCAGATACTGATGATGGTGGTGACGGGCGGTCACCAGATACTGATGATGGAGGTGACAGGCGGTCACCAGATACTGATGATGGTGGTGACAGGCGGTCACCAGATACTGATGATGGTGGTGACGGGCGGTCACCAGATACTGAGGATGGAAGTGACAGGCGGTCACCAGATACTGATGATGGAGGTGACAGGCGGTCACCAGATACTGATGATGGAGGTGACAGGCGGTCACCAGATACTGATGATGGTGGTGACAGGCGGTCACCAGATACTGATGATGGTGGTGACGGGCGGTCACCAGATACTGAGGATGGAAGTGACAGGCGGTCACCAGATACTGATGATGGAGGCGACGGGCGGTCACCAGATACTGATGATGGAGGCGACGGGCGGTCACCAGATACTGATTATGGTGGCGACGGGCGGTCACCAGATACTGATGATGGAGGCGACGGGCGGTCACCAGATACTGATGATGGAGGTGACGGGCGGTCACCAGATACTGATTATGGTGGTGACAGGCGGTCACCAGATACTGATGATGGTGGTGACGGGCGGTCACCAGATACTGAGGATGGAAGTGACAGGCGGTCACCAGATACTGATGATGGAGGCGACCGGCGGTCACCAGATACTGATGATGGAGGCGACGTGCGGTCACCAGATACTGATGATGGTGGTGACGGCGGTCACACCAAATATTGATGTAATTTAGATTTCACTTTTAATTATGCATTTTATTACTTGATAAAATATTAAAACTTCTATTTTTTAAGTATTTGCACAGCTCTCTGTCTCTCTCTGTCTTTGTCTGTCTCTCATCGTTGTCTTTTCTAAGACTATATCCCATTCCCTATATCCTGCATTATGTGCACATTTGAGAGTCATTATATTTTTTGAAGCATGGTACCCCACCCCATTAATACCCAACTATCTTTCACTGTAGGCAACAAAAGGCCCGCAATGCTTTACTCAGAGACCTTCTGATTGATTTGAAGCCCAGAAACTTCATTCCTCTCTAGTAGAACCAATAGAAGTTCTACAATAAAGGAGAGATCATGTCTGGAAAAGTGCAACAAAGTTCATATATTGAATAGTGATGAGTGAGCGTGCTCGCTACTGCTAAGTACTCGCCCGAGCATCCCACTGCTCAAGATGCTTGGCGAGTATTTCCGGGGTTGCTCGGCTGGAGCTCGGGTCCCCGCTCTGCATGTTTGGCGCTCTTTAGAGAGCCAATGAACATGCAGGGATTGTCTGCCACTCACTCTAATGGTGTAGCCATGTTGGTTGTGGCATTACAGGGATTGACTGGCCGCATAGCGTCACACAGCAGCACCTCTCCCTAACAGGCAGAGTAGGGAGAGGTGCTGCTGTGTGAGGGACAGAATGGGCACTGTAATAGTTAGATATAGGTAGTGGTACTGCAGGAGTATATATATCCATCTGAACTAACAGTCCTTCTGAGGACTAATCCAGCTGCATATATTCAGTGGTGATAGCAGGAGTTAGGCAGGCAGGGTGTTTGTGACAGTGTATACAGCATATTGCACATTCTGCCTGCTGCTGCTGTTACAGATAGCCATTGGACTAGATATTAGGGCTTTTTTTTTTTCTTAAAAAGTAATTGAGCCCAACATTTTACTGCTCCATTTGCTTTTTAGCACTGCAGAATACAGCCAGATCTTTTCTATCATCAGACGTCATGCTGTCGAGCATGAGATAAAAATGTAGAGCAGCAATAAAAATCCAAAAAGTTGTAGTGAACGTGGAAAATATTGTACTCCATTTACAGTTTGTAGCAGTGTGTCAGTGAAGCTATTCACACGTAGTCACTGGCAATAATAGGAAACTACAATCCCGCTATTTAAAACAGTGGGCGTCCGTCAGATGTATCACATATAACTGCCATACAAATCCAGCCATTTGTAGCGACCGTGGAAAATATTGTCCTCCATTTACAGTTTGGCAGAAGTGTGTCAGTGAAGCTATTCACACTTGGTCACTGGCAATAATAGGAAACTACAAGCCCGTTATTTAAAACCGTGGGCGTCCGTCAGACGTATCACATATAACTGCGGTACAAATCCAGCCATTTGTAGTGAACGTGGAAAATATTGTCTTCTATTTAAAATGGGCAAGGTGGGTGGCAAGGGACGGGGAAGTGGACGTTATGGTGCATGCAGAGGTCGAGGGCGTGGGCAACCTAAAATTGTGCCACAACAAACACCCACATCTTGTCGCACGACCTTCCTGTCCCAATTGCTAGGGGACTGCAGCACACCACTATTGAACCCAGAGCAGTGTCAAAAGGTTGTTGGTTGGATAGCTGATAAATCTTCCAGTCACTTTGCCACCACCAGCACCACCATGCTTTCCACACGGTCAAGTCTCAGTAGCCAACTAAAAAACAAAGCCGCACATTGCGACGCTAAGTATGCTAACGTGAAATATATGAAATTTGAATAGAATTACTGCTCTAGAAAATAGAAATAAATGAGAAATCTTAGCTCATAAATTGGCCAATTCATGTGTACCTGGTAGCCGCAATAAGGCGTTTCTCAAAATACCAGGACCCTACCAATGTGAATGGGACATCTAAGGGACATCCGTCTGCTTATGTGTGGGAAAGTAAGATCCTTCTGCAATTAAAACCAAATGCGGCATAGAGGTGGAGTGCTCAGTCAAAGGTTTGAAAAACGCCTTATCGTGACAACCAGGTACACATGAATTGGCCAATTTATGTGTTAAGATTTCTCATTTATTTCTATTTTCTAGAGCAGTAATGCTATTCAAATTTCACATATTTCATGTTTGCATACTGAACGTTGCAGTGTGCTGCTTTGTATGTTAGTATTTTATGGAGGTAGCGGCTGTTCACACCTATTTCTTGTATTGGAAGTGGCGTCATTTTTTTCTGTAAGTCTCAGTAGCTGTGAGTCTGGACCGCTTATTCCTCACCCTGATCCTCCTTCCTTCCACAATGCCAAGTACCCAGAGACATCTGATCCCACACCTGGACACTCTGAAGAGCTGTTCACTTTTCCATTTATAGATTCGGGCCTCTCGCCCGGTCCACTTGAAGTGGGGCAAGAGGAGATCGCATGTAGCGATGCCCAAATATTTGAGCAGCCACGGTCACACGAAGGCGACGATGGGAAAGTGTCACAAGAGGTGGACGATGATGAGACACAATTGCCAGAAAGTCAGGAGGAAGACCAGGGTGCGGAAGTGGAAGTCGAGGTGGTGGACGATAAAGTCACTAACCCAACCTGGCAAGGTGACATCAACATGCAGAGCGAGGACAGCAGCTCACGGGGAGGGAGGCGTAGTACCACAACAGGCAGGAACAAGCAATGTGGTGGTCACAGATACAAGACGAGCAACCGTTCCCTGTAACAACAACACGATGGAAGTTGCCAGTACAACTGTTAGGTCTTCCCGAGTTTGGTTGTTTTTTAAAGACTCTGCAGATAACCCAAAGAAAGCTATTTGCACCATCTGCCAGGCCAGCATCAGCAGGGGTAGCAAAACTACCAGCCTGACCACCACCAGCATGATCAGGCACATGGCAGCAAAGCACCCGACTAGGTGGGCCGGACGCCAGGGTCCAGAAACAGTGTCTGCGCGTGACACCACTGCTTGTTCCGCTGTTGTGCGTGCACGCCAATCCCCTGTCCATGGTGCATGCGAAGATGCCTTGGGCTATCGTGAAGCTGACAGTGACCGTACGGAGGGCGTAAACACGTATTCCATACGTTGGAATCCAGAGGTGTGACGCCATATGCTCACTGGTCGCTTGCCAATACCCAAGAAGTGAGTAGTATGGATCGTGTGCTCGGGATTCCGGACGAAATCTGTGACAAAGTAACGGCACAGTGAGATATTGCGTGATCTCCCCGGTGTCGTCGCTGTGGAATACCTGACATATACTCACACATTTTGCGAATGCTTGCGCTCGAAATGTTGCCTATTAGACTCGTGGAGACAGAAGCTTTCCGCAACCTGATGGCGATGGCCTTCCCTCGGTACTCTGTCCCCAGCCACTACTATTTCTCCCTGTGTGCCTTCCCCACATTACACAAACACGTGTCCCAGAACATTAGCCGTGCTCTCAATAACACAGTTACTGGGAAGGTCCACCTAACCACGGACACTTGGACAAGTGCTTGTGGGCAGGGATGGTACATCTCGTTCACAGCACACTGGATTAATATAGTGGAAGCCGGGTCCCAGTCGGACCTTGGGACGGAACACATCCTCCCGATACCGAGGGTTGCGGGCCCTGGGTCAATCAGGGTTGTCCCCACATTCTACAGCTCCTGCACCATGTCCTCCTCCTCTTCAGCCTCCACCTCTGAAATGACCACATCAGTCAGAAGCTGGAAGCACTCTCGCACTGCCTCGGAAAAGCAGCAGCAGGCTATGCTAAAGCTAATATGCTTAGGTGACAAACCGCACACTGCTGAAGAGTTGTGGACAGCTCTGACAGAGCAGGCAGATCTGTGGCTGTCACCGCTGGACCTACAGCCAGGCATGGTTTTTTGTGACACTGGCTAGAACCTGGTGGCGGCTCTGAAGCGAGGCGAGCTCACACACGTACCATGCCTGGCCCATGTGCTCAACTTCGTGATTAAGCAGTTTCTCAAAATCTACCCAGATATGCCGGTCAAAGTACGCCGCGTGTGTGCCCATTTTAGAAAGTCAGCTACAGCTTCCACCTCCTTTGCCGTGCTTCAGCAGTTTTTGCAGCTTCCAGCCCACCGACTTTTGTGCGATGTCCCCACGCATTGGAACTCAATGTTGCATGAGTTGAGAAGGATTTGTGAGCAGCACAGGGCAGTTGTTGAGTACCAGCTTCAAGACGTCTGTCAGTATTCAAGTCAGCCTCCTCACATAAGAGCTCAGGAGTGGGCATGGATGTCAGACATCCATGCCATCCTCCAAAACTTTGAGGACTCCACCAAGATGGTGAGTAGCGATGGTGCCAAAATTAGCGTCACCATCCCGCTTCTCTGTCTTCTGAAACGATCGCTGCTCACAATTAAAGAGGAGGCATTGCAGGCGGAGCCTGATGTGATGGATCAAGGAACCATAGAGGATGATTCCACACAGCCCAGCCTCCTCTCATCCGAACGTGGATTGGGTGACAATGAGGAAGATGAGGAGGTGGAAGAACAGGAGCTAGTTTCCTGCGCTATTGACGGTATTACCCACACAACTGTCATACTGTCTGTTCAGTGTGGATGGCCTGAGGAGAGGGAGGAGGATGAGGAGGAAAGCATGGTCAGTAGTCCTCTTGGTGAGGACACGGAAGTCTTGCCTGATAGCAGTCTGGCACACATGGCTGAGTTTGTTTCGCTGCCTTTCCCGTGACCCTCGTGTTCTCCAACACAATAAAATGCTCGGGTACTTGTTGTTCGCGTCGAGCACATTGGAATGCTTGAGTGCTCGGACCGAGTAACGAGCCCAATGTAAGTCTATGGGACACTCGAGCATTTTTCAGGCGGCTCCCCCTGGAGGTCTGCAGAGGGCCTAAAAGTTGCCCAAATCGATGGTAACAGTGCTCAAATGACATGGGAACAGCATGGGGAAGACCCCTGGAAGCATTTATGACTCCCAGGTCACTGCTGTCAGCAACGTGGTCAGAGTATTACGCCACTTTTACGGACTCCCAATAAAACATACAAAAGCGAAACCAATTTGGATTTTCCTGGGAAATATGTTAAGGAACTTCCTTTCCAGGGTAATGACTTGTATTTAAGGCAAAATAAATAGCCCAAGGTGTGGAGGAGCATTTTTGTCATTGGTTATGTTCACGTAGCGTTTTTGATGCATTTTTGCACTTTTGTATTGCTTTCAACCGTGGCAAATGCATTCACCGGGAAATATCATTTTAACATTTTACAATCTTATCTGGCCATGTGCTGTGTGACACATGCATACAGTGCTGAAAAGACATGGGAACCGCATGGGGAAGACCTCTGGAAGCATCTCTGACTCTCAGGGCACTGCCTAAAACTGTGGTCATCTCATCAGACGTGATCCTATATTACTGCGGTAATAATACAGACATTTTTGGCAACGTGACAAATCTTAAACTCCATTTAAAATGGGCAAGGTGTGCGCCAAGGGACGGGGAAGTGGACGTTATGGTGATGGTGATAGTGCACGCAGAGGCCGAGGCAAGATGAAACTGTGTCTGCTGAGGGAGCACAACAAACACCCGCGGCCCCCTAGAAATTGGGACAGGAAGGTAGTTCGACATGATGAGGAACACCATTATTGAAGCCAGAGCAGTGTGAAAAGGTTGTTGGTTGGATAGCAGATAAAGTTTCCAGTCAGTTTGCCGCCACCACCACCACCCTGTCTTCCATATGGTCCAGTCTCAGTAGATGTGCGTCTGGATCACATTATTATTACTTTATTCCATGGCACTTTACATGTGAAAAAGGGGTATACATCGCAAAAACAATTACAATAATCTTCAACAAAAATGTGACAGCGACTGGTACAGGAGAGGAAAGGACCCTGCCCGCGAGGGCTCACAGTCTACAAGAGATGGGTGAGGATACAGTAGGTGAGGGTAGAGCTGGTCGTGCAGCAGTATGGTGGAGCGAAGGTTACTGCAGGTTGTAGGCATGTCGCAAGAGGTGGGTCTTAAGGTTCCTGTTACAGGTTTCAACAGTAGGCGAGAGTCAGAAATGGTGGGGTAGAGAGTTTCAGAGAAGGGGGAATGCACGGGAGAAATCTTGTATGCGATTATGGGAAGAGGAGATAATAGGGGGAGTAGAGAAGGAGATCTTGAGAGGATCGGAGGTTGCGTGCGGGTAAGTACCGGTAGACTAGGCCACAGATATATGGAGGAGACAGGTTGTGGATGGCTTTGCATTCCAAGGTTAGGGTTTTGAACTGGAGTCTCTGGGTAAAGGGGAGCCAGTGAAGGGATTGACAGAGAGGAGGGGACAGGTGAATTAGTCGGGTAACAGAGTTTAGGATAGATTGGAGGAATGCGAGAGTGTTAGAGGAGAGGCCACAGAGCAGGAGGTTGCAGGGAGATGATGAGCATGTGCACTAGTGTTTTTGTAGATTTGTGGTTGAGGAATGTCTGGATCCGGGAGATTTTTTTTTACATGGAGTCGGCATCTTCCTCACCCTGATCCTCCTTCCTCCCACCATTCCGAGTGCCCTGAGACAACTGATCCCACACTTGGACACTTCAAAGAGCTGTTTTGGTCATCTTTCCATTTATTGATTCTGGTCTCTCACTCTATCCGCTCGGAAGTGGAAAGAGCTTGGATCAGGGGCGGACATACCGCCGGTGCAACTGCACCGGGGCCTGGCGGTGCAGGGCGGCCCTTGCAGGGTGGATAATAATGAGGGCAATCTGGGCAGCTTCTCCGAGCCCCAGGCTCCCGGGGGACATGGCCAGATTGCCCTCATCACACGCGGTGGGCAGGGAGCGATCCTTGCAGCTCCGCTACCTATAGGAGAGAATGGCAGCAGAGCTGCAGGGATCTGTCCTCTGCTTCCTGCCTGCCCGCACTTTCTGTGTGACACAGACATGCGCTGCTTGATGACAGCAGCAAGCAGTGCTCTTCTGTGTCAGGGAGAAAGTTGCTGGTGAGGACGATGGTGCAGGGGAGCATGCTGAGAGGTAAGTTGCTGTTTTTTTTATTTTATCCAATACACTGGGGCAATGATGGGGGAGAGCAATGATGGGGCACAGTAATGATGAGGGTGATGGGGGACAGCAATGATGAGGATGATGGGGGGGGGAGCAATGATGGGGCACAGTAATGATGAGGGTGATGGGGGACAGCAATGATGAGGGTGATGGGGGGACAGCAATGATGAGGGTGATGGGGGGACAGCAATGATGAGGATAATGTGGGGGGCAGCAATGATGGGGGGACAGAAATAATGGGGGAGAGAAATGATGGGGGAGAGCAATGATGAGGATGATGGGGGACAGCAATGATGAGGATGATGGGGGGAGAGCAATTTTAGGGGTGATGGGGGGAGAGCAGTGATGGGGGGAGAGCAGTGATGGGGGGGACAGCAATGATGAGGATGATGGGGGACAGCAATGATGAGGATGATGGGGGACAGCAATGATGAGGATGATGGGGGACAGCAATGATGAGGATGATGGGGGGGAGAGCAATGATGAGGGTGATGGGGGGACAGCAATGATGAGGGTGATGGGGGGTACAGCAATAATGAGGATGTTGGGGGGAGAGCAATGATGAGGGTGATGGGGGGACAACAATGATGAGGGTGATGGGGGGGACAACAATGATGAGGGTGATGGGGGGGAGCAATGATGAGGGTGATGGGGGGACAGCAATAATGAGGATGATGGGGGGACAGCAATGATGATGATGGGTAAGAGCATTGATGGGGGGAGAGCAATGAGGAGGATGATGGGGGACAGCAATGATGAGGATGATGGGGGGAGAGCTGTGATGGGGGGAGCAATGATGGGGGGAGCAATGATGGAGGTGATGGGGGAGAGCAATGATGAGGGTGATGGGGGAGAGCAATGATGAGATGATGGGGGGAGCAATGATGGGAGTGGTGTGCAACCGCAATGATGGGGCTGGTGTGGGACAGCAATGATGGGGTCGTGTGGGACAGCAATGATGGAGGTGGTGTGGGACAGCAATGATGGAGGTGGTGTGGGACAGCAATGATGGAGGTGGTGTGGGACAGCAATGATGGAGGTGGTGTGGGACAGCAATGATGGAGGTGGTGTGGGACAGCAATGATGGAGGTGGTGTGGGACAGCAATGATGGAGGTGGTGTGGGACAGCAATGATGGAGGTGGCGTGGGACAGCAATGATGGAGGTGGCGTGGGACAGCAATGATGGAGGTGGCGTGGGACAGCAATGATGGAGGTGGTGTGGGACAGCAATCATGGAGGTCGTGTGGGACAGCGAAGATGAGGGTGGGGCAGAGGACACTGAAGTGTGGTGTGGAAGAACAAAGATGGGAGGAGAGCAATGATGGGGGTAAGATGCATAGGACAATTTATAATGAATTGAAAGGTGGGAGAAGACGCTGTCAGGGATTTGTAATGAATTGGGATGTGGCGGAGGATGCTCAGTACCTGATGTCTTATCCCACCTCCAAAGTGTCGGGGAGATGCATGTATGTATACAATATATGTGACCTTGTTATTTTCTAGGCTGGTGATCATCGTGACAAGACGAGACGTGGCTGGGAGATGTGGAGATGAAGGTCTGACCAGATGGAGAAGAAACAGCAGAAGCAGACTCTGATCAGATGAGACGTCTGCAGTAAGTGCCTGGATGTAAATATTATTCTGTATCTGCACTGTGTGACTTGGAGCGATAATGTTATCTGTAAAATCCCTTAGGCTGCATTCTCACATTTGTGTGAAATGTCCGTGTGCTGAAAGATCTTTTTATCAGATGGTCCACGGACTCGTACAGTTTTATAGATCCATTCACACATCCATGAAAATCCCGGATCTGAGCATGAGATCTGTGAGGGTCAGAGGATTATAATAGGACATGCTCAATGCGTCTGTAAAACAGGGCAGCACACCGACACTGCACACAGATGCAGGAATGTAGCCTTATTACGTACACCATAGTCCCTTACTATATAGACTATGTAAGGTGGATATATATATACAGTGTATATAATGTGTGTGTGTGTTTGTATATATACAGGGTGGGCCTTTTATATGGATACACCTAAATAAAATGGGAATGGTTGGTGATATCAACTTCCTGTTTGTGGCACATTAGTATATGGGAGGGGAAAAACTTTTCCAGATGGGTGGTGACCATGGTGGCCATTTTGAAGTTGGCCATTTTGGATCCAGCTTTATTTTTTTCAATGGGAAGAGGGTCATGTGACACATCAAGCATATTGAGAATTTCATAAGAAAAACAATGGTGTGCTTGGTTTTAACGTAACTTTATTCTTTCATGAGTTTTTTACAAGTTTATGACCACTTATAAAATGTGTTCAGAGTGCTGCCCATTGTGTTGGATTGTGAATGCCGCCCTCTTCTCCCACTCTTGACACACTGATAGCAACACCGCAGAAGAAATGCTAGCACAGGCTTCCGGGATCCGGTGTTTCAGATGCTGCACATCTCGTATCTTCACAGCATAGACAATTGCCTTCAGATGACCCCAAAGATAAAAGTCTAAGGGGGTCAGATCGGGAGACCTTGGTGGCCATTCTACTGGCCCACGATGACCAATCCACTTCCCAGGAAACTGTTCATGTAGGAATGCTCAGACCTGACACCCATAATGTGGTGGTGCACCATCTTGTTGGAAAAACTCTGGGAACGTGCCATCTTCAGTGCATAAAGAGGGCAACACATCATCATGGAGCAATGTCAGATATCCAGTGGCATTGAGGTTTCCATTGATGAAGAATGGCCCCACTATCTTTGTACCCCATATACCACACCATAGCATCAATTTTTGCATTCCAACAGTCTTGGAGGGATCTATCCACTGGGGGTTAGTGTCAGACCAATAGCGGTGGTTTTGTTTGTTAGCTTCACCATTCACAAAAAAGTTTGTCTCATCACTGAACATAATGTTCTGTGTAAACTGAGGGTCCTGTTCCAATTTTTGTTTTGCCCATTCGGCAAATTCCTTAACCTCTACGACATGTCAATGGCTGTAAACGTCTCAAGAAAGAATAAAGTTACATGAAAACCAAGCACACCATTGTTTTTCTTATGAAATTCTCAATAAGTTTGATGAGTCTTCCCATTGAAAAAAATAAAGTTGAATCCAAAATGGCCGACTTCAAAATGGCCACCATGGTCACCACCCATCTGGAAAAGTTTCCCCCCTCCCATATATATATATATATATATATATATATATATATATATATATATATATATATATATATATATATATATATATATATAGTACAGACCAAAAGTTTGGACACACCTCATTTAAAGATTTTTCTGTATTTTCATGACTATGAAAATTGTACATTCACACTGAAGGCATCAAAACTATGAATTAACACATGTGGAATTATATACTTAACAAAAAAGTGTGAAACAACTGAGAATATGTCTTATATTCTAGGTTCTTCACAGTAGCCACCTTTTGCTTTGATGACCGCTTTGCACACTCTTGGCATTCTCTTGATGAGCTTCAAGAGGTAGTCACCGGAAATGGTCTTCCAACAATCTTGAAGGAGTTCCCAGAGATGCTTAGCACTTGTTGGCCCTTTTGCCTTCACTCTGCGGTCCAGCTCACCCCAAACCATCTCGATTGGGTTCAGGTCTGGTGACTGTGGAGGCCAGGTCATCTAGCGTAGCCCCTATCACTCTCCTTCTTGGTCAAATAGCCCTTACACAGCCTGGAGGTGTTTGGGGTCATTGTCCTGTTGAAAAATAAATGATGGTCCAACGAAATGCAAACGGATGGAATAGCATGCCGCTGCAAAATGCTGTGGTAGCCATGCTGGTTCAGTATGCCTTCAATTTTGAATAAATCCCCAACAGTGTCACCAGCAAAGCACCCCGACACCATCACACCTCCTCCTCCATGCTTCACGGTGGGAACCAGGCATGTAGAGTCCATCCGTTCACCTTTTCTGCGTTGCACAAAGACATGGTGGTTGGAACCAAAGATCTCAAATTTGGACTCATCAGACCAAAGCACAGATTTCCACTGGTCTAATGTCCATTCCTTGTGTTCTTTAGCCCAAACAAGTCTCTTCTGCTTGTTGCCTGTCCTTAGCAGTGGTTTCCTACCAGCTATTTTACCATGAAGGCCTGCTGCACAAAGTCTCCTCTAAACAGTTGTTGTAGAGATGTGTCTGCTGCTAGGACTCTGTGTGGCATTGACCTGGTCTCTAATCTGAGCTGCTGTTAACCTGCGATTTCTGAGACTGGTGACTCGGATAAACTTATCCTCAGAAGCAGAGGTGACTCTTGGTCTTCCTTTCCTGGGGTGGTCCTCATGTGAGCCAGTTTCTTTGTAGCTCTTGATGGTTTTTGCAACTGCACTTGGGGACACTTTCAAAGTTTTCCCAATATTTCGGACTGACTGACCTTCATTTCTTAAAGTAATGATGGCCACTCGTTTTTCTTTACTTAGCTGCTTTTTTCTTGCCATAATACAAATTCTAACAGTCTATTCAGTAGGACTATCAGCTGTGTATCCACCTGACTTCTGCACAACACAACTGATGGTCCCAACCCCATTTATAAGGCAAGAAATCCCACTTATTAAATCTGACACGGCACACCTGTGAAGTGAAAACCATTTCCGGTGACTACCTCTTGAAGCTCATCAAGTGAATGCCAAGAGTGTGCAAAGCAGTCATCAAAGCAAAAGGTGGCTATTGTGAAGAACCTTGAATATCAGACATATTTTCAGTTGTTTCACACTTTTTTGTTAAGTATATAACTCCACATGTGTTAATTCATAGTTTTGATGCCTTCAGTGTGAATGTACAAATTTCATCATTAAATGAGAAGGTATGTCCAAACTTTTGGTCTGTACTGTGTATATGTGTATATATATATATATATATATATATATATATATATATATATATATATATATATATATATATATATATATATATATATATATATATATATATATAACACATATACGCTGCTCAAAAAAATAAAGGGAACACTGAAATAACCCATCCTAGATCTGAATGAATGAAATCTTCTCATTGAAGACTTTGTTCTGTAGAAAGCTGAATGTGCTGATAACAAAATCACCCAAAAATCATCAATGGAAATCACATTTATTAACCAATAGAGGCCTGGATGTGGAGTCACCCCCAAAATTA
Source organism: Phyllobates terribilis (assembly GCF_046119375.1). Taxonomy (NCBI): domain Eukaryota; kingdom Metazoa; phylum Chordata; class Amphibia; order Anura; family Dendrobatidae; genus Phyllobates; species Phyllobates terribilis. The sequence goes on along the minus strand of NW_027362768.1, from coordinate 394,634,743 downwards.
CAGTGGAAAACCCACTACAGGCTGATCCAACTGTGATGTAATGTCCTTAAAACAAGTCACAATGAGGCTGAGTATTGTGTGTGGCCTCCACTTGCCTGTATGACCTTCCTACAACGCCTGGGCATGCTCCTGATGAGGCTGAGTATTGTGTGTGGCCTCCACGTGCCTGTATGACCTCCCTACAACGCCTGGGCATGCTCCTGATGAGGCTGAGTATTGTGTGTGGCCTCCACTTGCCTGTATGACCTTCCTACAACGCCTGGGCATGCTCCTGATGAGGCTCAGTATTGTGTGTGGCCTCCACGTGCCTGTATGACATCCCTACACCGCCTGGGCATGCTCCTGATGAGGCTGAGTATTGTGTGTGGCCTCCACGCGCCTGTATGACCTCGCTACAACGCCTGGGCATGCTCCTGATGAGGCTGAGTATTGTGTGTGGCCTCCACGTGCCTGTATGACCTCCCTACAATGCCTGGGCATGCTCCTGATGAGGCTGAGTATTGTGTGTGGCCTCCACGTGCCTGTATGACCTCCCTACAACGCCTGTGCATGCTCCTGATGAGGCTGAGTATTGTGTGCGGCCTCCATGTGCCTGTATGACCTCCCTACAACGCCTGGGCATGCTCCTGATGAGGCTGAGTATTGTGTGCAGCCTCCACGTGCCTGTATGACCTCCCTACAACGCCTGGGCATGCTCCTGATGAGGCTGAGTATTGTGTGTGTCCTCCACTTGCCTGTATGACCTCCCTAGAACGCCTGGGCATGCTCCTGATGAGGTTGCGGATGGTCTCCTGTGGGATCTCCTCCCAGACCTGGACTAAAGCATCCGCCAACTCCTGGACAGTCTGTGGTGCAACGTGATGTTGGTGGATGGAGCAAGACATGATGTCCCCGATGTGCTCAATCGGATTCAGGTCCGGGGAACGGGCGGCCAGTCCATAGCTTCAATGCCTTCATCTTGTAGGAACTGCTGACACACTCCAGCCACATGAAGTCTGGCATTGTCCTGCATTAGGAGGAACCCAGGGCCAACCGCACCAGCATATGGTCTCACAAGGGGTCTGAGGATCTCATCTCGGTACCTATTGGCGGTCAGGCTACCTCTGGCGAGCACATGGAGGGCTGTGCGGCTCTCCAAAGAAATGCCACCCCACACCATTACTGACCCACTGCCAAACCGGTCATGCTGAAGGATGTTGCAGGCAGCAGATCGCTCTCCACGGCATCTCCAGACTCTGTCACTTCTGTCACATGTGCTCAGTGTGAACCTGCTTTCATCTGTGAAGAGCACAGGGCGCCAGTGGCCACTTTGCCAATCCTGGTGTTCTGTGGCAAATGCCAAGTGTCCTGCACGGTGTTGGGCTGTGAGCACAACCCCCATCTGTGGACGTCGGGCCCTCATACCACCCTCATGGACTCGGTTTCTAACCATTTGTGCAGACACATGCACATTTGTGGCCTGCTGGGGGTAATTTTGCAGGGCTCTGGCAGTGCTCCTCCTGTTCCTCCTTGCACAAAGGTGGAGGTAGCGATCCTGCTGCTGGGTTGTTGCCCTCCTACGGCCCCCTCCACATCTCCTGGTGTACTAGCCTGTCTCCTGGTAGCGCCTCCAGCCTCTGGACACTACGCTGACAGACACCGCAAACCTTCATACCACAGCTCGCACTGATGTGCCATCCTGGATGAGCTGCACCACCTGAGCAACTTCAGTGGGTTGTAGAGTCCATCTCATGCTACCACGAGTGTGAAAGCGCAACTAACATTCAAAAGTGACGAAAACATCAGCCCAGAAAGCATTGGTACTGAGATGTGGTCTGCGGTCCTCACCTACTGAACCACTCCTTTATTGAGGGTGTCTTGATAATTGCCAATAATTTCCATCTATTGTCTATTCCATTTGCACAACAGCATGTGAAATTGATTGTCAATCAGTGTTGCTTCCTAAGTGGACAGTTTAATTTCACAGAAGTTTCATTTACTTGTAGTTAGATTCTGTTGTTTAAGTGTTCCCTTTATTTTTTTGAGCAGTGTGTGTGTGTGTATATATATATATATATATATATATATATATATATATATATATATATATATATATATATATATATATATATATATATATATTTATATATATATTTATATAGTGTGTATATGTTTGTATATATATATAATAATGTATGTAAAGCGATGCAGAATATGTTGGCTCTATATAAAAATAAAGATTATTATTATTATTATATATCTGTAGCTTTGTCACAATAAAAGGAGGGGGGCCCATACACATTTCTTGCACAGGGGCCCCAAGCTGCCAGTGTCCGCCCCTGGCTTGGATATGTGGTTTGAAGGAGAGATTAGAGTCCAGGGTTACTCCAAGAGCTGTTCACTTTTCCATTGATAAATTTGGGCCTCTCGAGCGGCCAGCTTCGAGCTGGGCAACAGAAAATCACATGGAGCAATGGTCACCTGCAGGTTACGTTGGTAAAGTACAAATACTGTCTCAAGAGGTGGATAATGATGAGACACAATGGACAGAAAGTCAGGAGGAGGACTGGGGTGCGGACGTGGAAAACGAAGTGGTGGACGATGAAGTCACTAACCCAACCTGGCAATGGGACATGTAGAGCAAGGACAGCAGCACACAGGGGGAGGATGGCGTAGCACCACAACAGGCAGGAAGAAGCAGTTTGGTGGCCACAGACACAAGGCGAGCAACCGTTCCCCGGAACACCAACACGGCGGACGTTGCCAGTACAACTGTTAGGCGTTCCCGAGTCTGCTTCTTTTTTAAAGACTGTTTAGATAACCCCAAAAAGGCCATTTGCAACATCTGCCAGGCCAGCATCAGCAAGAGCACCAAAACTACCAGCCTGACCACCAACAGCATGCTCAGGCACATGACAGCAAAGCACCTGACTTTGTGGGCCGAACACCAAGGTCCAGAAACAGTGTCTGCGGGTGACACCACTGCCTCTTCCGCTGTTGTGCGTGCACGCCAATCCCCTGTCCATGGCGCATGCGAAGATGCCTCTAGCCCTGCACCTTTCATTGCAACTATCACCGCCCACGTCCTTGTCCCTTTGCAGCGTTCAGTTGTCCTTACCACAGTCCTTGGAATGCAAGTGCTAGTATGCTGCCACACACTCATCCACCACAGGCCGCAATACTAAACTGCCTTATTTCTGAACTGCTTGCACTTGAAATGTTGCCTTTTAGCCTCAATGAGGCGGAAGCTTTCCTCAATCTCATGGCGGCGACGACTGGTTTCCATACTTGGTCCCCAGCCACCACTATTTCTCCCGGTGTCGTCTCCGCCTTCCACAAGCGTAGGTCCCAAAAACATTACCCGTGACCTTCCCAGTGCACTTAAGTGGGAAGGACCGCCTAACCACAAACACGTGGACAAGTGAATGTCGCCAGGGATGGTACATCTCACTGACACATGTCACTGGGTTAATATTGTGCTTGGTCTCCTTGACAACAACCAAATTATTCATAATGGCTGGATCATCCATCTCCTTAGCTTTGTGTTACTTGGAATGCAAGCACAAGTATGAAGTCACCCAACCACCCACCCACCCACAGGCCGCAATATTAAACTGCCACATTTCTGGGCAGCTGCTTGCACTTGAAATATGGCCTTTTAGGCTCGTGGAGGATGAAGCTTTTCACAACTTCATGCCGGCGGCGGCCGGGTGTCCATACTTGGTCCCCAGCCGCCACTATTTATTTTTCCCGGTATCGTCTCCGCCTTCCACAAGCGCGGGTCCCAGAAAATTACCCGTGCCCTCCCCAGTGCACTTACTAGGAAGGACCGCCTAACCGCAAACACGTGGACAGGTAAATGTGGCCAGGGACGGTACGGAGCCAGTGCACAGTAAAAAAAAAAAAAAACCTTCCCAAACACTTTTCTTAGCCAGGGCTGCTTCTCGGCAGGGTTGGACGGGCCCTCCAGAGTACTGGAGACTCCTCCAGTGGGCCTGGCTTCTCCATCAGGAGAGTTCATAGTGCCAAGATGAGGTCGTGATGATAAAGGCCACCATCTCCTTAGCTTGCTGCTGGTACTTTTCTGTGGGAATCAGCTTGGCTCCAACCAGCCTGGAATATTTCCAGTGGTTTGGTATTGGCACCCAGAACAAGTAGCGAAGCCATCCACAATTTCCTTCTCAGGAATTTTATTTGGTAGACTGAGTGGCTGCCTAAATACATTAGTTTCTCACAAAGGAGCTGAAGATACTGAGGGGCAGTAGGTGCAAGTTTCTCCATCATGTTAGATATCAGAAGGAGAACAGAGAGGGCAGCAAAGTGGCTCAGTGGTTAGCACTGAAGCCTTGCAGCGCTGGGGTCCTGGGTTCAAATCCCACCAAGGACAACATCTGCAAGGATTTTGTATGTTCTCCTCGTGCTTGCGTGGGTTTCCCCCTCAGTAAAAAAGCAGCCATACAGTGTCCGGGGACCTTCCCACACACTTTTCTTAGCTAGGGCTGCTTCTCGGCAGGGTTTTACGGGCCCACCAGAAAATCCTCCTGTGGGCCCTGACTCATCAGGAGAATTCATAGCGCAAATTTTGCAGCTGCTATGGGGCTCTTGAGCGGGGGAGAAAGCCCTCATAATCAAATCCTCTGGTGGGCCCAATGTTTTTCAGTCTGACTCTGCTTCTCAGTGGGAGTTGTATTTCACCACAGCCATATTCTTTAGCTCGGTGAAAGGACTGGCATAGAGGGAAACCGCATCTACTCCGACTGTCATTTCTCCATCACCAGGTTCTGCCCATTGTCACACACGACCACGCCTGGCTGTATTTTCAGCGGTGAGAGCCACAGATCAGGCTGCTGTGTTACAGCTTTCAACAACTCTGAAGCGCTGGGCGGTTTGTCAATTAAGCATTAAGCATGTTATCTTAAGCACAGCCTGTTGCCACTTGGCCAAGGCAGTGCTGCAGTGCTGTCAGCTTGTGAATGATGTGGTCATTTCAGAGATGGAGGAGGTGCAGGAGCTGAACAATGTGATTACATAGAGATTACATTGGCGAGTCTGGTTTTTATACTAAAGAAAGATTCTACTGTGTTTTTTTTTTTTTTTTAACGTCTCGTCAAATATGTATTGGAGTGCGTCCTAATTATTGGCTGCCCTTGAAATTGTTACATATGCTATAGCACTATAGGAGACACTCCTTAATAATGGGAAGGACAATTCAAATAGATTTTATATTCTAGAATATTAACAGTCTTATCTGAAATTCTTTTACGGGTGAGGTATCGCAGTATGGATAGCGTATTACACTGATCCAGCCAGGTATTATTGCCTTATACTGTGTGCTGCCCAAAAAAATGTAAAATCTATTCTATTCCCTATAGATAACGCTCCTTTGTTGGGTGAAGAGAATGGGGCATCAGACTGCGCTGCACGCCTGTCTATCTGTCTGATAGACTGTCCAGAGGAAGTGGTGTGATCACCACGAAACGCGTAGAAATAAAGTCTACTGCATCATTACATCGACTTGGATTCCTCTGGTACATTATAGTGACAGGCGAGCAGCGCAGTCTGATGCCCCATTCTCTTCAAACAAAGGATCATTGCTTCGGGGTTTGCAGCAGCCGCCAATGCTGAGTACAGTGGTTGTGTCTTACACAATCCTAATAGGTGAGTAAATTTGAATTATCTTTCACGAATATTATTTTTATCTCGGATAAGACCCTATGTGCGCTCTATATTCCTTCTAGTTACCTATCGATAACGCTGTCAGATGCATTTACAATAGGAACAAGTGCTAGGTGGTATCATCACCAGCTACACATGAGTGTTCATTCTGGTCGCATAAATGTCTTCCACAGTCCATAAATTTATTTTTTTTTCTTTCTTTGGCCTTATATACAAGTCATTACCCTGGAAAGAATGTTTAACATTTTTTTCAATTTTCGCTTGTTTGTTGTATGTTTTTTTTTGTCAGTCCGCAAAAGTGGTGTAATACTCTGACAACATTGTTCACAGATATTCTATTTGTCAGCGGCCAACTGAGAATAGGTTTGAACCTTCAACTGCAATACTTTAAATGGAGTGTAATATTTGACACGCTCACAATAATTGCTGGATTATTAGGGCAGTCATAAGGGATAACGTCTGATGGCCACGGTTTCAGACAGTCGCCTAATAGTATGGTATTTGTCAGCGACCAAGTGTCAATTGGTTCAACAAAACACAGGTGGTTGACTTTAAAAGGAGTGGAATATTTGGCACGCTCCACAAAATTTCTGCATTATTACAGCAGTCATATGGATCACGTGCGTCTGATCATTGAAAAAAGTTCCTCTGCTTCCACGATACAGTAATATGAATAAAACTAAAAAAATCTGTCTGTATTCTGCAAACAAGCAAATGGAGCTGTAAAATGATGTACACTGACACACTGCTACAATCTATAAATGGAGGACAATATTTTCCACGTTCACTACAAATGGCTGGATTTGAGCCACAGTTATATGTGATACGTCTGACAGAGAACCACAGCTTTAAATAGCAGGACTGTAATTTACTAATATTATTCTACACAGAGACCTAGTGTGAATAGCTTCACCGACGCTCTGCAACGAAATGAAAATGGAAGAAATGGCTGATGTTGGATCACTCTTATTAGGTGATACAGTGAAGGAAATAATTATTTGACACCTTGCTGTTTTTGTAAGTTTGCCCACTGACATGCACAGTCTATAATTTTAAGGGTAGGTTAATTTTAACATTGAGAGATAGAATATCCAAAAAAAAATCAAGAAAATCACATTGTATAAATTAGATAAATGTATTTGCATTTTGCAGTGAGAAATAAGTATTTGATTCCTCTGGCAAACAACACTTAATACTTGATGGCTAAACCTTTGTTGGCAGCACAGCAGTCAGAGGTTGTTTGTAGTTGATGATGAGGGTTGCGCACATGTCAGGAGGAGTTTTGGTCCACTCCTCCTTGCAGATCATCTCTAAATCATTCAGATTTTGAGGCTGTCGCTTGGCAACTCGGAGCTTCAACTCCCTCCATAAGTTTTCTATGGGATTAAGGTCTGGAGACTGGCTAGGCCACTCCATGACCTTACTGTGCTTCTTTTTGAGCCACTCCTTTGTTGCCTTGGCTGTATGTTTTGGGTCATTGTCTTGCTGGAAGACCCAGCCACGACCCATTTTTAATGTTCTGGCGGAGGGAAGGAGGTTGTCACTCAGGATTTTACGGTACATGGCTCCATCCATTCTCTCACTGGTGAAGTAGTCCTGTGCCCTTAGCAGAGAAACACCCCCAAAACATAATGTTTCCACCTCCATGCTTGACAGTGGGGATGGTGTTCTTTGGGTCATAGGCAGCATTTCTCTAACTCCAAACACGGCGAGCTGAGTTAATGCCAAAAAGCTCAATTTTTGTCTCCTCTGACCACAGCACCTTCTCCCAATAACTCACAGAATCATCCAGGTGTTCATTGGAAAACTTCAGACGGGCCTGCACATGTGCCTTGTTGGGCAGGGGGACCTTGTGGGCACTGCAGGATTTTAAACCTTTAAGGAGTAATGTGTTACCAATGGTTTTCTTGGTGACTGCGGTCCCAGCTGCCTTGAGATCATTAACAAGTTCCCCCCCGTGTAGTTTTAGGCTGATCTCTCACCTTCCTCATTATCAAGGATACCCCACGAGGTAAGATTTTGCATGGTGCCACAGATCAATGTCGACTGACAGTCATTTTGTATTTCCTCCATTTTCTTACTATTGTACCAGCAGTTGTCTCCTTCTCACACAGCATCTTATTTATGGTTTTGTAGCCCATTCCAGCTTTGTGCAGGTCTATGATCTTGTCCCTGACATCCTTAGAAACTCTTTGGTCTTGCCCATGTTGTAGAGGTTAGAGTCTGACTGATTAATTGAGTCTGTGGACAGGAGTCATTTATACAGGTGACTATGTAAGATAGCTGTCTTTAATGCAGGTAATGAGTTGATTAGGAGCATCTAACTGATCTGTAGAAGCCATAAAATAACTCATAATGGTTTGTAGAGGATCTAATACTTATTTCTCACTGCAAAATGTAAATAAATGTATCTAATTTATATGTTACACGCACGCCGCTAAGTTCAGATAGGGCGAGATGTGTTTCATGAATTCTTTGGAATCCTGGGGGAGCCATTACTCAGGGCGACCATAGGCTGCAGCTTCTCTCAGGCAAACGATAGATTCAATTGCTGACCAGACACATCTGACAAGAGTCTTTTTTAACAGTTTAACAGTGAAATTTAATCTGAAGCACGGCCAGTACAATTCAGGGATATTGCAGCAGCAGTCTTCATTACAGTACAGTCTGAGTTTCTTGAGCAACCGGATCCAGTAACAATACAGTAGTTTCTTCACAAGGCACAGTATTACAATCTCTTCAGTAGCATAATTCAGCATAGATTAGATCTCTTAGCAGCACACTTCTATGCAAACACAACCACAGGCTTTTCCTTCACAAGGATGCAATAGTATACAGAATTCTTTATCCTGCATGGAGATGGAGGTGGGGGGGGGGGTTGATGAGGGAGATGATCCCTGTGACACAATTTCTTCCCGTCTTTATCTTTCTGCCTGATAATACTCTGCACTGTTAGTTCAGGGAGTTTATCTGACCTGTGTTTAGTTTCTCTCCTGATCTGAAGTCTGTTCAGTTGCCTTCTGTCAGATCCAGATAACACGCCACCTTTCTCTTCGGCTTCTGCCAGACTACATTACAAGTTCCCCATAATCCCTCTGTGGCTCTGCTAAAACACTCCCTGTCTCCTGTGACTGTGTTAACCCCTCTAGTTGCTGGATCTTTCTGAAGCACAACACTTCCTGTCTCCTGTGCTTGTGTTATTTGTAACAGTTGCTGGATTCTTTTGAAGCAACAGTACTACTTCTGCATGTCACACTCTTCCCTCCTTTTTGAATGTCGTCCTTGACATTTTTCTTAATTGGTCAATCTGACCAATTTTGAGACCATGGTAAAGCTTAGTAACTATATATACAAATTACATAACATTTATAAACATTTATAACAACCTATTCTACGACCTTTTTCTTGTAATACTCCTGTAAGAAATAAACAACACAATCAGCGTCTCTTCAGCTGGAGCTTTTCGTACATCTTCAACCAGCTCTTTCTCACTAGGCCTTAACAGTACTTTGTTTCTACAAAGTCTTTTAAGGAAAATCAAAGCATGAATATAAGTCTTTCTACCAGGCAACATCTTCCATACTGCCTCTTGGTGGTGAATACCACTGCAGTGGGCTTACCTGGTCTGTAGGCTGAGATTCCAGTGGGCTTACCTGGTCCGTAGGCAGAGATGCCTGTTTCCGGTCGACAGCCCTTGGCACTTGACTCGGTTCACCAAGTGTCTCATACGTCAGCATCACAGGCCTCCTCACTTCTTGAGTCGACATCCTCCTGGTGGGTTGTTCCTCAGATACCACGGGTTCTTCAGTCACAGGAGTTTCTTCTGCCTCACTCATTTCCCGGGCTTCCTCAGATGCTCCTGGAACTGCCTCTGTAAGTTCCTGTACTTCTCCGGAATCGCCTGGTTCCGCACGGTCTGGTAAGTCCGCTTCTCCTAAGTATTGATCGGTCTCTCCAGTGACCGGTGTTCGATCATCAGATCTAAATTGGACTTCATCTGTACTCCTGGATACAAACTCTGGAGCCTCGGGACTTAGTTCACTCTCCTGAGGATGGTACATCTCTCTCCTTGCTGGTCCGAGAAATACAACGGTGTGCTCTTCTTCATCGGAACTTTCAAGGTCACTATCCACCACCGGAACTTCAATCTGTGGTGGTCTCTTAGTCGATCTCAGTCGATGTTGGTCTGCTTCTGGGAAGTCTTGTTGTAATCACAGGGTAGTATTAAATTCCGATGGTCTATTCTGGTTTTCTTGTCCCCTCTTTCCAATCAGATTTCATACACTGGACTATCATCGGCTTTCCTCTTTACGACCACATACACCTTGTCTTCCCAGTACGAATTAATTTTTCCTGGACCACCTTTCTCACGTACGTTCTTGACTAGCACCTGGCTTCCAGGTGACAATTCTGCTCCATAACATTTTTGATCATAGTACTCCTTACTGTTGCTCTGTCCTTGCGAAACCACTTTGGACGCTATGTTGTATGCCTCTGCCATCCATTCCTTCCATTTCCGAGCGTACTCCGGATACGTTCTGTAAGTCTCTGACACCGGAGTATCGAACATGATGTCGATTGGCAGTCTTGGCCATCGTCCATACAATAGGAAGAAGGGTGAGAAACCCGTTGCATTGCTCTTTGTACAGTTATAGGCATGTACCACTTTTGACAGAGAACTCTTCCAGTCTTTCTTCTCATCAGCTGATAACGTGCGCAACATCGACAATAATGTCCGGTTAAAACATTCCACTTGTCCATTACCCTCTGGGTGATCGGGCATTGTGTGGGATCTCTGAATTCTACAGTACTTTCCTAGCTTGACAAAGAGCTAGTTCTCAAATTCTCTTCCTTGGTCGTGGTGTAACCTCATAGGGAACCCAAACCTCAAAGGAAAATCATTGAAGATCTTCTCTGCCGCTGTTCGACCAGCTTTATTGGTGTTGGCATATGCTTGGGCAAATCGAGTAAAATGGTCCATCACCACCAATGTGTATTTGTAACCACCCTTGCACGTCTCGAGAAGTCTATTGAGACCATCTCAAACAGATTTGTAGTTTGGATGTTGCCCAAAGGTGCTCGGGTTGATGTGTTCGGACGTTTATCTTTCAGACACCCACACTCCCTGGTCATGTACCATTCAATATCACTCTGCTTGTACGGCCAGAAGAAACGTTCAAGGATTCACTGTCAACGGACTTCACAATGGTGTGTCTTCCTCTTGATAAGCTTGCATTGCTTGGGTAGTGCTCTCAATTGCTTCCAGACTGACTTCCTCCGAGCATTCTTGCATGAACTCCTCAGGCTCTAGTGGCATTCTCGACAATCCATCAGCATCTGCATTGCATTTTGCTGGCCTGTTCTTGATGCTGAAATTGAAGTCAGCTAGTTCAGCGACCCATCTCTGACCCTTTGCATTCAGTTTTGCTGTAGTGAGGACATAGGTCAAAGGGTTGTTGTCAGTGTATACCTCAAACTCTTTGCTGTAGTAGAGATATCCCATTTCAATGCCAGGAACTCCAATTTTCGGGAATGTAGATGGTAATTCTTCTCGGTAGTCTGTCAACGTTGTAGAACCGTAACCGATGACTCTCAATTTTCCATCTTGATGCTGATACAGGGCAGCTCCCAGTCCAACTTGAGAAGCGTCACAATGAAGAACAAATGGTAAGTTGAAATCAGGATATCCCAAGATGGTTGGTTTTACCAGGTAATCTACTACTTCTTCCAATACCTCCTGGTGATCTGTTGTCCAGAGAATGGGCTGTTGGGACAAAACGGCGTTGTTTCTTTTAAGCCTGGTCCTACCCGCGTTATTCTTTTTCTCTGTAGGTGTTGTTGACTCTGTCATCCCACCAAGAGGAGGTATAGTGGGGCAGCAATCCTGGAGAAGTTCCAAACTTAAGTACGATAGTAGGAGAGGAATCCTAAGATCTGCCTTAACTCCCCGACAGAGGGCCGCTTGTCTTTTAAGGCCAGTACCTGAGTGATTTCTGCTGGGTCCATGGTATATCCTTCTCCGGACACAATTTTCTCTAGAAATCGGACTTGCCTTTTGAACAGTTCACACTTCTTTGGGTCAACTTAACTCCGTGTTGTTGATACTGTTGTAATACGGTCCTCACGTGTTCAACATGCTCCCGGAAGGTTTTGCTGTGTACCACATTGTAATCCAAGTATGGCTGGCAGATCTCGTCCTGCAATCCTTCCAAACAGGTCTCCATGCTCCTGTCACAGTGACAGTCGCCCTTCAGTATGTTGCAGGAGATCTCTACGTTTGGCATTGCAGGCAGCTTCCTAGATAGAGGCTGTCATTAAGACCGAGTGGCTACCTCTCTCTTGCTAATTAGCTCTCTGGCCTGGGTGTATATATACCTGGTGTGTCTGAGAAGGAATCGCTGGCTATATCCATTTCTACTTGTGAAGCTTAGCAAGAGCAGTACTTCATCCTCTCTGGAGCTTGAGGCCATGTGCTTATTTGGAGTTCATCTAAAGCTAAGCCATTTCCCCTGTTTTGTCCACCCTTGTTGTCTATAAAGTTTAGTGGAGGTTGACTACTGCTCATCTCCTTCCATCCCTATCCGTAGCCATACGCCAGGGAGAGTAGGGCGAGGCACTCATGCGGCAATTGCCGAAGAGGCAATATAGGGACGATAGTTGAGACAGGGTGACCAGACTAGGAGGTCTCCACTTCCCCCTTTCCCTAGTGTCTGGGCTCCCTTTCCCTTTTCCCTCTGTGTTGCACTAAGTCTTTCCAACACCTGGCGTGACAGCTCCTTTGAAATTCTGTTGTAGCTTAACTGAACCAAAACGGTATGCAGATACACTCATATAACCCCCCTTCTCCCCCACCCGGTGTGATGAATGCTGTCAAAGGTCTACTGGACTCTTCAACAAACCCTTGATGTTATGCTTTACCCTGATCGACGACACAGAACCAGGTACTTCCTGATAGGCTATCCAGCATATCTTGAATCTTTGGTATCGGGTGCCGATCAGGTACTGACTTTCGGTTTAGTTCCCGGTAATCACAGCAGAGTCTCAACTTACTGTCCTTCTTCCTAACACAGACAATAGGAGAGGAATAAGACGACCTTGACTTTTGGAACCAACCTCTGTTGATGAGATCTTGTAAATATTCTTCCACTTCACGATGTAATGGTTTTGGCACAGATATGTAACTTCTGGTTACTGGGGTCGTGTCTTTCAAGTTGATTTTCAATTACGACAACGGGATGCAGCCTATATGAGTCATCTTTAGAGAATGCATGACACTCTTCTCTCAGCATCTGTTTTGCTATCGCTATATCTTCAGCACACAAGTGTTCCACGGATACTGGGGGATCCCAGGACCCCGAGGTGGGTCGTGCAATTTCCTCCCCTGGGCAACTTCGGTTCCCTGGTGGGGAGACTGAATCCACGGTAGACCCCTGGGCGGGTCTCACACTGGCTGGATATACCGTTTCAATGGTTTCAATGTGACTTAACACAATCTTTGGATCCAGACTAATTTAGTATTCATCACCAGTACTGTCACTCGAGTAAACCCACCAGTAGGAATCGTAATCACAGTCTCACCTTAAACTAGGCCTTCCGGAAGTTCTGAGGAGTCTTTTGGCACAAACAGTCTTTTCTGGACTTTTCTTCCCGGTTCTACCCGGACTCCACACCTCACCCCCACCATTTGCGTTGCAGGGATGATGGTTGGGCGCCAGCCTACCTTGACTTCCTTTAGGTCCATTGTATTCTGTGCTTTCTTTACTCTATGAATCATATTTTCCGCCATGGCGTTGGGTATGGCAAGCGATGTGGCAGTTGCATCCACCACCAGTGTCACCTGACTTGTGTTTCGTGATGACCTCACTGATTACATTATAGCCCAGGATAGGATCCTCTGCCACGTTCTGATCACTGGTCATGAGAAAAGGTACCAAAAGCTCAATGGTGTTGCTGTTCTTTGTGGCCCTTAGTTGGAAAGTCACTTCCAGCCAGCCTTTGAAAGGGATTTCGGTCTGGTTGATGGCTTTTCCGTGGAGTTCCACTGGTCCTATGAGTTCTTTTAACGATGGAAGGCAGGTATGTGGCAGGTAGCGCCTTCTCCATTCTTCCTTTAAAAGGCTCGATGGGCTCCTGTGTCCCACAGTGCTTTTACCAGCGGTCCATCTAGCTGGCACTGTATAAAGCACCTTTCACCGATTAGGCTGATGAGGCTATCTTTACTGACCGAGGAATCCTCCTCCCAGGAGTACATCGTTTGACCTCCGCACTGGGCATTAAGTAACTGATGCCCCTGTCTCTCTTGCAGGTGTTGTAGATGGGAACACACTTGGGGATAGTACTGACGCAGCTATTTTACCTCATGCGACGTTCTGGGGTTTGGTGATATTTGGATCTGCTTCAGGGGCCACCTCCGTGTCACTGTTACCAGTCACCCCGCACTGGCGACCTCCTGTCTTTTAACCCAATTTACCGTGACCATTGGCATTCCTTGGCATAATGTCCTTCCTCACCACATCTTAGACAGTGGACACACACCCAGTGTCAGACTGGGGTGTCTGGGGCCCACAGGAGGAATTGATCCTCGGGGCCCACCCTACCGCTATATGCAAATACCTGATAGCCGATATCCCCGTTATCATGGAGCGTCTGCTGTTAATCACAGGCGGCTCCGGCACATCTACTGTGCACATGTTATAACTGGGATGTACAATTACGGCAGTTTGCAGTAAAGGGGTTCTTTGGTTAAAACAAGTTATCACCAATCCATGGGCTCCACAGGATCGGTGATAACTTACTGATCGTTTAGGTCCGAACATTGGAAACCGCACCGATCGGAAGAATGGGGAAGTTTTATCCCTGTCAGGACACTTATCCCCATTTTAAAATGCCGCGGCAGGTGGGACGTCTGACCGCAGCTCCATTCATTCTCTTTGGGGCTTCCAGAAAAAATACAAGAACAGCCACTGAGGGAATGAATGGATCAGTGGTTAAGTTGCACATGAGCTCCAGTCTAATGGGGATAAAAGCTTCACATTCTACCAATCAGTGCGGGTCCCAGCACTCAGACCCCACTAATCAATAATGTATCACTGATCCTGTGGAGAGGTGATAACTTGTTTTCCCTGGAGAACCCCTGTAAGTGCATCTTGTTTCAAGTATTTAATCACTAATGGAAATAAAGAATCTTCTCCTAATTAATATCAGAGAGAGCCAATGACCGCCATACACAACACAATCCACTATAACAACACCAATAGTGCCACATACCAGGGAGAAATACTGCCACACCATGACTGGACTACATATTACCACCACATAGTGACCGAATAATACTACATACAAGGGAGAAATACCACCACACCATGAATGGACTACATATTACCACCACATAGTGACCGAATAATACTGCATACAAGGGAGAAATACCACCACACCATGAATGGACTACATATTACCACCACATAGTGACCGAATAATACTACATACAAGGGAGAAATACCACCACACCATGAATGGACTACATATTACCACCACATAGCGTATAGCGTCCAAATAATTCCCCATCATTTCTCTCCCCCACCTCCATAATTGCTCTCCCTCATCCCCATCATTGCTCTCCCCCCACCTCCTCCATGATTGCTCCCTCCCATCCCCATCATTGGTCTCCCCCACCTTCTCCAACATTGTCATATCTCACCCACGACCTCCATCATTGCCATATGTCCCCCCACCTGCTCCTTCATCATTGTCATATCTCCCTCCACCTGCTCAGTCATCATTGCCATATTCCCCCCCACATGCTCCGTCATCATTGCCATATCTCCCCCCACCTGCTCCGTCTTCATTGCCATATCTCCCCTCACCTGCTTCATCATCATTGCCATATCTCCCCTCACCTGCTCTTTCATCATTGCCATAACTCCCCTCACCTGCTCCATCATCATTGCCATATCTCCCCTCAACTGCTCCATCATCATTGCCATATCTCCCTCCACCTGCTCTATCACCATGCCGTGCATATCTCCCCCAACCTCCTCCATCACTATGCCATGCATATTTCCCCCCACCTCCTCCAACACCATGCCATGCATATCTCACCCCACCTCCCCCATTGCCATGCCATATCTTCCCCCCACCCTGTCATCTCCCCCCCCACCTCCTCCATCACCATGCCATGCATATCTCCCCCCACCTCCTCCATCACCATGCCATGCATATCTCTCCCACCTCCCCCATTGCCATGCCATATCTTCCCCCACCATGTCATAGCTCCCCCCACCTCCTCAATCACCATTGCTCTCACTTAAAAAAAAAAAAAAAAAAAAAAACCTTACCTCTCAGCACGCTCCCCCGCATAACCGTCGTCTGCTTCCTGCCCGTCATCTTTTTCCCTGACACAGGCTCTCGCTGCATGATGACGTCATCAAGCAGCGCGAGCCTGTGTCAGGGAAGTAGCGCCAGGCAGGAAGCAGAGGACGGATCCCTCCAGCTCCACTGCCACTTTCCTCCTGTCGGCAGCGGAGCTGGTGGGATCGCTCCCTGCCCGCCGCACAGGATGAGGGCAATCTGGCCATGGGTCCCCGGAGCCCTTGCAGTGCGGAGCACCAGCAGCCATGTTAACCAGGGGCCCCCGTGCGTCCTGCTCGGGGGCCCGCTGAGGACCTGGGCATATATATATATGTATGTATCTTGTGGAATACCTAGACTAACAGGACGTTGAATGGACTCTTGCTATATGCCGTGCAGTCTGCCACATACCCTGCCTGCCTAACTCCTGCTATCACCACTGAATATATGCAGGTGGATTAGTCTTCAGAAGGACTGTTAGTTCAGTAGGAGAAAGCTTTTCAAGGAACATCAGTGTCAGATCGCACCATCCGTCGTTGTTTGATCCAAAGTGGACTTCATGGGAGACGACCAAGGAGAACACCATTGTTGAAAAAAAAATCCTCAAAAAGCCAGACTGGAATTTGCCAAATTACATGTTGACAAGCCACAAAGCTTCTGGCAGAATGTCCTATGGACAGATGAGACAAAAATGGAAGTTTTTGGCAAGGCACATCAGCTCTAGATGGAAAAATGAAGCATATCAAGAAAAGAACACTGTCCCTACTGTGAAACATGGAGGAGGCTCTGTTATGTTCTGGTGCTGCTCTGCTGCATCTGGCACAGGGTGTCTTGAATCTGTGCAGGGTACAATGAAATCTCAAGACTATCAAGGGATTCTTGAGAGAAATGTGCTGCCCAGTGTCAGTCTCATTGACAGTTACAGTAATCGTTTGATTGCAGTGATCGCCGCAAAAGGTTCAACAAAATATTAAGTTAAGAAGAAGAAGAACCATCATTTCTGTCCAGGCCAATTTCATGAGTTTAATTTTTTTTTAAATTCTGTGGAAGCAGGGTTGAAAAGCTTACAGTGTTTTATCTCTCACTAGCATTCGTCACAGCTACACTGCTCAGTACTGCTGTATGTCCTCCGTGCTGCTGCTTCCAGTATTGTATCTCTTCATAGCATTCGTCACAGCTACACTGCTCAGTACTGCTGTATGTCCTCCATGCTGCTGCTTCCAGTATTGTATCTCTTCATAGCATTCGTCACAGCTACACTGCTCAGTACTGCTGTATGTCCTCCATGCTGCTGCTTCCAGTATTGTATCTCTTCATAGCATTCGTCACAGCTACACTGCTCAGTACTGCTGTATGTCCTCCATGCTGCTGCTTCCAGTATTGTATCTCTTCATAGCATTCGTCACAGCTACACTGCTCAGTACTGCTGTATGTCCTCCATGCTGCTGCTTCCAGTATTGTATCTCTTCATAGCATTAGTCACAGCTACACTGCTCAGTACTGCTGTATGTCCTCCGTGCTGCTGCTTCCAGTATTGTATCTCTTCATAGCATTAGTCACAGCTACACTGCTCAGTACTGCTGTATGTCCTCCATGCTGCTGCTTCCAGTATTGTATCTCTTCATAGCATTAGTCACAGCTACACTGCTCAGTACTGCTGTATGTCCTCCATGCTGCTGCTTCCAGTATTGTATCTCTTCATAGAATTAGTCACAGCTACACTGCTCAGTACTGCTGTATGTCCTCCATGCTGCTGCTTCCAGTATTGTATCTCTTCATAGCATTCGTCACAGCTACACTGCTCAGTACTGCTGTATGTCCTCCATACTGCTGCTTCCAGTATTGTATCTCTTCATAGCATTCGTCACCGCTACACTGCTCAGTACTGCTCTTGTCCTCCATGCTGCTGCTTCCAGTATTGTATCTCTTCATAGCATTCGTCACAGCTACACTGCTCAGTACTGCTGTATGTCCTCCATGCTGTTGCTTCCAGTATTGTATCTCTTCATAGCATTTGTCACAGCTACACTGCTCAGTACTGCTGTTTGTCCTCCATGCTGCTGCTTCCAGTATTGTATCTCTTCATAGCATTAGTCAGTTACATTGCGCAATACTGCTGTATGTCCTCCATGCTGCTGCTTCCAGTATTGTATCTCTTCATAGCATTCGTCACAGCTACACTGCTCAGTACTGCTGTATGTCCTCCATGCTGCTGCTTCCAGTATTGTATCTCTTCATAGCATTCGTCACCGCTACACTGCTCAGTACTGCTCTTGTCCTCCATGCTGCTGCTTCCAGTATTGTATCTCTTCATAGCATTCGTCACAGCTACACTGCTCAGTACTGCTGTATGTCCTCCATGCTGCTGCTTCCAGTATTGTATCTCTTCATAGCATTCGTCACAGCTACACTGCTCAGTACTGCTGTATGTCCTCCATGCTGCTGCTTCCAGTATTGTATCTCTTCATAGCATTAGTCACAGTTACATTGCGCAGTACTGCTGTATGTCCTCCATGCTGCGGCTTCCAGTATTGTATCTCTTCATAGCATTAGTCACAGCTACACTGCTCAGTACTGCTGTATGTCCTCCATGCTGCTGCTTCCAGTATTGTATCTCTTCATAGCATTAGTCACAGCTACACTGCTCAGTACTGCTGTATGTCCTCCATGCTGCTGCTTCCAGTATTGTATCTCTTCATAGCATTAGTCACAGCTACACTGCTCAGTACTGCTGTATGTCCTCCATGCTGCTGCTTCCAGTATTGTATCTCTTTATAGCATTAGTCACAGCTACACTGCTCAGTACTGCTGTATGTCCTCCATGCTGCTGCTTCCAGTATTGTATCTCTTCATAGCATTAGTCACAGCTACACTGCTCAGTACTGCAGTATGTCTTCCGTGCTGATGCTTCCAGTATTGTATCTCTTCATAGCATTCGTCACAGCTACACTGCTCAGTACTGCTGTATGTCCTCCATGCTGTTGCTTCCAGTATTGTATCTCTTCATAGCATTAGTCACAGCTACACTGCTCAGTACTGCTGTATATCCTTCGTGCTGCATAGAGATTGGAGAGCAGGAATGCTTTGGGTTGGTGTGTACTGTGTATGGGAGACATTGGAGATAGAGAAGGATACATGGCAATAAATAATCTTATTCCTCATAAGCACAGGTACACTTTAACCTTTCCTTAAATTGTTCCAGATCACAAGATGTCACCGACCTGCTAACCGAGGAATTCTTACCTGTGAGTAAAATTCCTGCTTCCATCATTGAGACACTAGCTTTACCTCTGTAATATGCCGTATGACGGGTGTTATATAGGGGTGTTGAGTGCGACCCGTGGGATAATGGTGGTATAGATGGAATGCTGGATACTATATACAGGATGATGTTGGGGTGGGGTGCCGTGTTGATCAGCCTAATCTCTCCACGTGTTTGTTCCCCAGGCAGATCAGCAGGTGGATGTTATAAAGCGCCTGGCTCATCTTGTTGGAAAGCGTCTGGCAAATTGCATGCAGGGTCCGGCGAGCTCGGACATGGAGAAGAGGCTGGTGAGCGAGTGGGGTTCTCTGTCTGGGGCTAGTGGGGTTTTCTGTCTGGGGCAGGAGGACGTTTCTAGATGGAATTAGCCTTCTGAGGGAGTTTTTGTCTTTGCAGAAGAAACTCGCCCTGATGTCTCTGTCATTAGCCATGGCTGATGGCATGAAGGAAATGGAGAGCGAGTCGAGTCTGAGGTGAGAGTGCTGGTCAGATGTGGATCCGGAGTGATGGGGAACGCCTGCTCTGAGATGATAACCTCTCCTGTGTGGCCCCTTAGGAGGACGCTGGAGATGGGCTGCTTTGTGGAGGGGTCTCTGGCCCAGGCTCTGGCAGAGTATGAAATGAACATGGAACGCGACGTTCTGCAGCCACTGACTAGGCTAAGTGAGGTAATGACCTGGACGACCTATAGCCCTTCAAATCCCAACGAATTCATGATATACAAGGAATTAATAAAAGCTAACACTGTACTTTAATGCAATGATACATGTAAATGAATAGTTGGTGTCATCAGTAAAGTGTAAGGTTGTTAGTGGAATCCCCCTGTGAGATCACTCGTGACATGTCTGAAACCTTCATGAACCCCACTGTTGTATTCTGTCCAGATCTGTAACATACAAGATGGAATTAAAGGGAATCTGTCAGCAGCATAATGCAGGCAGAGGGAAGCTGAATCCAGTGATGTGTCACTTATATTACTGGGTGCAGCCGTTCTCACACAATCAGAGCCTTTAGATTTAGCAATACAGCAGAGCTGAGAAAGCAAGCCCCGCCCCCACCAGGCTCTGTGTATACAGTGTCCATAGACAGTGAGCTGCCTATGACAGGAGAGGGCGGAGCCAGACCAGGAGGCAGCGCTGCAGTGTGCAGCAATGATAAGCTAAAACAATCAAGGCAAGCGAGCAAAACCACTGAGGTTGATAAAAGAGACATTGTTGAAATCTATGCTTTAACCCCTAAAGCACCCTGTCTAAGGATTACACAAGCAAAATCCGTCAGCAGATTTTTGCTAAGTGTTGTTTCCACTTTTCCAGACTACAAGCAATGATATAGAATGTATGAACCCCTGGTGGTATATATTATATATTAGTGATGATATAGAATGTACGGGCTCCTGGTGGTATATATTGTATATTAGTGATGATATAGAATGTATGGGCCTCTGGTGGTATATATTATATATTAGTGATGATATAGAATGTACGGGCTCCTGGTGGTATATATTATATATTAGTGATGATATAGAATGTATGGGCTCCTGGTGGTATATATTATATATTAGTGATGATATAGAATGTATGGGCCCCTGGTGGTATATATTATATATTAGTGATGATATAGAATGTATGGGCCCCTGGTGGTATATATTATATATTAGTGATGATATAGAATGTATGGGCTCCTGGTGGTTTATATTATATATTAGTGATGATATAGAATGTATGGGCTCCTGGTGGTATATATTATATATTAGTGATGATATAGAATGTATGGGCTCCTGGTGGTATATATTATATATTAGTGATGATACAGAATGTATGGGCCCCTGGTGGTATATATTATATATTAGTGATGATACAGACTGTATGAGCTCCTGGTGGTATATATTATATATTAGTGATGATACAGACTGTATGAGCTCCTGGTGGTATATATTATATATTAGTGATGATATAGAATGTATGAACCCCTGGTGGTATATATTATATATTAGTGATGATATAGAATGTATGGGCTCCTGGTGGTATATATTATATATTAGTGATGATACAGAATGTATGGACTCCTGGTGGTATATATTATATATTAGTGGTGATATAGAATGTATGGGCTCCTGGTGGTATATATTATATATTAGTGATGATATAGAATGTATGGGCCCCTGGTGGTATATATTATATATTAGTGATGATATAGAATGTATGGGCTCCTGGTGGTATATATTAGTGATGATATAGAATGTATGGGCCCCTGGTGATATATATTATATATTAGTGATGATATAGAATGTATGGGCTCCTGGTGATATATATTATATATTAGTGATGATATAGAATGTATGGGCTCCTGGTGGTATATATTATATATTAGTGATGATATAGAATGTATGGGCCTCTGGTGGTATATATTATATATTAGTGATGATATAGAATGTATGGGCCTCTGGTGGTATATATTATATATTAGTGATGATATAGAATGTATGGGCCTCTGGTGGTATATATTATATATTAGTGATGATATAGAATGTATGGGCCCCTGGTGGTATATATTATATATTAGTGATGATATAGAATGTATGGGCTCCTGGTGGTATATATTATATATTAGTGATGATATAGAATGTATGGGCTCCTGGTGGTATATATTATATATTAGTGATGATAAAGAATGTATGGGCCCCTGGTGGTATATATTATATATTAGTGATGATATAGAATGTATGGGCCCCTGGTGGTATATATTATATATTAGTGATGATATAGAATGTATGGGCCCCTGGTGGTATATATTATATATTAGTGATGATATAGAATGTATGGGCCCCTGGTGGTATATATTATATATTAGTGATGATATAGAATGTATGAGCCCCTGGTGCTATATATTATATATTAGTGATGATATAGAATGTATGAGCCCCTGGTGCTATATATTATATATTAGTGATGATACAGAATGTATGGGCTCCTGGTGGTATATATTATATATTAGTGATGATATAGAATGTATGGGCCCCTGGTGGTATATATTATATATTAGTGATGATATAGAATGTATGGGCCTCTGGTGGTATATATTATATATTAGTGATGATATAGAATGTATGGACCTCTGGTGGTATATATTATATATTAGTGATGATACAGAATGTATGAGGTCCTGGTGGTATATATTAGTGATGATACAGAATGTATGAACCCCTGGTGGTATATATTATATATTAGTGATGATATAGAATGTATGGGCTCCTGGTGGTTTATATTATATATTAGTGATGATATAGAATGTATGGGCCCCTGGTGGTATATATTATATATTAGTGATGATCTAGAATGTATGGGCCCCTGGTGGTATATATTATATATTAGTGATGATCTAGAATGTATGGGCCCCTGGTGGTATATATTATATATTAGTGGTGATATAGAATGTATGGGCTCCTGGTGGTATATATTAAATATTAGTGGTGATATAGAATGTATGGGCTCCTGGTGGTTTATATTATATATTAGTGATGATATAGAATGTATGGGCTCCTGGTGGTATATATTATATATTAGTGATGATATAGAATGTATGGGCCCCTGGTGGTTTATATTATATATTAGTGATGATATAGAATGTATGGGCCCCTGGTGGTTTATATTATATATTAGTGATGATATAGAATGTATGGGCTCCTGGTGGTATATATTAAATATTAGTGGTGATATAGAATGTATGGGCTCCTGGTGGTTTATATTATATATTAGTGATGATATAGAATGTATGGGCCCCTGGTGGTATATATTATATATTAGTGATGATATAGAATGTATGGGCTCCTGGTGGTATATATTAAATATTAGTGGTGATATAGAATGTATGGGCTCCTGGTGGTTTATATTATATATTAGTGGTGATATAGAATGTATGGGATCCTGGTGGTATATATTATATATTAGTGATGATATAGAATGTATGGGCCCCTGGTGGTTTATATTATATATTAGTGATGATATAGAATGTATGGGCTCCTGGTGGTTTATATTATATATTAGTGATGATATAGAATGTATGGGCCCCTGGTGGTATATATTATATATTAGTGATGATATAGAATGTATGGGCCCCTGGTGGTATATATTATATATTAGTGATGATCTAGAATGTATGGGCTCCTGGTGGTATATATTATATATTAGTGGTGATATAGAATGTATGGGCCCCTGGTGGTTTATATTATATATTAGTGATGATATAGAATGTATGGGCCCCTGGTGGTATATATTATATAATAGTGATGATATAGAATGTATGGGCCTCTGGTGGTATATATTATATATTAGAGATGATATAGAATGTATGGGCCTCTGGTGGTATATATTATATATTAGTGATGATATAGAATGTATGGGCCTCTGGTGGTATATATTATATATTAGTGATGTTATAAAATGTATGGGCCCCTGGTGGTGTATATTAAATGTTAGTGATGATATAGAATGTATGGACCCCTGGTGGTATATTATATATTAGTGATGATATAGAATGTATGGACTCCTGGTGGTATATATTATATATTAGTGATGATATAGAATGTATGGGCTCCTGGTGGTTTATATTATATATTAGTGATGATACAGAATGTATGAGCTCCTGGTGGTATATATTATATATTAGTGATGATATAGAATGTATGAGCTCCTGGTGGTATATATTATATATTAGTGATGATATAGAATGTATGGGCTCCTGGTGGTATATATTATATATTAGTGATGATACAGAATGTATGGGCTCCTGGTGGTATATATTATATATTAGTGATGATATAGAATGTATGGGCTCCTGGTGGTATATATTATATATTAGTGATGACATAGAATGTATGGGCCCCTGGTGATATATATTATATATTAGTGATGATAGAGAATGTATGGGCCCCTGGTGGTATATATTATATATTAGTGATGATACAGAATGTATGAGCTCCTGGTGGTATATATTATAAATTAGTGATGATAAAGAATGTATGGGCTCCTGGTGGTATATATTATATATTAGTGATGATATAGAATGTATGGGCTCCTGGTGGTATATATTATATATTAGTGATGATATAGAATGTATGGGCTCCTGGTGGTATATATTATATATTAGTGATGATATAGAATGTATGGGCCCCTGGTGGTTTATATTATATATTAGTGATGATATAGAATGTATGGGCCCCTGGTGGTATATATTATATATTAGTGATGATATAGAATGTATGGGCCCCTGGTGGTATATATTATATATTAGTGATGATATAGAATGTATGAGCCCCTGGTGGTATATATTATATATTAGTGATGATATAGAATGTATGGGCTCCTGGTGGTATATATTATATATTAGTGATGATATAGAATGTATGGGCCCCTGGTGGTTTATATTATATATTAGTGATGATATAGAATGTATGGGCCCCTGGTGGTATATATTATATATTAGTGATGGTATAGAATGTATGGGCCCCTGGTGGTTTATATTATATATTAGTGATGGTATAGAATGTATGGGCCCCTGGTGGTATATATTATATATTAGTGATGATATAGAATGTATGGGCTCCTGGTGGTATATATTAAATATTAGTGGTGATATAGAATGTATGGGCTCCTGGTGGTTTATATTATATATTAGTGGTGATATAGAATGTATGGGCTACTGGTGGTATATATTATATATTAGTGATGATACAGAATGTATGGGCTCCTGGTGGTATATATTATATATTAGTGATGATATAGAATGTATGGGCCCCTGGTGGTTTATATTATATATTAGTGATGATATAGAATGTATGGGCCCCTGGTGGTATATATTATATATTAGTGATGATATAGAATGTATGGGCCCCTGGTGGTATATATTATATATTAGTGATGATCTAGAATGTATGGGCTCCTGGTGGTATATATTATATATTAGTGGTGATATAGAATGTATGGGCCCCTGGTGGTTTATATTATATATTAGTGATGATATAGAATGTATGGGCCCCTGGTGGTATATATTATATAATAGTGATGATATAGAATGTATGGGCCTCTGGTGGTATATATTATATATTAGAGATGATATAGAATGTATGGGCCTCTGGTGGTATATATTATATATTAGTGATGATATAGAATGTATGGGCCTCTGGTGGTATATATTATATATTAGTGATGTTATAAAATGTATGGGCCCCTGGTGGTGTATATTAAATGTTAGTGATGATATAGAATGTATGGACCCCTGGTGGTATATTATATATTAGTGATGATATAGAATGTATGGACCCCTGGTGGTATATTATATATTAGTGATGATATAGAATGTATGGACTCCTGGTGGTATATATTATATATTAGTGATGATATAGAATGTATGGGCTCCTGGTGGTTTATATTATATATTAGTGATGATACAGAATGTATGAGTTCCTGGTGGTATATATTATATATTAGTGATGATATAGAATGTATGGGCTCCTGGTGGTATATGTTATATATTAGTGATGATATAGAATGTATGGGCTCCTGGTGGTATATATTATATATTAGTGATGATATAGAATGTATGGGCCCCTGGTGGTATATTTTATATATTAGTGATGATACAGAATGTATGAGCTCCTGGTGGTATATATTATTTATTAGTGATGATAAAGAAAGTATGGGCTCCTGGTGGTATATATTATATATTAGTGTTGATATAGAATGTATGGGCTCCTGGTGGTATATATTATATATTACTGATAATACAGAATGTATGGGCCCCTGGTGGTATATATTATATATTAGTGATGATACAGAATGTATGGGCCCCTGGTGGTATATATTATATATTAGTGATGATATAGAATGTATGGGCTCCTGGTGGTTTATATTATATATTAGTGATGATATAGAATGTATGGGCCCCTGGTGGTATATATTATATATTAGTGATGATATAGAATGTATGGGCCCCTGGTGGTATATATTAAATATTAGTGATGATATAGAATGTATGGGCCCCTGGTGATATATATTATATATTAGTGATGATACAGAATGTATGGGCTCCTGGTGGTATATATTATATATTAGTGATGATATAGAATGTATGGGCTCCTGGTGGTTTATATTATATATTAGTGATGATATAGAATGTATGAGCCCCTGGTGCTATATATTATATATTAGTGATGATACAGAATGTATGGGCTCCTGGTGGTATATATTATATATTAGTGATGATATAGAATGTATGGGCTCCTGGTGGTATATATTATATATTAGTGATGATATAGAATGTATGGGCTCCTGGTGGTATATATTATATATTAGTGATGATATAGAATGTATGGGCCCCTGGTGGTATATATTATATATTAGTGATGATATAGAATGTATGGGCCTCTGGTGGTATATATTATATATTAGTGATGATATAGAATGTATGGGCCTCTGGTGGTATATATTATATATTAGTGATGATACAGAATGTATGGGCTCCTGGTGGTATATATTATATATTAGTGATGATATAGAATGTATGGGCCTCTGGTGGTATATATTATATATTAGTGATGATATAGAATGTATGGGCCCCTGGTGGTATATATTATATATTAGTGATGATATAGAATGTATGGGCTCCTGGTGGTATATATTATATATTAGTGATGATATAGAATGTATGGGCCCCTGGTGGTATATATTATATATTAGTGATGATATAGAATGTATGGGCCTCTGGTGGTATATATTATATATTAGTGATGATACAGAATGTATGGGCTCCTGGTGGTATATATTATATATTAGTGATGATATAGAATGTATGGGCCTCTGGTGGTATATATTATATATTAGTGATGATATAGAATGTATGGGCCTCTGGTGGTATATATTATATATTAGTGATGATATAGAATGTATGGGCCTCTGGTGGTATATATTATATATTAGTGATGATACAGAATGTATGGGCTCCTGGTGGTATATATTATATATTAGTGATATAGAATGTATGGGCCTCTGCTGGTATATATTATATATTAGTGATGATATAGAATGTATGGGCCCCTGGTGGTATATATTATATATTAGTGATGATATAGAATGTATGGGCCTCTGGTGGTATATATTATATATTAGTGATGATACATAATGTATGGGCTCCTGGTGGTATATATTATATATTAGTGATGATATAGAATGTATGGGTTCCTGGTGGTATATATTATATATTAGTGATGATACAGAATGTATGAGCTCCTGGTGGTATATATTAGTGATGATACAGAATGTATGAACCCCTGGTGGTATATATTAGTGATGATACAGAATGTATGAACCCCTGGTGGTATATATTATATATTAGTGATGATCTAGAATGTATGGGCTCCTGGTGGTTTATATTATATATTAGTGATGATATAGAATGTATGGGCTCCTGGTGGTATATATTAAATATTAGTGGTGATATAGAATGTATGGGCTCCTGGTGGTTTATATTATATATTAGTGATGATATAGAATGTATGGGCTCCTGGTGGTATATATTATATATTAGTGATGATATAGAATGTATGGGCCCCTGGTGGTTTATATTATATATTAGTGATGATATAGAATGTATGGGCTCCTGGTGGTTTATATTATATATTAGTGATGATATAGAATGTATGGGCCCCTGGTGGTATATATTATATATTAGTGATGATATAGAATGTATGGGCTCCTGGTGGTATATATTAAATATTAGTGGTGATATAGAATGTATGGGCTCCTGGTGGTTTATATTATATATTAGTGGTGATATAGAATGTATGGGATCCTGGTGGTATATATTATATATTAGTGATGATATAGAATGTATGGGCCCCTGGTGGTTTATATTATATATTAGTGATGATATAGAATGTATGGGCTCCTGGTGGTTTATATTATATATTAGTGATGATATAGAATGTATGGGCCCCTGGTGGTATATATTATATATTAGTGATGATATAGAATGTATGGGCCCCTGGTGGTATATATTATATATTAGTGATGATATAGAATGTATGGGCCCCTGGTGGTATATATTATATATTAGTGATGATCTAGAATGTATGGGCTCCTGGTGGTATATATTATATATTAGTGGTGATATAGAATGTATGGGCCCCTGGTGGTTTATATTATATATTAGTGATGATATAGAATGTATGGGCCCCTGGTGGTATATATTATATATTAGTGATGATATAGAATGTATGGGCCTCTGGTGGTATATATTATATATTAGTGATGATATAGAATGTATGGGCCTCTGGTGGTATATATTATATATTAGAGATGATATAGAATGTATGGGCCTCTGGTGGTATATATTATATATTAGTGATGATATAGAATGTATGGGCCTCTGGTGGTATATATTATATATTAGTGATGTTATAAAATGTATGGGCCCCTGGTGGTATATATTAAATATTAGTGATGATATAGAATGTATGGACCCCTGGTGGTATATTATATATTAGTGATGATATAGAATGTATGGACTCCTGGTGGTATATATTATATATTAGTGATGATATAGAATGTATGGGCTCCTGGTGGTGTATATTATATATTAGTGATGATACAGAATGTATGAGCTCCTGGTGGTATATATTATATATTAGTAATGATATAGAATGTATGAGCTCCTGGTGGTATATATTATATATTAGTGATGATATAGAATGTATGGGCTCCTGGTGGTATATATTATATATTAGTGATGATACAGAATGTATGGGCTCCTGGTGGTATATATTATATATTAGTGATGATATAGAATGTATGGGCTCCTGGTGGTATATATTATATATTAGTGATGATATAGAATGTATGGGCTCCTGGTGGTATATATTATATATTAGTGATGACATAGAATGTATGGGCCCCTGGTGGTATATATTATATATTAGTGATGATAGAGAATGTATGGGCCCCTGGTGGTATATATTATATATTAGTGATGATAGAGAATGTATGGGCTCCTGGTGGTATATATTATATATTAGTGATGATAGAGAATGTATGGGCCCCTGGTGGTATATATTATATATTAGTGATGATATAGAATGTATGGGCCCCTGGTGGTTTATATTATATATTAGTGATGATATAGAATGTATGGGCCCCTGGTGGTATATATTATATATTAGTGATGATACAGAATGTATGAGCTCCTGGTGGTATATATTATATATTAGTGATGATAAAGAATGTATGGGCCCCTGGTGGTTTATATTATATATTAGTGATGATATAGAATGTATGGGCCCCTGGTGGTTTATATTATATATTAGTGATGATACAGAATGTATGGGCCCCTGGTGGTATATATTATATATTAGTGATGATATAGAACTTTTGGGCTCCTGGTGGTATATATTAAATATTAGTGGTGATATAGAATGTATGGGCTCCTGGTGGTTTATATTATATATTAGTGGTGATATAGAATGTATGGGCTCCTGGTGGTATATATTATATATTAGTGATGATATAGAATGTATGGGCTCCTGGTGGTATATATTATATATTACTGATGATATAGAATGTATGGGATCCTGGTGGTATATATTATATATTAGTGATGATATAGAATGTATGGGCCCCTGGTGGTTTATATTATATATTAGTGATGATATAGAATGTATGGGCTCCTGGTGGTTTATATTATATATTAGAGATGATATAGAATGTATGGGCCCCTGGTGGTATATATTATATATTAGTGATGATCTAGAATGTATGGGCTCCTGGTGGTATATATTATATGTTAGTGGTGATATAGAATGTATGGGCCCCTGGTGGTTTATATTATATATTAGTGATGATATAGAATGTATGGGCCTCTGGTGGTATATATTATATATTAGTGATGATATAGAATGTATGGGCCTCTGGTGGTATATATTATATATTAGAGATGATATAGAATGTATGGGCCTCTGGTGGTATATATTATATATTAGTGATGATATAGAATGTATGGGCCTCTGGTGGTATATATTATATATTAGTGATGTTATAAAATGTATGGGCCCCTGGTGGTATATATTAAATATTAGTGATGATGTAGAATGTATGGGCCTCTGGTGGTATATATTATATATTAGTGATGATATAGAATGTATGGGCCTCTGGTGGTATATATTATATATTAGTGATGTTATAAAATGTATGGGCCCCTGGTGGTATATTATATATTAGTGATGATATACAATGTATGGACTCCTGGTGGTATATATTATATATTAGTGATGATATAGAATGTATGGGCTCCTGGTGGTATATGTTATATATTAGTGATGATATAGAATGTATGGGCTCCTGGTGGTATATATTATATATTAGTGATGATATAGAATGTATGGGCCCCTGGTGGTATATTTTATATATTAGTGATGATACAGAATGTATGAGCTCCTGGTGGTATATATTATTTATTAGTGATGATATAGAATGTATGGGCCCCTGGTGGTATATATTATATATTAGTGTTGATATAGAATGTATGGGCTCCTGGTGGTATACATTATATATTACTGATAATACAGAATGTATGGGCCCCTGGTGGTATATATTATATATTAGTGATGATACAGAATGTATGGGCCCCTGGTGGTATATATTATATATTAGTGATGATATAGAATGTATGGGCTCCTGGTGGTTTATATTATATATTAGTGATGATATAGAATGTATGGGCCCCTGGTGGTATATATTATATATTAGTGATGATACAGAATGTATGGGCCTCTGGTGGTATATATTATATATTAGTGATGATATAGAATGTATGGGCTCCTGGTGGTATATATTATATATTAGTGATGATATAGAATGTATGGGCTCCTGGTGGTTTATATTATATATTAGTGATGATATAGAATGTATGAGCCCCTGGTGCTATATATTATATATTAGTGATGATACAGAATGTATGGGCTCCTGGTGGTATATATTATATATTAGTGATGATATAGAATGTATGGGCCCCTGGTGGTATATATTATATATTAGTGATGATATAGAATGTATGGGCCTCTGGTGGTATATATTATATATTAGTGATGATATAGAATGTATGGGCCCCTGGTGGTATATATTATATATTAGTGATGATATAGAATGTATGGGCCTCTGGTGGTATATATTATATATTAGTGATGATATAGAATGTATGGGCCTCTGGTGGTATATATTATATATTAGTGATGATATAGAAAGTATGGGCCTCTGGTGGTATATATTATTTATTAGTGATGATACAGAATGTATGGGCTCCTGGTGGTATATATTATATATTAGTGATGATATAGAATGTATGGGCCCCTGGTGGTATATATTATATATTAGTGATGATATAGAATGTATGGGCCTCTGGTGGTATATATTATATATTAGTGATGATACAGAATGTATGGGCTTCTGGTGGTATATATTATATATTAGTGATGATATAGAATGTATGGGTTCCTGGTGGTATATATTATATATTTAGTGATGATACAGAATGTATGAGCTCCTGGTGGTATATATTAGTGATGATACAGAATGTATGAACCCCTGGTGGTATATATTATATATTAGTGATGATATAGAATGTATGGGCTCCTGGTGGTTTATATTATATATTAGTGATGATATAGAATGTATGGGCCCCTGGTGGTATATATTATATATTAGTGATGATATAGAATGTATGGGCTCCTGGTGGTATATATTATATATTAGTGGTGATATAGAATGTATGGGCTCCTGGTGGTTTATATTATATATTAGTGATGATATAGAATGTATGGGCTCCTGGTGGTATATATTATATATTAGTGATTATATAGAATGTATGGGCCCCTGGTGGTATATATTATATATTAGTGATGATATAGAATGTATGGGCCCCTGGTGGTATATATTATATATTAGTGATGATATAGAATGTATGGGCCCCTGGTGGTTTATATTATATATTAGTGATGATATAGAATGTATGGGCCCCTGGTGGTATATATTATATATTAGTGATGATATAGAATGTGTGGGCCCCTGGTGGTATATATTATATATTAGTGATAATATAGAATGTATGGGCTCCTGGTGGTATATATTATATATTAGTGATGATATAGAATGTGTGGGCCCCTGGTGGTATATATTATATATTAGTGATAATATAGAATGTATGGGCTCCTGGTGGTATATATTATATATTAGTGATGATACAGAATGTATGGGCCCCTGGTGGTATATATTATATATTAGTGATGATATAGAATGTGTGGGCCCCTGGTGGTATATATTATATATTAGTGATGATATAGAATGTATGGGCTCCTGGTGGTATATATTATATATCAGTGATGATACAGAATGTATGGGCCCCTGGTGGTATATATTATATATTAGTGATGATACAGAATGTATGAGCTCCTGGTGGTATATATTATATATTAGTGATGATATAGAATGTATGGGCCCCTGGTGGTATATATTATATATTAGTGATGATATAGAATGTATGGGCCCCTGGTGGTATATATTATATATTAGTGATGATATAGAATGTATGGGCCCCTGGTGGTATATATTATATATTAGTGATGATATAGAATGTATGGGCCCCTGGTGGTATATATTATATATTAGTGATGATATAGAATGTATGGGCCCCTGGTGGTATATATTATATATTAGTGATATAGAATGTATGGGCCCCTGGTGGTATATATTATATATTAGTGATGATATAGAATGTATGGGCCTCTGGTGGTATATATTATATATTAGTGATGATATAGAATGTATGGGCCTCTGGTGGTATATATTATATATTAGTGATGATATAGAATGTATGGGCCCCTGGTGGTATATATTATATATTAGTGATGATAAAGAATGTATGGGCTCCTGGTGGTATATATTATGTATTAGTGATGATATAGAATGTATGGGCTCCTGGTGGTATATATTATATATTAGTGATGATATAGAATGTATGGGCTCCTGGTGGTATATGTTATATATTAGTGATGATATAGAATGTATGGGCTCCTGGTGGTATATATTATATATTAGTGATGATATAGAATGTATGGGCCCCTGGTGGTATATATTATATATTAGTGATGATAAAGAAAGTATGGGCTCCTGGTGGTATATATTATATATTAGTGTTGATATAGAATGTATGGGCTCCTGGTGGTATATATTATATATTAGTGTTGATATAGAATGTATGGGCTCCTGGTGGTATATATTATATATTACTGATAATACAGAATGTATGGGCCCCTGGTGGTATATATTATATATTAGTGATGATACAGAATGTATGAGCTCCTGGTGGTATATATTATTTATTAGTGATGATAAAGAAAGTATGGGCTCCTGGTGGTATATATTATATATTAGTGTTGATATAGAATGTATGGGCTCCTGGTGGTATATTTTATATATTAGTGATGATACAGAATGTATGAGCTCCTGGTGGTATATATTATTTATTAGTGATGATAAAGAAAGTATGGGCTCCTGGTGGTATATATTATATATTAGTGTTGATATAGAATGTATGGGCTCCTGGTGGTATATATTATATATTACTGATAATACAGAATGTATGGGCCCCTGGTGGTATATATTATATATTAGTGATGATACAGAATGTATGGGCCCCTGGTGGTATATATTATATATTAGTGATGATATAGAATGTATGGGCTCCTGGTGGTATATATTATATATTAGTGATGATACAGAATGTATGGGCCTCTGGTGGTATATATTATATATTAGTGATGATATAGAATGTGTGGGCCCCTGGTGGTATATATTATATATTAGTGATGATATAGAATGTATGGGCTCCTGGTGGTATATATTATATATTAGTGATGATATAGAATGTATGGGCTCCTGGTGGTTTATATTATATATTAGTGATGATATAGAATGTATGAGCCCCTGGTGCTATATATTATATATTAGTGATGATATAGAATGTGTGGGCCCCTGGTGGTATATATTATATATTAGTGATTAATATAGAATGTATGGGCTCCTGGTGGTATATATTATATATTAGTGATGATATAGAATGTATGGGCCCCTGGTGGTATATATTATATATTAGTGATGATATAGAATGTATGAGCCTCTGGTGGTATATATTATATATTAGTGATGATACAGAATGTATGGGCTCCTGGTGGTATATATTATATATTAGTGATGATATAGAATGTATGGGCCTCTGGTGGTATATATTATATATTAGTGATGATATAGAATGTATGGGCCCCTGGTGGTATATATTATATATTAGTGATGATATAGAATGTATGGGCCTCTGGTGGTATATATTATATATTAGTGATGATATAGAATGTATGGGCTCCTGGTGGTATATATTATATATTAGTGATGATATAGAATGTATGGGCCCCTGGTGGTATATATTATATATTAGTGATGATACAGAATGTATGGGCTCCTGGTGGTATATATTATATATTAGTGATGATATAGAATGTATGGGTTCCTGGTGGTATATATTATATATTAGTGATGATACAGAATGTATGAGCTCCTGGTGGTATATATTAGTGATGATACAGAATGTATGAACCCCTGGTGGTATATATTATATATTAGTGATGATATAGAATGTATGGGCTCCTGGTGGTTTATATTATATATTAGTGATGATATAGAATGTATGGGCTCCTGGTGGTATATATTATATATTAGTGATGATATAGAATGTATGGGCCCCTGGTGGTATATATTATATATTAGTGATGATATAGAATGTATGGGCCCCTGGTGGTATATATTATATATTAGTGATGATATAGAATGTGTGGGCCCCTGGTGGTATATATTATATATTAGTGATAATATAGAATGTATGGGCTCCTGGTGGTATATATTATATATTAGTGATGATATAGAATGTATGGGCCCCTGGTGGTTTATATTATATATTAGTGATGATATAGAATGTATGGGCCCCTGGTGGTATATATTATATATTAGTAGTGATATAGAATGTGTGGGCCCCTGGTGGTATATATTATATATTAGTGATAATATAGAATGTATGGGCTCCTGGTGGTATATATTATATATTAGTGATGATATAGAATGTGTGGGCCCCTGGTGGTATATATTATATATTAGTGATAATATAGAATGTATGGGCTCCTGGTGGTATATATTATATATTAGTGATGATACAGAATGTATGGGCCCCTGGTGGTATATATTATATATTAGTGATGATATAGAATGTGTGGGCCCCTGGTGGTATATATTATATATTAGTGATGATATAGAATGTATGGGCCTCTGGTGGTATATATTATATATTAGTGATGATATAGAATGTATGGGCCCCTGGTGGTATATATTATATATTAGTGATAATATAGAATGTATGGGCTCCTGGTGGTATATATTATATATTAGTGATGATACAGAATGTATGGGCCCCTGGTGGTATATATTATATATTAGTGATGATACAGAATGTATGAGCTCCTGGTGGTATATATTATATATTAGTGATGATATAGAATGTATGGGCCCCTGGTGGTATATATTATATATTAGTGATGATATAGAATGTATGGGCCCCTGGTGGTATATATTATATATTAGTGATGATATAGAATGTATGGGCCTCTGGTGGTATATATTATATATTAGTGATGATATAGAATGTATGGGCTCCTGGTGGTTTATATTATATATTACTGATAATACAGAATGTATGGGCCCCTGGTGGTATATATTATATATTAGTGATGATATAGAATGTATGGGCCTCTGGTGGTATATATTATATATTAGTGATGATATAGAATGTATGGGCTCCTGGTGGTATATATTATATATTAGTGATGATACAGAATGTATGGGCTCCTGGTGGTATATATTATATATTAGTGATGATATAGAATGTATGGGCTCCTGGTGGTATATATTATATA
This sequence comes from Phyllobates terribilis, assembly GCF_046119375.1. Taxonomy (NCBI): domain Eukaryota; kingdom Metazoa; phylum Chordata; class Amphibia; order Anura; family Dendrobatidae; genus Phyllobates; species Phyllobates terribilis. The sequence goes on along the minus strand of NW_027362768.1, from coordinate 394,598,426 downwards.
TTAGTGATGATATAGAATGTATGGGCCTCTGGTGGTATATATTATATATTAGTGATGATATAGAATGTATGGGCCTCTGGTGGTATATATTATATATTAGTGATGATATAGAATGTATGGGCCCCTGGTGGTATATATTATATATTAGTGATGATAAAGAATGTATGGGCTCCTGGTGGTATATATTATGTATTAGTGATGATATAGAATGTATGGGCTCCTGGTGGTATATATTATATATTAGTGATGATATAGAATGTATGGGCTCCTGGTGGTATATATTATATATTAGTGTTGATATAGAATGTATGGGCTCCTGGTGGTATATATTATATATTAGTGATGATATAGAATGTATGGGGCCCTGGTGGTATATATTATATATTAGAGATGATATAGAATGTATGGGCCCCTGGTGTTATATATTATATATTAGTGATGATATAGAATGTATGGGCCTCTGGTGGTATATATTATATATTAGTGATGATATAGAATGTATGGGCCCCTGGTGGTATATATTATATATTAGTGATGATATAGAATGTATGGGCCTCTGGTGGTATATATTATATATTAGTGATGATACAGAATGTATGGGCTCCTGGTGGTATATATTATATATTAGTGATGATATAGAATGTATGGGTTCCTGGTGGTATATATTATATATTAGTGATGATACAGAATGTATGAGCTCCTGGTGGTATATATTAGTGATGATACAGAATGTATGAACCCCTGGTGGTATATATTATATATTAGTGATGATCTAGAATGTATGGGCTCCTGGTGGTATATATTATATATTAGTGATGATATAGAATGTATGGGCTCCTGGTGGTTTATATTATATATTAGTGATGATATAGAATGTATGGGCCCCTGGTGGTATATATTATATATTAGTGATGATCTAGAATGTATGGGCTCCTGGTGGTATATATTATATATTAGTGGTGATATAGAATGTATGGGCTCCTGGTGGTTTATATTATATATTAGTGATGATATAGAATGTATGGGCTCCTGGTGGTATATATTATATATTAGTGATGATATAGAATGTATGGGCCCCTGGTGGTATATATTATATATTAGTGATGATATAGAATGTATGGGCCCCTGGTGGTATATATTATATATTAGTGATGATATAGAATGTGTGGGCCCCTGGTGGTATATATTATATATTAGTGATAATATAGAATGTATGGGCTCCTGGTGGTATATATTATATATTAGTGATGATATAGAATGTATGGGCCCCTGGTGGTATATATTATATATTAGTGATGATCTAGAATGTATGGGCTCCTGGTGGTATATATTATATATTAGTGATGATATAGAATGTATGGGCTCCTGGTGGTTTATATTATATATTAGTGATGATATAGAATGTATGGGCCCCTGGTGGTATATATTATATATTAGTGATGATCTAGAATGTATGGGCTCCTGGTGGTATATATTATATATTAGTGGTGATATAGAATGTATGGGCTCCTGGTGGTTTATATTATATATTAGTGATGATATAGAATGTATGGGCTCCTGGTGGTATATATTATATATTAGTGATGATATAGAATGTATGGGCCCCTGGTGGTATATATTATATATTAGTGATGATATAGAATGTATGGGCCCCTGGTGGTATATATTATATATTAGTGATGATATAGAATGTGTGGGCCCCTGGTGGTATATATTATATATTAGTGATAATATAGAATGTATGGGCTCCTGGTGGTATATATTATATATTAGTGATGATATAGAATGTATGGGCCCCTGGTGGTATATATTATATATTAGTGATGATATAGAATGTGTGGGCCCCTGGTGGTATATATTATATATTAGTGATAATATAGAATGTATGGGCTCCTGGTGGTATATATTATATATTAGTGATGATATAGAATGTATGGGCCTCTGGTGGTATATATTATATATTAGAGATGATATAGAATGTATGGGCCCCTGGTGGTATATATTATATATTAGTGATGATATAGAATGTATGGGCCCCTGGTGGTATATATTATATATTAGTGATGATATAGAATGTATGGGCTCCTGGTGGTATATATTATATATTAGTGATGATATAGAATGTATGGGCTCCTGGTGGTATATATTATATATTAGTGATGATATAGAATGTATGGGCCCCTGGTGGTATATATTATATATTAGTGATGATACAGAATGTATGAGCTCCTGGTGGTATATATTATATATTAGTGGTGATATAGAATGTATGGGCTCCTGGTGGTATATATTATATATTAGTGATGATACAGAATGTATGGGCCTCTGGTGGTATATATTATATATTAGTGATGATATAGAATGTATGGGCCTCTGGTGGTATATATTATATATTAGTGATGATATAGAATGTATGGGCCCCTGGTGGTTTATATTATATATTAGTGATGATATAGAATGTATGGGCCCCTGGTGGTATATATTATATATTAGTGATAATATAGAATGTATGGGCTCCTGGTGGTATATATTATATATTAGTGTTGATATAGAATGTATGGGCTCTTGGTGGTTTATATTATATATTAGTGATGATATAGAATGTATGGGCCCCTGGTGGTTTATATTATATATTAGTGATGATATAGAATGTATGGGCTCCTGGTGGTATATATTATATATTAGTGATGATATAGAATGTATGGGCCCCTGGTGGTTTATATTATATATTAGTGATGATACAGAATGTATGGGCTCCTGGTGGTTTATATTATATATTAGTGATGATATAGAATGTATGGGCCCCTGGTGGTTTATATTATATATTAGTGATGATACAGAATGTATGGGCTCCTGGTGGTATATATTATATATTAGTGATGATATAGAATGTATGGGCTCCTGGTGGTTTATATTATATATTAGTGATGATATAGAATGTATGGGCTCCTGGTGGTATATATTAAATATTAGTGGTGATATAGAATGTATGGGCTCCTGGTGGTTTATATTATATATTAGTGGTGATATAGAATGTATGGGCTCCTGGTGGTATATATTATATATTAGTGATGATATAGAATGTATGGGCCCCTGGTGGTTTATATTATATATTAGTGATGATATAGAATGTATGGGCCCCTGGTGGTATATATTATATATTAGTGATGATATAGAATGTATGGGCTCCTGGTGGTTTATATTATATATTAGTGATGATATAGAATGTATGGGCCCCTGGTGGTATATATTATATATTAGTGATGATATAGAATGTATGGGCTCCTGGTGGTATATATTATATATTAGTGATGATCTAGAATGTATTGGCTCCTGGTGGTATATATTATATATTAGTGGTGATATAGAATGTATGAGCTCCTGGTGGTATATATTATATATTAGTGATGATATAGAATGTATGGGCTCCTGGTGGTATATATTATATATTAGTGATGATACAGAATGTATGGGCTCCTGGTGGTATATATTATATATTAGTGATGATATAGAATGTATGGGCTCCTGGTGGTATATATTATATATTAGTGATGATATAGAATGTATGGGCTCCTGGTGGTATATATTATATATTAGTGATGATAAAGAATGTATGGGCCCCTGGTGGTATATATTATATATTAGTGATGATATAGAATGTATGGGCCCCTGGTGGTATATATTATATATTAGTGATGATATAGAATGTATGGGCCCCTGGTGGTATATATTATATATTAGTGATGATATAGAATGTATGGGCCCCTGGTGGTATATATTATATATTAGTGATGATATAGAATGTATGGGCCTCTGGTGGTATATATTATATATTAGTGATGATATAGAATGTATGGACCTCTGGTGGTATATATTATATATTAGTGATGATATAGAATGTATGGGCTCCTGGTGGTATATATTATATATTAGTGATGATACAGAATTTATGGGCTCCTGGTGATATATTATATATTAGTGATGATATAGAATGTATGGGCCCCTGGTGGTATATATTATATATTAGTGATGATATAGAATGTATGAGCCCCTGGTGGTATATATTATATATTAGTGATGATATAGAATGTATGGGCTCCTGGTGGTATATATTATATATTAGTGATGATACAGAATGTATGGGCTCCTGGTGGTATATATTATATATTAGTGATGATACAGAATGTATGGGCTCCTGGTGGTATATATCATATATTAGTGATGATATAGAATGTATGGGCCCCTGGTGGTATATATTATATATTAGTGATGATACAGAATGTATGGACCCCTGGTGGTATATATTATATATTAGTGATGATATAGAATGTATGGGCCTCTGGTGGTATATATTATATATTAGTGATGATATAGAATGTATGGGCTCCTGGTGGTATATATTATATATTAGTGATATAGAATGTATGGGCCCCTGGTGGTTTATATTATATATTAGTGATGATATAGAATGTATGGGCTCCTGGTGGTTTATATTATATATTAGTGATGATATAGAATGTATGGGCCCCTGGTGGTATATATTATATATTAGTGATGATATAGAATGTATGGGCCCCTGGTGGTATATATTAAATATTAGTGATGATATAGAATGTATGGGCCCCTGGTGATATATATTATATATTAGTGATGATACAGAATGTATGGGCTCCTGGTGGTATATATTATATATTAGTGTTGATATAGAATGTATGGGCTCCTGGTGGTATATATTATATATTAGTGATGATATAGAATGTATGGGCTCCTGGTGGTATTTATTATATATTACTGATAATACAGAATGTATGGGCCCCTGGTGGTATATATTATATATTAGTGATGATACAGAATGTATGGGCCCCTGGTGGTATATATTATATATTAGTGATGATATAGAATGTATGGGCCCCTGGTGGTATATATTATATATTAGTGATGATATATAATATATACCACCAGGAGCCCATACATTCTGTATCATCACTAATATATAATATATACCACCAGGGGCCCATACATTCTGTATCATCACTAATATATAATATATACCACCAGGGGCCCATACATTCTATATCATCACTAATATATAATATATACCACCAGGAGCCCATACATTCTATATCATCACTAATATATAATATATACCACCAGGGGCCCATACATTCTATATCATCACTAATATATAATATATACCACCAGGGGCCCATACATTCTATATCATCACTAATATATAATATAAACCACCAGGAGCCCATACATTCTATATCATCACTAATATATAATATATACCACCAGGGGCCCATACATTCTATATCATCACTAATATATAATATAAACCACCAGGAGCCCATACATTCTATATCATCACTAATATATAATATATACCACCAGGGGCCTATACATTCTGTATCATCACTAATATATAATATATACCACCAGGGGCCCATACATTCTGTATTATCAGTAATATATAATAAATACCACCAGGAGCCCATACATTCTATATCATCACTAATATATAATATATACCACCAGGAGCCCATACATTCTATATCATCACTAATATATAATATATACCACCAGGGGCCCATACATTCTGTATCATCACTAATATATAATATATACCACCAGGGGCCCATACATTCTGTATCATCACTAATATATAATATATACCACCAGGAGCCCATACATTCTATATCATCACTAATATATAATATATACCACCAGGGGCCCATACATTCTATATAATCACTAATATATAATATATACCACCAGGGGCCCATACATTCTATATCATCACTAATATATAATATATACCACCAGGGGCCCATACATTCTGTATCATCACTAATATTTAATATATACCACCAGGGGCCCATACATTCTATATAATCACTAATATATAATATATACCACCAGGGGCCCATACATTCTATATAATCACTAATATATAATATATACCACCAGGGGCCCATACATTCTATATAATCACTAATATATAATATATACCACCAGGGGCCCATACATTCTGTATCATCACTAATATATAATATATACCACCAGGGGCCCATACATTCTGTATCATCACTAATATATAATATATACCACCAGGAGCCCATACATTCTATATCATCACTAATATATAATATATACCACCAGGGGCCCATACATTCTATATAATCACTAATATATAATATATACCACCAGGGGCCCATACATTCTATATCATCACTAATATATAATATATACCACCAGGAGCCCATACATTCTGTATCATCACTAATATTTAATATATACCACCAGGGGCCCATACATTCTATATAATCACTAATATATAATATATACCACCAGGGGCCCATACATTCTATATCATCACTAATATATAATATATACCACCAGGGGCCCATACATTCTGTATCATCACTAATATATAATATTTACCACCAGGGGCCCATACATTCTATATCATCACTAATATATAATATAAACCACCAGGAGCCCATACATTCTATATCATCACTAATATATAATATATACCACCAGGGGCCCATACATTCTGTATCATCACTAATATATAATATATACCACCAGGGGCCCATACATTCTATATCATCACTAATATATAATATATACCACCAGGGGCCCATACATTCTATATCATCACTAATATATAATATAAACCACCAGGAGCCCATACATTCTATATCATCACTAATATATAATATATACCACCAGGGGCCCATACATTCTGTATCATCACTAATATATAATATATACCACCAGGGGCCCATACATTCTGTATCATCAGTAATATATAATAAATACCACCAGGAGCCCATACATTCTATATCATCACTAATATATAATATATACCACCAGGAGCCCATACATTCTATATCATCACTAATATATAATATATACCACCAGGGGCCCATACATTCTATATCATCACTAATATATAATATAAACCACCAGGAGCCCATACATTCTATATCATCACTAATATATAATATATACCACCAGGGGCCCATACATTCTGTATCATCACTAATATATAATATATACCACCAGGGGCCCATACATTCTGTATCATCAGTAATATATAATAAATACCACCAGGAGCCCATACATTCTATATCATCACTAATATATAATATATACCACCAGGAGCCCATACATTCTATATCATCACTAATATATAATATATACCACCAGGGGCCCATACATTCTATATCATCACTAATATATAATATAAACCACCAGGAGCCCATACATTCTATATCATTACTAATATATAATATATACCACCAGGAGCCCATACATTCTATATCATTACTAATATATAATATATACCACCAGGGGCCCATACATTCTGTATCATCACTAATATATAATATATACCACCAGGAGCCCATACATTCTATATCATCACTAATATATAATATATACCACCAGGGGCCCATACATTCTATATCATCACTAATATATAATATATACCACCAGGGGCCCATACATTCTATATCATCACTAATATATAATATATACCACCAGGGGCCCATACATTCTGTATCATCACTAATACAGAATGTATGGGCCCCTGGTGGTATATATATTAGATTAGTGACGCCTCTCATCCAGCCGAACCAGAACTCACACTTTGCACTGACGAGGGGCCGTACCCCGAAACACAGTGACTACAAACTGAGTTTCTGCTCCTGGCTTTTTATCCTTCGTCATGTGACAAGGCTCGTTATAGGGTCACTATTGACTTCTAGGATCGTTGCTTCCTGTGGGTGGCGCTATAGAGTTCTATTCATCTTCCTCTCTGAAGAGACAATTTGCAGATTGATAATTAAGCCTCGTAAGTGTCATTTATTCAAGCGAGAGATTGAATATTTGGGCCACACCGTGTAAATTCAGTGCAAGAGTGCACCCCACCACAGAGAAAGTAGCCTCAGTACAGAAGTGGCCCACACCTACCAACCTGAGGGAACTGAGGGCATTTCTGGGGCTCGCCGTATATTACCGCCGATTTATAAAAGAATTCTCTAAGATTGCGTTACCGCTCAATGTGCTGCTGAGAGGAATGGCGGGGGGAGCCAAGCGGCAACATAGTCAGTGGGGCCCATGACAAGAAGAAGCCTTCCGAGCATTGAAGATGGCACTAATGGACACCCCAATCCTGGCCTTCGCTGATCTTTCACAGCCCTTCGTGTTGTACACTGATGGGAGCTTGCATGGTCTTGGAGCAGTATTGGCAGAAGTACAAGAAGGGAGAGAGCGGGTGATCGCGGTAACCAGTCTTTCACTGCGGGATACGGAGAAGAACCCAGACAACTACAGTTAGTTCAAACTGGAACTAGTGGCATTAATATGGACCATGACCGAGAAATTTGCGGAGTACTTGTCGTGGTCAGTACACGTGCAAACAGACAGCAACCCCTTGGCCCACTTAGAGAATGCGAAGCTGGGCATGTTAGAACATCGGTGGGTCGTAACAATGTCTAAGTACCAGTACAAGATTGCTTATCGGTCTAAGGCCCTTAACACACATTCAGACGCCTTGTCCTGAGTCACCCAAGTGGGGCCAAAAAGAGATATAGACAAAGAACTTGAAGGCGACGAGATCCCGGATTTCAGTCGGTTTTCCGCTGCTGTAGTAGACGCCCAGGAGTCCAGAGGAGAGCTCAGACCCATTCAAATTCTAGGCCGATCAAGAGATGAGTGGATACATCTACAGCAATCTGACCCAGAACTTGCAAAACTGAGAGAATGGGTCGCCCTTAGGGAAAAACCAGACCAGGAGGCGAGGGCTGCTGCGCTCCCAACCACCCTGCCGATCTTGGGCCAGTGGGAAAGGCTCTTTCAGAAAGATGGCTTGCTGCCGAATTATCCAATTACCTCTGGAGTTCGATGTTACCTGGCAATCATTGATTCCAGAAGAAGCACTAGTAGTACAGCTGGCCAATTAAGCTCATGAGAGGGGTGCTCACTTTGGTGTGGAGAAGACCTTCCGGTGGTTACAACGGCTGGTGTATTGGCCCCAACTGCGTCAGGAAGTTGAAGGAGTTTGCCAAAAATGTCACCAGTGTGAGTTAAGTAAGCCCCGGAACAGAGGGCTCCTGTTCAGACCATCCGAACGTCTGCACTCTTGGAGATTCTGATCATTGACTACCTGATGATCGGAACTTCATACAATGGCTACAGGTATTGCTTGGTGAAGACTGATCACTTCACCAAGTTTGCAGTGGTGACCCCTACTCGAGACCAGACAGCAGAAGCTGCAGCTAAGGCAATCTGTCAGGATTTCATTCAAATATATGGGTGCCCAGAGCGAATACATTCCGACCAGGGGGCCTGCTTCCAGGGGCAAGTGATGGATGAGCTGTATCGTATCGATGGAATCGATAAATCCTGAACAACGCCATATCACCCCCAGGCAAATGGAAGCCTACGCGGTTCCTTATATTGCTGAAGCCCCTTTGAGTTTTCAACTATTTGCTAACCCTTTCTTACCCAAAACTCCTACAACTAGCAGTTGTTCTCGCAGTACACTTATAAATCAGATCAGCAGATGAGAAATGCATGAGCATAACACAATACAATTATTATATGATCCTTAAAGGGAACCCATCACCATTTTTTTTCCGATATAACCTACGGCCACCACCATTCAGCCAAATGTGACAGCATTCTATAATGCTGTACATATTATTATTATTATTTATTATTATAGCGCCATTTATTCCATGGCGCTTTACATGTGAAGAAGGGGTATAATACAAGAACAATTACAATAATCTTGAACACAATGTGTAGGTGACTGGTACAGGAGGAGCAAGGACCCTGCCCGCGAGGGCTCACAGTCTACAAGGGAAGGGTGAGGATACAGTAGGTGAGGGTAGACTTCAATTCGCCCTGCATGACAAAAAAAAAATACTTTTTAATATACTCGCCTATGGTCCAGTCCAATAGATGTCTCTGGTCTTGGTCCGGTGCCTCCTCTCTACTTGCGATGCTGTCCTCCTCCTGTGCCTCGTTTGGATGACGCATCCTACGTCATCCACACAGTGTCCCCCTTCGCACTTCGTTGTAAGTGCACTTCTCTCTGTGCATGCTCCGGCGCTCTTTTATCTTTTCCCGGTGCATACGCAGAACAGTAATTTGCTCTGCCCTCGGCAGAACAGAGAGAAGGGCACCTGCACAGAAGCGCAAAGGGGGACACTGTGGACGACGTAGGATGCGGCATCCACACGAAGCACAGAAGGAAAACGGCATCGCAAGAAGAGAGGAGGAACCAGACCAAGACCAGCTACGCCTATCGGACCGGACCACCCCGTAGGGGAGTATAATAAAAGGGTTTTTTTTTGCCTTGCAGGGCGAATTGGAGTAATTTGTACAGCATTATATAATGCTATCACATGGGGCTGAACGGTGGTAGCCATAGGTTATATCGAAAAAAACTGGTGACAGGTTCCCTTTAAAGGGGTGCTGATCATTCTTCCACTCTCTTCGAAGAGCAGCAATACCTTTACATGGTCAGTCCAATTTTCCATTATTGAGATATGATGGTTTGAACTGGTATGCAAATGGGGCTGAAGAACTAGAGTAGATCTGAAGCTTCTGTCACTCCAGCTCTATTCAACACCCAGGAGGCGGTGATCGAATAGAGCTAAAATGACAGAGGCTTCAGATCTGTAATAGTTCTTTAGCCTCTTTAGTATGTCAATTCAAACACTGATTTCTTACCAATGGAGGACCGGACTAGCCATGTAGAGTAAACAGTTTGAGGGTGAATTCTGATGACTGATTCCCTATAATTAGTGATCAGTGAGCGTGCTCGCCACTTATCGGTACTCGCCTGAGCACCACACTGCTCGACATGCTATTTCCAGGTTGCTCGGCGGGAGCTCGGGTCACCGCCCTGCATGTTTGGCGCTCTTTAGAGAGCCAATGAACATGCAGGAATTGCCTGCCACACACTGTAATGCCGTAGCCATGTTGGTTGTGGGCATTACAGTGATTGCCTGGCCGCATAACGTCATCAGGTCTATATAAGACCCGGGACCCTATGCTAGTCACAGTCTATCCCGGAAACAGGCAGAGTAGGGAGAGGTGCTGCTGTGTGAGGGACAGAATTGGCACTGTAATAGTTAGATATAGGTAGTGGTACTGCAGAAGTATATATATCGGTCAGGAAAATATTAATATCAGGAAAATGTTCATCCTTATTTGCCTGACATAGATGTTCTCCCCCCTACCTTATTCCCCTTCTGCTCAGCACAAAAGCCCCAATTAACACAAGCCTGAGAAATAGCTTACGCAAACAATGCCAGCCAAGAACTGTTACAAGCTAACTACAATGTAAATATATTTCCTCTTAACACAGACCTGAGATAGATTGACACCTTCTCCCAGGCCAGAGTTTGGAGGAAAGAGGAAATGGTTTGTTAAGTTCAAAGGCACTCACAAACAATTCCCGGCCACCAGCCATAGCCAGGCCGACTCAGATATGAAATATGAAATATTGTGAGTTCCATACATCCGGCAATAACGGGACCCATATGTTTAGTGACCAAATCGGCCCAGGAATGTATATGTAGTTTTCCAGGGCTGTAAGCAGAATCAGAGAGCTGTAGCACAAAAACACCAGAATAGCAGACTGCAGCTATGTGATGTGTGGTCTCTAAATAAAAATAAAATCATAAGGGAAAAAATGGCATCTTTTGCAAGCTTCTGCGATCAACAAGCAATAAGTTATTGCAGAAGTTAGCGTTTTGTAATAAAAATGTACAGACTGGAGACCGGCCCACATGATATCACCACAAGGGGCGTGTGGCCAGATCTCCCCTTAGGTATAAGAGAACTCATGGACATTAGAGGAGCACTCATTGTCAGGGGGTATAAGACGTATAAGCAACGGGTCCTGTTTGATAACCGCATAATCCAACTGGAGAGCCCCTCCTCCACCTATATTGAATCGTCTCCGTGATCGTATAGTGTAATTTATCTTCTTTTTATCCTGTTTATTTTATGTAACTGCCTATGTATTTGAATGTCTCCTTTGTAACATCCTTGTATATATTTTTCTTAAACACTGCCTCCCTTTTGGATTAAAAATAAAATTTAATAGTCCTGTTTCTTTTGTTCTGTAATCGTTCCCTTCCCCGAAGCCCCGCTACCAAAACGCAGGCGTCCGGCCAGGCCTGTATTATATTTCAAACTCTGCCAGTGGTGGCAGAGAATAATAATAATTGGGCTATCGTGAAGCTGACAGTGACCGTACGGAGGGCGTTAAACACGGATTCCAGGCTTTGGAACCTAGGGTGTTACGCCATATGCTCACTGGTCGCTTGCCGATATCCATGTAGCGAGTAGTCTGGACCGCGTGCTCGCGACTCCGGACGAAATACGGACAGCGTGACGGCAAAGATGAGATATTGCTTGATCTCCCCGGGTGTCATCCCTCTGTCTGTGTTGGAATCCCTGACAAATTGGTGGCAGCGGTGGGATTCGAACCCACGCCCCCGAACATCTTGTTCTCGAGGGAGAGAAGCAAACACCTTCAGAGCTTTTCCTCTGAGCCCTGGAGTTAAGTACCTTGCCCATTGGTCCGTGGTCAGCTGATACTGCCTGCAGATCTTTTCAAAGCCTCACAGAAATGTGTCCAAATCCCCATCCTTTTCCATCACTGGGAAATGCTTAGGACAGGGTTTAAAGCAGTTGGCACTGTTGGACTCACAGGTCTGCCTGGAGGATGACTCCTTCTGAATCCGGGCTAGCTCCAGCTGGTGTTGTCGGTCCGCTTGGGCCTGTCGCTCAGATCTCTCAGCCTCTCGCTCCTGGAGTTTCAGGATCAGCTGCAGTCGTCCTTCACGATCATCTGTTGTGAGCTGCTCCAAGGCCATCTGCAGGTGAGGGTCCACACTACCCTGGCTGCAGATCTGGCTGGCAATCACAGGTGGGTTCCCTGCAGCAGCACCGTCCGGGCCTTGGCTGGCCACCCCATCACCAGGGCTCTGCTGTCGGACGGGCTCTGTGGCACCTCGCGATAGTTCAGAAATCATTTGGGCCTTGGTTTTTCCCGTGTGGTCAATCTGTCCCAGCTCACAGAGAGCAGTTATAGTGTCCTCCGACTGCTGGTGATACCAGTTCTCTCCACGTGTAGCCATTATTGCCAAATAAAAGATGGGATAGAAAAACAAGAGAATGGAGGGGATGCAACCTCTTCACGTACAGTAATGTCCCAGATAAAAAATATTAAAACACTGAGTCTGATTTCTTAAAACTTTGCACAGAATTCTCGCAAGAACCGTGCAAGTTTTCAGTGATGGGAATGATTGCTCAGTCCAGCCACTGATGTTCTGTAATATCCCACCGCTTGCCACCAATTTGTCAGGGATTCCAACACAGACAGAGGGACGACACCCAGAGAGATCACGCAATATCTCGCTTTTGCCGTCATGTTGTCCATATTTCGTCCAGAGTCGTGAGCACACGGTCCAGACTACTCACTACGTGGATATCGGCAATTGACCAGTGAGCGTATGGCGTAACACCCTGGGTTCCAAAGCCTGGAATTTGTGTTTAACGCCCTCCGTACGGTCACTGTCAGCTTCACGATAGCCAAATTGTTATTATTCTCTGCCACCACCAGCCGAGTTTAAAATCTAATACAGGCCTGGCTGGACACCTGTGTTTTGGTAGCGGGTATGGCTTCGAGGAAGGGAACGATTACAGAACAAAAGAAACAGGACTATTAAATTTTATATTTAATCCAAAAGGGAGGCAGTGTTTAGGAAAAATATATACATTGATGTTATAAAGGAGACATTAAAATACATAGGCAGTTACATAAAATAAACAGGATAAAAAGAAGATAACTTACACTATACGAACACGGAGATGATTCAACATAGGTGGAGGAGGGGCTCTCCAGTTGGATTACGCTATCAAACAGGACCCGTTGCTTATAATTCTTATTCCCCTCTGGCAATGAGTGCTCCTCTAATGTCCATGAGTTCTCTTATACCTAAGGGGAGATCTGGCCACACGACCCTTGTGGTGACATCATGTGGGCCGGTCTCCAGTCTGTACATTTTTATTACAAACGCTAACCTCTGCAATAACTCATCGCTTGTTGGTCTCAGAAGCTTGCAAACAACGCCATTTTTTCCCTTATGATTTTATCTTTATTTAGAGACTACACATCGCATAGCTGCAGTCTGCTATTCTGGTGTTTTTGCGCTACAGCTCCCTGATTCTGCTTACAGCCCTGGAAAACTACATATACATTCCTGGGCCAATTTGGTCACTAAACATATGGGTCCCAATATTGACGGACGTATGGAACTCACAATATTTCATATTTCACATCGGAGTCGACCTGGCTATGGCTGGTGGCCGGGAATTGTTTGTGAGTGCCTTTGAACTTAACAAACCATTTCCTCTTTCCTCCAAACTCTGGCCTGGGAGAAGGTGTCAATCTATCTCAGGTCTCTGTTAAGAGGAAATACATTTACATTGTAGTTAGTTAGCTTGTGCCAGTTCTTGGCTGGCATTGTTTGTGTAAGCTATTTCTCTGGCTTGTGTTAATTGGGGCTTTTGTGCTGAGCAGAAGGGGAATAAGGGAGGGGGGTGAACATCTATATCAGGCAAATACGGATGAACATTTTCCTGATATTAATATTTTCCTGACAATATCCATCTGACCGAACAGTCCTTCTGAGGACTAATTCAGCTGCATATATTCAGTGGTGATAGCAGGAGTTAGGCAGGCATGGTTTGTGGCAGTGTATACAACACAATAGTATCCATTGCACGTTCTGTGCAATCCATAGACATAGCCCCAGATATCAGGGGCTAGGGCTAATTTTTTTTTTATCTTAATCCTGATTATTTTCTAAAAAAGTAAGTGTCCAACATTTTACTGCTCTATTTGATTGTTTTCACTGCAGAATACAGCCAGATCTTTTCCATCATCAGACATGATCCCATACTACAGCGATAAAAAGCCAAAAATGTGTAGTGAACGTGGAAAATATTATCCTTCATTTACAGTTTGTAGCAGCAGTGTGTCAGTGAAGCAATTCACACGTGGATGCTGTGAATAATAGGAAACTACAATCCCGCTATTTAAAACTGTGGGCGTCCGTCAGACGTATCACATATAACTGCCGTACAAATCCTACCATTTGTAGCGACAGTTGAAAATATTGTCCTCCATTTAAAATGGGTAAGGTGTGTGGCAAGAGATGGGGAAGTGGACGTGATGGTGCATGCAGAGGCCGTGGGCAAGCTGACATTGTGCCACAATAAACACCCACATCTTGTCGCCCGACCTTCCTGTCCCAATTCCTAGGGGACCGCAGCACACCACTATTGAACCCAGAGCAGTGTCAAAAGGTTGTTGATTGGATAGCAGAAAATGCTTCCAGTCACTTTGCCACCACCACCACCATGTTTTCCACACGGTCAAGTCTCAGTAGCCGTGAGTCTGGACCGCATATTCCTCACCCTGATCCTCCTTCCTCCCACCATGCCGAGTGCCCAGAGACAACTGATCCCACACTTGGACACTCTGAAGAGCTGTTCACTGTTCCATTTATAGATTCAGACCTCTCACCCGGCCAGCTTCAAGCGGGGCAAGAGGAGAACACGTGTTACGATGCCAAAATATTTGAGCAGACACGATCACACAAAGGCAATGGTGGGAAAGTGCAATTACTGTCACAAGAGGTGGATGATGATGATGAGACACAATTGCCAGAAAGTCAGGAGGAAGACCAGGATGCGGACGTGGAAGACGAGGTGGTGGACGATGAAGTCACTGACCCAACCTGGCAAGGTGACATCGACAAACAGGGGAAGGGAGGCGTAGCACCACAACAGACAGGAACAAGCAGTTTGGTGGCCACAGACACAAGGCGAGCAACCGTTCCCCGGAACACCAACATGAAGGAAGTTGCCAGTACAACTGTTAGGTCTTCCCGAGTCTGGTTGTTTTTTAAAGACTGCAGATAACCCCAAAAAGGCCATTTGCAAAATCTGCCAGGCCAGCATCAGCAGGGGTAGCAAAACGACCAGCCTGACCACCACCAGCATGATCAGGCACATGACAGATAAGCACCCGACTAAGTAGGCCGAACGCCTGGGTCCAGAAACAGTGTCTGCGGGTGACACCACTGCTTGTTCCGCTGTTCTGCGTGCACACCAATCCCCTGTCCATGGCACATTCAAAGATGCATGCCCTGCACCTGTCGTTGCACACTCTCAAGTAGTATCATCAGCAACCATGCCCATGCCCTTGTTCTAGCGCAGCGTTCAGTTGTCCCTACCCCAGTCCTTGGAGCGCAGATACGTAGCCAACGCCCACATGTCATTTTGGTTAGTAGGGAGGAGATATCGGGTCCAGAGAGGTAGACCTGTGTGTCATCGGCATAGAGGTGATAATGAAACCCATGAGACTCTATGAGCTGTCCCAGGCCGAAGGTGTAGATTGAGAATAGCAGAGGTCCTAGGACTGAACCTTGGGGGACACCGACAGATAGGGGGTGAGATGAGGAGGTGGTGTGTGAGTGAGAGACACTGAATGTCCTGTCTGTTAAATATGAGAAGATCCAAAATAGGGCCAAGTCCATGATGCAGAGAGATGAAAGAGTCTGTAGTAAGAGGGTCCACTGTGTCAAAGGCTAATGACAGGTCCAGGAGGAGGAGGACAGAGTAGTGTAACTTAGCTGATCGCCTCCATGCCACATTGCCGCATTGATGCAGTAATTGATGCACAAGGAGCCCGACCAAGTATTGAGTGCATTTACTGAACAGACATTTCAGGAGGACATTCCGGATTTTAAAATCATTTTTCAAGCTGTTATAAAAGTATTCTAATTTACTGAGATAATGACTTTGTGTTTTCATTGGCTGTAATCCGTAATCATCAACATTAATAGAAATAAACACGTGAAATAGATCCCTCTGTGTGTAATGACTCTATATAATAGATCCCTCTGTGTGTAATGACTCTATATAATAGATCACTCTGTGTGTAATGACTCTATATAATAGATCCCTCTGTGTGTAATGACTCTATATATTAGATCACTCTGTGTGTAATGATTCTATATAATAGATCCCTCTGTGTGTAATGACTCTATATAATAGATGATTCTGTGTGTAATGACTCTATATAATAGATCCCTCTGCGTGTAATGACTCTATATAATAGATACCTCTGCGTGTAATGACTCTATATAATAGATCCCTCTGTGTGTAATGACTCTATATAATAGATCCCTCTGTGTGTAATGACTATATAATAGATCCCTCTGTGTGTAATGACTCTATATAATAGATCCCTCTGTGTGTAATGACTCTATATAATAGATCCCTCTGTCTGTAATGACTCTATATAATAGATCCCTCTGCGTGTAATGACTCTATATAATAGATCCCTCTGCGTGTAATGACTCTATATAATAGATCCCTCTGCATGTAATGACTCTATATAATAGATCCCTCTGTGTGTAATGACTCTATATAATAGATCCCTCTGTGTGTAATGACTCTATATAATAGATCGCTCTGTGTGTAATGACTCTATATAATAGATCCCTCTGTGTGTAATGACTCTATATAATAGATCCCTCTGTGTGTAATGACTCTATATAATAGATCCCTCTGTGTGTAGTGATTGAGCTGCACCTGTAGATTACACATATGGAAACCTGGGTGTCGTACCTGTAAGAAGAATAGACATATGGACATGCTGATTCGAGTGCGATGATCATAGATGACAAGATGCAGACTGTATACATAGTATTATATTTAGGATTAATTCAATGCAACACTTATATGATCCACACTTGATGATACAAACTGCCACCCAGGAGTTTGTATGTTCTCCTCGTGTTTGCGGGGGTTTCCTCCGGGTTCTCTGGTTTCCTCCCACATTGCAAAGACTGATAGGGAATGTAGATTGTGAGCCCCGATGGGGACAGTGCCCATAATGTCTGTAAAGTGCTGTGGAATTAATGGCGCTATATAAGGGAGTAAAATAAATATGTAAAAAGACATTTTTTGCTCAGTCTTTCTTGTAACATTCTGTAACTTTGAGGGCAGACTCGTACGCAGATCGGATATAATGTTCTTGAAAGATTGGGACTTGGAGGAAAGTGGTTGCGATGTTGTCGCCTGCTGGCCGCCCTCCTCTGCTAGCTGACTGCCTGAACTTCTATGTCCTGCAGCCAACACTACTCAACTTTGTGAGTGGATTGTACACCCTCATTAAGGATGACAGATGTCAGAATTTGATTTGTCTGATGGGGTTTCATACCTTAATAGACTGAAGTAAAAGGGAGAATATCTTTGAGTTCTAACTTTTCTTATAGTCCTTGAATAGGTAACCAGTTCATCCCATGATTACTCCTCATAGTAGGGTGAAGCATTGTATGTGCCTGAGTGTCTGCGGTCTCCTAAAGTCTGTCCTGCGGTGTGGGCAACGCAGTGATAAGCAGAGGATTTCTACACTTCATTGTAGTATGTGAAAAGCTAGGAATCCTCCTGGAGTCGAACATAGTCTGAACACAAGCTCCACATATGTACTTTTCTTTCGACGACTTTCGTAAAACCTCCTTTAAATTACAAGTAAACCTTACATTTTCCATGTGAAGAGTGTTCTGGGTAAGATCATCTGACACTGTTCTGTTACCAGAGAAGACTTGGTCCAAGTCAGACCTAGAAATCTCTTTGCGGATTGTTCTTGTAACACATTCAGGGTTGTTAATATTTCTAGTTACAGTACCATTACTATGATTTGTCTTGCCGTTGTGTAACCCAGGTGCCGGAATGCATCGCACAGGACACAAGGCGGGAACAGTCAAGGATTGATAAAACCACTTTATATGTATAACAGCTATTATGCAGTGGGGTTAGTAACAGGGATATTAACCAGCAACATGGAATAACAATAATAGTTTCCGTGAATAACGGTAAAGTTCTTTGCAAAAGTGTCATGCACCCAGTCGTGGGAGTCACCTCGTGAGTTCTCTTTGTATGGCCCTAGCGGGGGTCACTGGTTCTTCCCGCTAGGCCGCAAGTCTCTTCTGGATAAAGTCTATCAGATCCCATTTAGCCTCCCACGCACCAACTGGCCCCCTCCCAACCTGAGATCCTAATCCCAACTGTACCCAGTACCGTAGGTGAGAGTTGGAAGTGACGGCCCTGTTCAATTGCGCAATTCCTCCGCTGTTGCTGGCGCGTCTCTCCTGTCGCTGTCCTCTCTCAGCTCTTCTCGGCTTGACCATTGATGGTAGTCTCTCACACTTGGGGTAAGGGGATCCAGCCCTCGGCTCTTGACAGGCGGCGTCGGGTCCCAGGAACTTACTCAGTGTGGGGTGAAGGTCCTGACTCTGACCAACATGCTCAGGGCGCTTCTGTGAGGAGTCCAGAGCCTCTCAGGCGGTGTCCGACTCTGGTGCAGCGCAATCCTCCGGCTGAGGCCTGTCACGCTGGGCTATGCGGTCCCTCTGGAGCTCGTCTGCTCCACTTTGCAGCCTGGCACCAAATCTGCCTGTGTCTGGACTTTTATATCCAGGAAATCCTTCCTGGGGGTCACCTGATCATGTCCGGCATCTGAATTTGCTCCCCCTCCAACTCTTCTAGCACAACTTGGTCCCGCTTGATTTCGCCTGGCCACATCCTGCAAGAATTCTCCTGATGGTTCATTGTCCTCTACCACAGTTGTATTCACGATCCTTTAGATGCCGTAACATATTTTCATCAGCTTCATATAGACCACTATTTGAACCAGAGTGCTTTCTAAAGGACTTTTATGCCCCATTTGCTGGAGTCAGTTCCTGAAGATGTTTCACTTCCTCTGGTAATAATCTGGCAGGCTCAGGAATATCTTCCTGGAAATCTTTTTGATGTGAGAGAGGTTCTGTATATTAACATATGTATTCGATATCGTCATCAGAAGGTTTAGACCAGCGCTCATACGGTTCTTTACTTATACTTCATGTACTTACTATACAGAAAATATCAGGAAGTTTTGGAGATGCATTCTGCTCAATGCTGTCAGATACATCTTCAAAAGACGACGATATTAAGCGGTTATCTTGAGGAGGCATCACTTCTTTAAGGATCTCTGGTTCAACAATTTTCATTTATCGACGATGATGATGATGATGATGATGATGATGATGATGATGATGATGATGATGATGATGATGATGATGAACTATCTATTATAGATTCTTCTATTCTGATATTTCATGACAATTCTCCATTATAGTTTCTTCTGCTACTACAGTATAATTCTCCATTGTAAATTCTTCAGGCTCAATATTGTAGTTTTCCACTGCAGGTTCTTCTGCTTCAACAATGCAATTCTCCACTGTAGGTTCTTCAGCTATTAGCTGCAATGCTGGTTTTCCATACAGGTGCCAGCTGGATACCAATGGGACTAATACTCTGATTTGGGAAAAGATTTGGACTTACTGCGATGGGCTCTAAAAAGATTTTCTGGCAAGATACTTAATCCTTTCTGCCCTTGTACCCTACACCTCACCTCCAGACGGGCTTGACACTCTCTAACCGCCATAGTGACCAGACTATAGAGGATGTTGATCAGACATCCTCCAATACAGTCCATTACCGACCCTTATACCACCTCCTTCTGGTCTCCAGTGGTATTACAGAGCAACAATTTACATTTAATTTAACAGAATGACACCAGGTAATAGATCAAAGCATAAATGATTCCACAGACTCCTATGAATGCATAAATGTTTGTAATGCCCCCTTTTGGGTGATTACAGAACCACTCCTTTCTAATGGGAACATGTCATTACGGAGGCCCACCTCTACGTGTCTTCAAATTGTTATTGGGGTATTTCCCAAATTTAGGCAACTTTTGCAGTCGCTGCATGGGCATTACCACTATAGGAGACCCACTCGTTTATAATGGGAACATTTTTTTTACTGAGACCCTCACCTATGTCTCTTCAAAGGGGTATTGGGTTGCGTCCAAATTTTTTGGCAGCCCTTGCAGTCACTGCATACGCAATAACAGTATAGGAGACCCACTCTTTAGTAATAGGAACAACAAAGCATGTCCGGCTGATGGCTCTCTAACAATAGTGAAGGACGACTGCTGGCCCTTTTAAGAATAGTAAGGGCCACCTGATGGCCCAATAAAAATAGGCTTTGTGACTTTCACAGTCCCTCCTTCATAAATGAAACAGGATGTGTCAGATCATGTCTCGCACACCACATGACCAGATAAGGTTGTAAAATGTTAAAATGACATTTACTGGTAAATGTGTTTTTTCACCATTGAAAGCAATGCAAAAGTGCAAAAACAAATCAAAAACGCTACTTGTGAACATAGCCCAAGATGTGGAGGATCATTATTGTTTTTGGTTATTTATTTTGACTTATATACAAGTCATTACCCTGGAAAGGATGTTCCGTAACATTTTTCCCAGGAAAATCCATTTTGGTTTCGTTTTTGTATGTATTATCGTGAGTCCGTAAAAGTGACGTAATAACTCTGACAACGTTGTTGACAGCAGTGAACTGGGGGTCAGAGATGCTTCCATGGGGTCTTCCCCATGCTGTTCCCATGTCATTTGAGCACTGTTCCCATCGATTTGAGCAATTTCTAGGCCCTCTGCAGACCTCTGGGGGGTCCACCGGAAAAATGCTCGAGTTTCCCATTGACTTACAGTACAGACCAAAAGTTTGGACGCACCTTCTCATTTAAAGATTTTTCTGTCTTTTCATGACTATGAAAATTGTGCATTCACACTGAAGGCATCAAAACTATGAATTACCACATGTGGAATTATATACTTAACAAAAAAGTGTGAAACCACTGAAAATATGTCTTATATTCTAGGTTCTTCACAGTAGCCACCTTTTGCTTTGATGACTGCTTTGCACACTCTTGGCATTCTCTTGATGAGCTTCAAGAGGTAGTCACCGGAAATGGTCTTCCAACAATCTTGAAGGAGTTCCCAGAGATGCTTAGCACTTGTTGGCCCTTTTGCCTTCACTCTGCGGTCCAGCTCACCCCAAACCATCTTGATTGGGTTCAGGTCTGGTGACTGTGGAGGCCAGGTCATCTGGCGTAGCCCCCCATCACCCTCCTTCTTGGTCAAATAGCCCTTACACAGCCTGGAGGTGTTTGGGGTCATTGTCCTGTTGAAAAATAAATGATGGTCCAACTAAACGCAAACCGGATGGAATAGCATGCCGCTGCAAGATGCTGTTGTAGCCATGCTGGTTCAGTATGCCTTCAGTTTTGAATAAATCCCCAACAGTGTCACCAGAAAAGCACCCCCCACTATCACACCTCCTCCTCCATGCTTCACAGTGGGAACCAGGCATGTAGAGTCCATCCGTTCACCTTTTCTGCATCGCACAAAGACATGGTGGTTGGAACCAAAGATCTCAAATTTGGACTCATCAGACCAAAGCACAGATTTCCACTGGTCTAATGTCCATTCCTTGTGTTCTTTAGCCCAAACAAGTCTCTTCTGCTTGTTTCCTGTCCTTAGCAGTGGTTTCCTAGCAGCTATTTTACCATGAAGGCCTGCTGCACAAAGTCTCCTCTAAACAGTTGTTGTAGAGATGTGTCTGCTGCTAGAACTCTGTGTGGCACTGACCTGGTCTCTAATCTGAGCTGCTAACCTGCGATTTCTGAGGCTAGTGACTCGGATAAACTTATCCTCAGAAGCAGAGCTGACTCTTGGTCTTCCTTTCCTGGGGCGGTCCTCATGTGAGCCAGTTTCTTTGTAGCGCTTCATGGTTTTTGCCGCTGCACTTGGGGACACATTCAAAGTTTGCCCAATTTTTCGGACTGACTGACCTTCATTTCTTAAAATAATGATGGCCACTCGTTTTTCTTTACTTAGAATAAGTATTATGGCAAGAAAAAAGCAGCTAACAGTCTATTCAGTAGGACTATCAGCTGTGTATCCACCTGACTTCTGCACAACACAACTGATGGTCCCAACCCCATTTATAAGGCAAGAAATCCCACTTATTGAACCTGACAGAGCACACCTGTGAAGTGAAAACCATTTCCGGTGACTACCTCTTGAAGCTCATCAAGAGAATGCCAAGAGTGTGCAAAGCAGTCATCAAAGCAAAAGGTGGCTACTGTGAAGATCCTAGAATATAAGACATATTTTCAGTTGTTTCACACTTTTTTGTTAACTATATAATTCCACATGTGTTAATTCATAGTTTTGATGCCTTCAGTGTGAATGTACAATTTTCAAAGTCATGAAAATACAGAAAAATCTTTAAATGAGAAGGTGTGTCCAAACTTTTGGTCTGTACTGTACATTGGGCTCGTTGCTCGGGTCGAGCACTCCAGCATTCCAATTTGCTCGATTCGAGCAACGAGTACCCAAGCATTTTAATGCTGGCTCATCACTACCTATAATACATTTTACCCTCACATCAATTCAGTTGATACTCAAATACAATTTACGTCCCATATTGACGCTTCAAATATGAACTGTCCTGAAAATATGGTCAATAAGAGTTTACTGGCGCACTACCTACAATCTTCTATAGGCAATGAAATGACCGCAATGGTCTATTACTATGCAACCACGATCATCTTCGGTTAAACCTACAAGATTAGAACATAGTGTGTCCATGAGATTCCTTGAGAGACTACTCTCACGCCTTACCCCAAACGAACATGAAACCTTATGTCAAGACCCGGGGTCTTCCGTGGGCATAACACTACTCAGACAACACAGGTTGAAGGTAAAACAGCGTTGCAATTGAACCACAAAGCGGACAATAAACAGATAGAACAGTCCCAGCAAATACCCAAGATGGTATAACATTACACAGTCTCACCATTCCGCTCCCCCCGCCTGGGATAGAACAGCTGCGACATTGGGACTTCCAGGGCCATCTACCTCAACCAATGGCCCCCCACTTCTGGCGGACCCCCACAGAGAGAAGGTAGCGGCAAGCTTAGGAAGCTAGCAGTCCATCGAGGTACAAGGCCAGGAGACCTGAGGGTCCCAACCTGGCCTCTCCGAGAGTTTCCATGGGGCCAGATGACCGGTAGGTCCCAATCTGGAATCTCCGAATGTCTCCATGGGTTCCAGGCGACCGGTGGGTCCCTCCTGGCAACCCCAAACAACATATCCATGGAGCCAGGTGACTTCATCGTCCCAACCTGGTCTCTCCAAATGTATCCATGTCTCTCTGATGGTAAATGGAGCAGATGCGTATCTTTCCAGTCAGGGCCATACCCTTAGGCCGGAATCATGTAAAATCCAAATCTGTGTCTCTTTGGTTAAATCCATACTTCCAAGCTGATGGTGTGAAGAGAGTCTGTGTGTCCTCTTGCTTCTCCTTGATTTTCTGTTCCAAGTCTCTCTGCTACAGAAGCACATATCCCTTAAAAATAGTTACAGTTGTCTGTGCAAGTACACATTCACAGGTAAGGTGTTAGGGAGGGCATTACTCAGGTCTCATGGTTTGAGCTAATCAGTTTACATAGTTAGTATCACAGGAGGCTGTTGTAAATAAACATCTAGCTGACTTAGTATAATATGTAAGTAGCATAGTAACAAACAACATTGTTCACCAAACCAAGAGGAGACAGCAATCAGGGTTATACAAATACTGATCTGTCCTTTAGAAATACACAAAAATGTATAAGTCAATTTAAACACAATAGTGTATTTCTCTTGGATTAACAAATCTAATCATCTGGCTAATTTTAAGCAGTATCGTCACACCTTATAAGACTGAAGGACCCTGAATCCTCTTTCTTAACAGGCCAATTTCTTACATGTGGAGCAATGAATGTTGACAATTCGATAAAGCCATCTAACTGTCAGGAATTTATTCACAATATCACAGGCCGGGAGTCAAGCAGAACCACCCGCTGTGATCTTTGAGTCGAACAGCTCTCTGCTGCCTATCGTCCGGACAATTACACGATAGGCCGGCAATAACGGAGGAGGCCGCAGCCTGTTTGCCCTAATAGGCCAGTTAT
This sequence comes from Phyllobates terribilis, assembly GCF_046119375.1. Lineage (NCBI taxonomy): Eukaryota > Metazoa > Chordata > Amphibia > Anura > Dendrobatidae > Phyllobates > Phyllobates terribilis. The sequence continues at coordinate 394,573,387 of NW_027362768.1, read as the reverse complement.
CAGGAAACTAACAGTGAACGTATGGTATATACACCTCCGGATTACAACACATGGAATATGTCTATATATGTTCTGTACAATCACCGCTAACTCCACAATAATCCCAGACTACTCGCTGCCACCACTAGTCATTTTTTTATACAAAATACACGCTGACTTGACACCTGATAGGTAGCTTAAGGCTTAGAGGCATGGTTACAGAACAAAAGGGACAGAACTATTACATTTTATGTTTAATCCAAAGGGAGGCAGTGTTTATGAACAATATACAAAAGATTTTCCAAAGTGGACAAAACAATATTTCATATACAGTTACAGAAAATAGAAGGGATTAACAAGAGAACCTACTACCCCGCGCTCTGTCATCTTAGCCGAAGGAGAGCGCTTTGTTTGGGGACCTTCAATAAACTGCTTTCATGCATACACGATATGTATCATTCTACAGGAACTCAGATCATAATTTGGCTTGATCTTTTATCAGCCCCTGAGTTCCACCCCCCCATGATGACCTCACGTGGGCACGGTTGTGAGCTGTCCTCAGCCATTCAGGATTTTATGAAATCCCAACTTATGTGATAACTCCTCACCGGATGATCACAGAAGTTCGAGATTGACGCCATATTTTCCATCAGGATTTTATCTTTACTTAGATAGATAGTAAACATGGCATAGCTGTTGGCAGTTATCTGTCCACTGTGGATTTGTGGCTCATTGGCAGGAGATACAGTTATGAAAAATTATGTGTCTTCTTCCCCTGTTAGCCCCGGTGCTGAAAATGTATGTTTCATCAATATCGGATTCATACAAATTTCAATATACAATATTTCCTTTCGAGACCGTCTGAGTGAATCTGACCTGATGAAAGGAATGTGTGTACTGGGTGACAATAGCGCTTTCTAATGGATATGAGGTATCCTACTTTGATCCTCTCAAAAGTTTAAAAGGCCTTTTCCTGTCTTAACAGTTTGTCCAATCTGTAACTCTTTGTCCATACACAATGTACATCCTCATTAGTATGCCAGGATCTATTGTAAATCTCAGTCTTTCTTACAAAAGACATCTTCTTTCAGTCATCCGGCTTCAAAAGGACTCCATGCATTTTAACTAAGATGGTTCACATCTCTTTGTCTATTGTACAATCCTGCATCCATGAGTGTTAGCTAGTTTGCCTTACTGTAAATATGTGTGATAAGAAAGAGGAGGGAGGGGAATGTGAGTGACTTCAGAGATTTTTAATATTTTCTATGACACCTTCCCTTTATTGAGGTTGCATGGGAACCCGATTTACATATAGTTTCCCAAGCCTACCTCCTCTGCATCCCCTTGTCGGGACAGCCCATCTGCGTTGCCATGTTCACTACCCATCTTGTGCTTAATAGTAAAATCGCACTTCTGTAGAGCCAAGCTCCTCCGCAGTAGTTTACCATTGTCACCGGCCACCCGATGCAGCCAGCTGAGGGGGCTGTGGTCAGTCACTATGGTTAAGTTGTGCTCGTATAGGTAGGGCTGCAGCTTCCGCAGGGCCCACACTATAGCGAGACACTCCTTCTCCACAGTGGCATAGGCCACTTCCCGGGGTAAGAGCTTGCGACTGAGGAAAATCACCAGATTCTATTTCCCCTGCCCGTTTTCCTGGCTGATCACAGCACCCAGGCCAATTGCACTGGTGTGTGTTTGGACTGCAATCTGCCAGGAGAAGTCCAGGGCCTGTAAAACTGGCAAGGTCAGCCTTCAGTGCTGTGAAAGACCGTTTACAGTCAGCTGTCCAGTTGACCATTAACGGTAACTTCTTTTTCATGAGGTCCATCAGAGGCTTAGCAAGGGCCCTATAGTTGGGAACAAACTTCCTATCGTACCCTCCCGTACCTAAGAAGGACATCACCTGCTTCTTTGTCTTGGGGGTAAGCCAGGAGGTGATAGCATCAACCTTCCCGGGCTCTGGCTCCTGAGTTCCGCCACCGAGGTACTGCACCTCCGTCTTGTCTACCTGACACTTTCCCGGCTTTATAGTCAGCTCAGCGCTCTGGACCTGCCTGAGTACCTGCTCCAGGTGCCCCAGGTGTTCCTCCCAGGTGGTGGGACTGCAGATGGCAATGTCATCCAGGTCAACAACAGTAAACCCCTCCTAGTCCCTCGAGCAGTTGGTTGACTAATCGCTGGAAGGTGGCAGGTGCATTTCTCATGTCAAAGGGCATGATGAGGGATTCATACAGTATGAATGAAGGCGGACCTCTCCTGTGCCTCCTTGGACATAGGAATCTGCCAGTATCCACGACTCAGGTCCATGATTGTCAGGTACTGGGCCATGGCTCAGTGATCCAGCAGCTCATCAATGCGTGGCATTGGGTATGCATCGGGAGCTGTGATGGAATTTAGCCTCCTGTAGTCCATGCAGAAATGGTTCGTCTGGTCCTTTTTTGGGACCATGACTACAGATAAGGCCCACTTACTTTTGAACCTTTGAATCATCCTCAGGCACAACATTTAATCTATCTCCGCCTTTATGTCTTTCTGTGTCAAGATGACACTGATGAGATTATGCAGAGTCCCTCTGCTGCCACTAATTTGTCATGGATTTCTGATCCCTAATCACAGAGACCACCCACTGTGATCTTTGGAGCGAACAGCACTCTGCTGCCCCCTGTCGTTCAGACATTTACAAGATTGGCCGATGATCAACTGAGGGGACCACAGGCTGTTCTCACTTATTAGTTATCGGAAAGCTAACAGTGAGCGTATGACATACACACCTCCGGATTCCAACACATGGAATATATGTAGATACCCCTGTATGATCACTGATAACTGCATGATAACCCCAGAAAGATTATTAGCTGCCACCACCAATCCGTTTTTCCAGCCGATTGGATGTCGTTTCGGGTAGCGTATATAGCTTTGGGGGAGGCATGATTACAGAACAGAAGAAGCAGAACTATTACATTTTATATTTAATCCAAAGGGAGGCAGTGTTTATGTAAAATATGCAAAAGATTTTACAAAGGGGACAAAACAATAGAACATATACAGTCACAGAAAATAAAAGGGATTAACAGAAGAACTTACTATACTGATCGCAGAGACGATTCAGTTTAGCTGAAGGAGAGTACTTTGATTGGCCGTTACGTGAATGTGGTCCCTACATACACAAAAAATGTATTTCTCAGCACGAACCCAGATCATAATTCGGCTTGATCTTTTATACCGAATTGGGACCCACCCACACACTCCCCTGTGATGTCCCCACATGGGCCAGTTTGTGGGATGGTCTCGGCCATCATGATTTTAGAAAATCCCCAATTTATGCTATAACTCCTCTCTGGAGGGTCATAGAAGTTGGAGATTGACGCCATATTTTTTACTGGGAATTCATATTTCCTTTCAGATTAAACATGACCCAGCTGCCGTCAGTTATTTTTGCACTGTTGATTTATGGCTCATCGGCAGGGCTCACAGATATGAAAAAATTTGCATGTTGTTCCCCAATTAGCCCTGCCGCTAAAATGTATGTCTCATCCAAATCGTATTTATAGAAATTTCCCTATTCTATACTTTCTCGAGGAGACATATTTTTGTTGCACGTGACAAAAAGGTGTCCAGTGTAAATGTAAAATATTTCCCTTGAACTGACTGTACTTCCTGCAGACACAAGTCTATATGGCTGTCCAACTCTCTGAAAGGACTTCTCTTGTCTCAATTACCTGTCAATAGTATGGCTCTTTGTCTACACACAAGATACATCCTCCTGATCTTTGTCCCACAAGAATTTATCTTTTGCATGTTAATTAATCTGGTTAATTAACTCCCTACCTGTACCAGTCTATTGAACAATCCTACATCTAAGTGTCAGCTTCTTTGCCCCTGCAGTTTCATGTGGCGTAGAGATGTTAATATCTTCTATGACACATATTTCTATAACATTCTTCACCTCTATTGAGAAAAGGTAAGCAGATTGACGGACTGGGGGGTGACTCTCTGTGTCCACTTGGTGGATACCTAGTTTCTTCCTCCCTGGTACACCTGTAAAGATGGCTAACGACGGAACACCTCCCGCTGCTAGGACCTCTGGTCCATGGATGGCTGCTGGTTGAATTCCGCGTCCTTAATAGACACTTCGTCCTGGGCTGCTGCCAGCATATCCACCAGGACTTCTGTCTCGCCTTCAGCAGGAAGGCTACACACACAAAGGGCACAGGCTTCCCTGTTGTGATGAGCTTTCATCATGTTGACATGGAAGACCTTCTGCCTCTTCCCCGCATGGTCAATGGTGACGACGTAATTTACATCATAGAGGCACTGATGTATGGGGTTTGGACCTTCCCAGGTCACCTGAAGCTTGTTCTGGGTCATTGGGACCAGGACCCACACCTTCTCACCCACTTCGTACACCCGCTTCTGGGCGTTATGGTCGTACCACAGCTTCTGGCTGGCCTGGGTATGCAACATATTCCCTCGCACCAGCTGCGTCATTGTCTACATTTTGTCACAGAGCCGCATGACATACTCTATGACAGACACTTTGAGAGTGTTCAGTTCCCCTTCCCAGGATTCTCTTAACATACCAAGGGGTCCTCAGACTCATCTGCTGTACAGGAGCTTGAAGGGGGAGAACCCCGTTGAGGCCAGTGGAACCTCTCTGTAAGCAAAGAGCAGGTGTGGGAGTACTGCTCCCAGTCGCGCCCATGGGACTCAACCAGCATCTTAAGCATCTGCTTAAGGGCATTATTGAATCGTTCATGCAAACCACTGGTCTGTGGGTGATACGAACTTGATACCAGGTGCTGCACCTGCATTTTCTTACAGAGGGCTTCCATTAACCGAGATATGAACTAAGTCCCCTGGTCCGTATGCATCTCCCTGGGAAATCCTACTCGTGAAAAAATGGCCAACAGGGCATCTGCCACCTAATTGGCCCTAATTGAGGACAGAACTACTGCTTCTGGGTACCATAGTCTACCACAATAAGGATGAACGTTTTTCCAAGGCTGCTGGGGATGGCCAGCGGGCTAATGATATCCACAGCAATCCTCTAGAATGGCTCCTCTATCAAAGGGATCAGGGGAGCCTTGGGCGCAGGCCCCGACCTCCCCACTCTTTGACACGTGATACAGGACAGGCAGTAGTTGGCAACATTTGTCCACATTTTGGGCCAATAGAAGTGGTGTGACAGCCAGGCCTTGGTTTTACGGACCCTCAAGTGTCCAGCTGGTGGAATCTCATGGGCAACCCGTAACAACTTCTCCCTGAACTGAGGGCACAACCAGCTGTTTTTACCTCATCCGCTCCTGTTGGAGGTTACACGGAACTGTCTGCCACTACAACCTCCCCTGGTCCCAAAATATCCTCTTCTTATAGGACTCAGAGACTGGCTTCTCTGCGAGGTCCCTTAACGTCTCTAGACTGGTATCTGAGCGTAGAGCCGTCTAGAACTCCTGGCTAGAGTTAGCCAGAAGCAACATTAAGGCCCCAACATCACTGGAACCATCTGGGACCTGCTTTGATTCTGCAGCCCGTTCAGTTGTCCAGCTGGATGATGAGGGCCTAGAAGGCAGCGCATCGCTTGCCTTCAGGGAACTCCTTCTACAAGTGACAGCGGCTGTGTAGGCAGTCTCCCCGGAGGACAACCCTCACCCAACTCAACCCCCAATACCCCAGGAGCAGTGCTAAGCATGGGACAGCTACCACTGGCCATGTCACAGTTCGTGACACTGCTCAGCTGCACGGGACCACCAGCTTCATGGTCTCCGTGCCTGCTCCCATTGCCCTTAGCACTCATGCTGTCTCCTTTTAGGGAATCCTCAGCAACATCACCCAGCAGTGTGACATGGTTGAGCTGTCCTTTACTCCTGTACTACAAGACACATTATCATCATGCATCATATTAACATTCAGATAATGAGCATTTTCATCACAGGAATTACCAGATCTGGGAGAGTTGTCAAGAACATATTGGGCAACCAATCGTCCCGGATCAGTCCCGAATAGAACATTTGTGGGGATGTTCTCAGAAACCCCCACTTTTCTTAACCTCCTCCCCGCACCCCAGTCTAGGAAAACCTAGAAAGCAAAAGACAAAGGTCGGTGAACACCCCCAATCCCAGTAACAGTCAGGGTTTTCCCAGGGATAAGGTCTTCTGGGGATGCCAACTCAGGGTGGATGAGGGTTCCTTCGGCTCCGGTGTCTTTGAGACCCATATTGACAGTATCACCCACGTTAACTGATTGCAAATTGTCTCAGATCCTCCCAAGCACCCCACCCACAAAAAGAACAACTGCAGTAGGCCCTGGGCCTTGGGGGTGGGGTTTTTCTTCCGACTCTACAGGCAGACGAGGCTCATGTGACCAGTTCGGTCGCAAGTATAACACCGCCGGGAGTCAGATGCAGTCCTGGTGCTGGAAGATGGGGCAGGACCCCCTGAGAGCCTGGAAGGGGCTCTGGGGGTGGTTGTTGGCTTACCCCCTTTCCAGTTGGCAAAGGCTGACTTCCACACCTCAGGTGTATGGTTAGCCTCATAGGTGTCAGCGATCTGAGCCACTTTGGCGGCCTCATTTGGCTCCTGGTCCAGCACAAACTGCCTTTAATCATCACATCCTTCAGTTCCTCAAAGGTGTTGACTGACAGTCCTTGGAGCCACTGCTCAAACTAGGTTCGGAGCCCGTCCACATCATTACTATAGCGGTCATGTGGTCCACACTGGAGGGTTCGGAACTTTTTCCGGTAAATCTCAGGAGTAAGCTGGTACTTTTTTATTCGGGCCTGCTTAATGGCCTCGTAATCTCCATCTTGATCTCGAGGTAGAGAAGTAAACCTCTCCAGAGCCCTGGGGTTAAGTATTGGGCCCACTGGTCCTCAGGTAACTGGTACTGCCTGCAGGCTTTTTCAAACCCCCACAGTAATAAAGTGAGGAAAATAAGTATTTTATCCACTGACAATTTTGCAAGTTTTCCCACCTACAAAGAATGGAGAGGTCTGTAATTTTTATCGTAAGTACACTTCACCTGTGAGAGACAGAATCTTAAAAAATAATCCAGAAAATCACATTGTATGATTTTTACATAAATAATTTGCATTTTATTGCATGAAATACAGAACTTAATATTTGGTCCAGAAACCTTTGTTACATTTACAGAGGTCAGACGTTTCCTGTAGTTCTTGACCAGGTTTGCACACACTGCAGCAAGGATTTTGGCCCCCTCCTCCATACAGATCTTCTCCAGATCTTCCAGGTTTCGGGGCTGTCGCTGGGCAACATTGAGTTTCATCTCCCACCAAAGATTTTCTATTGGGTTCAGGTCAGGAGATTAGCTAGGCCACTCCAGGACCTTGAAATGCTTATCACAGAGCCACTCCTTAGTTGTCCTGGCTATGTGTTTCGGGTCATTGTCATGCTGGAAGACCCAGCCACGACCCATCTTCAATGCTTTTACCAAGGGAAGGAGGTTATTGGCCAAAATATAGCAATATATGACTCCATCCATCCTCCTTTCAATACAGTGCAATTGTACTGTCCCCTTTGCAGAAAAGCACCCCACAAAGTATTATGTTTCCCCACCATGCTTCATGGTTGGGACGGTGTTCTTGGGGTTGTATTCATCCTTCAATTTCCTCCAAACACGGAGAGTGGAGTTGATATCAAAAAGTTGTATTTAGTTTATATCTGACCATATGACCTTCTCCCATCCGTCCTGTTGATCATCCAGATGGTCATTGGAGAACTTCAAACGGGCTTGGACATGTGCTGGTGTGAGCAGATGGACCTTGCTTGCCCTGCAGGATTTTAATCCATGAAGGCATAGTGTGTTACCTAACGGTAATGCTTGAGGCTGTGGTTCCAGCTCCCTTCAGGTCATTGACCAGCTTCTTCCATGTAGGTCTGGGCTGATTCCAGACATTTCTCAAAATCATCCTTACCACACGAGGCGAGATCTTGCATGGAGCCCCAGATCAAGGAAGATTTACAGTCATCCATTTGTTTCTTCCATTTTCTAATAATCGTGCCAACAGTTGTTGTCTTCTCACCAAGCTGCTTTGCCTATTGTCCTGTAGCTCATCCCAGTCTTGTGCAGGTCTACAATTTTGTCACAGGTGTTAGACAGCTCTTTGGTCTTGCCCATGGTGGAGAGGTTGGAGTGTGATTGATTGAGTGTGTGGACAGGTGTATTTTATACAGGTAACGAGTTCAAACAGGTGCAATAAATACAGGTAATGAGTGCAGAGTAGGAGGGCTTCTTAAAGAAAAACTAACAAGTCTGTGAGAGACCGAATTCTTGCTGGTTGGTCGGTGATCAAATACTTATTTCATGCAATAAAATGCACATTAATTATGTAAAAATCATACAATTTGATTTTCAAATTTTTCTTTTTAGATTCTGTCTCTTAAAGGTGAAGTGACCTATTCTGTCTCTCACAGACCTGTTAGTTTTTCTTTAAGAAGCCCTCCTACTCTTCACTTTTTACCTGTATTAATTGCACCTGTTTGAACTCGTTACCTGTATAAAATACACCTGTCCACACAATCAATCACACTCCAACCTCTCCACCATGGGCAAGACCAAAGAGCTGTCTAACACCAGGGACAAAATTGTAGACCTGCACAAGACTGGGATGAGCAACAGGACAATAGGCAAAGCAGCTTGGTGAGAAGCTGTAATTTATAATACAAATTACAGCCCTCTCCATTCTTTGTAGGTGGGAAAACTTGAAAAATCGTCAGTGTATCAAATACTTATTTTCCCCACTGTATGTCCAAGTCCCCATCCTTGTCCATCACAGGAAAATGCTGTTGGCATGGCTGGACAGTGAGGTGGATGGCTTCTTTTGGATTCCGGCCAACTCCAGCTCGTACCGATGCTTGTCCTCTCGTTCTTCTCTCTCAGCCTCTCGGTACTACTGAATCCGGTTCAGACGTCCCTCACGACCATCTGCGTAGAGTTGCTGCTAGGCTGTCTGCCGGTGGAGGTGCCTGCAAGAGTCTAATTACTACAACTAGTTGCATTATAACAATCTATCATGGCGTCGGTTTGGGTCATTAGACTTGGGCCTGTAATACAGAATGGATTGATGCTGTACGCTATGTCCCATCTTACAAGCGATTCATCTTTCATCCTTAGGAAGAGTTACCAGCAATCCTAAAACATCGCAAGCAGCTACAGAAACTCCTGATTGACTGGAACAATGTGAAAACTAGGTGAGTGCTGGAGGCCTATGTATACAGTGCTTCTGGGTAATATACAGGTGAGCTCAGGAGACCTGTGCCCCCACATAATAATGCCACCACAGTGCCCTCCACATAATAATGACACCACAGTGCCCCCACATAATAATGCCACCACTGTGCCCTCCACATAATGACACCACTGTGCCCCCACATAATAAAGCCTCCACTGTGCCCCCACATAATAATGCCTCCACTGTGCCCCCACATAATAAAGCCACCACTGTGCCCTCCACATAATAATGACACCACTGTGCCCCCACATAATAAAGCCACCACTGTGCCCCCACATAATAATGCCTCCACTGTGCCCTCCACATAATAATGACACCACTGTGCCCTCACATAATAATGCCACCACAGTGCCCCCACATAATAATGCCACCGCTGTGCCCTCCACATAATAATGACACCACAGTGCCCCCACATAATAAAGCCTCCACTGTGCCCCCACATAATAATGACACCACAGTGCCCCCACATAATAATGCCACCGCTGTGCCCTCCACATAATAATGACACCACAGTGCCCCCACATAATAATGCCACCGCTGTGCCCTCCACATAATAATGACACCACTGTGCCCCCACATAATAAAGCCTCCACTGTGCCCCCACATAATAATGCCTCCACTGTGCCCCCACATAATAAAGCCACCACTGTGCCCTCCACATAATAATGACACCACTGTGCCCCCACATAATAAAGCCACCACTGTGCCCCCACATAATAATGCCTCCACTGTGCCCCAACATAATAAAGCCACCACTGTGCCCTCCACATAATAATGCCCACCACTGTGCACCCACATAATAATGCCTCCACTGTGCCCCAACATAATAAAGCCACCACTGTGCCCTCCACATAATAATGACACCACTGTGCCCCCACATAATAAAGCCACCACTGTGCCCCCACATAATAATGCCTCCACTGTGCCCCAACATAATAAAGCCACCACTGTGCCCTCCACATAATAATGCCCACCACTGTGCACCCACATAATAATGCCACCACTGTGCCCTCCACATAATAATGCCCACCACTGTGCCCTCACATAATAATGCCCACCACTGTGCCCCCACATAATAATGCCCACCACTGTGCCCCCACATAATAATGCCCACCACTGTGCCCCAACATAATAATGCCCACCACTGTGCCCCAACATAATAATGCCCACCACTGTGCCCTCACATAATAATGTCACCACTGTGCACCCACATAATAATGCCCACCACTGTGCACCCACATAATAATGCCCACCACTGTGCCCCAACATAATAAAGCCACCACTGTGCCCCCACATAATAATGCCTCCACTGTGCCCCAACATAATAATGCCCACCACTGTGCCCCCACATAATAATGCCCACCACTGTGCCCCCACATAATAATGCCACCACTGTGCCCCCACATAATAATGCCTCCACTGTGCCCCAACATAATAATGTCACCACTGTGCCCCCACATAATAATGCCCACCACTGTGCCCCAACATAATAAAGCCACCACTGTGCCCCCACATAATAATGCCTCCACTGTGCCCCAACATAATAAAGCCACCACTGTGCCCCCACATAATAAAGCCACCACTGTGCCCCCACATAATAATGACACCACAGTGCCCCCACATAATAATGCCACCACTGTGCCCTCCACATAATAATGACACCACTGTGCCCCCACATAATAAAGCCACCACAGTGCCCCCACATAATAATGCCACCACAGTGCCCCCACATAATAATGCCACCACTGTGCCCTCCACATAATAATGACACCACTGTGCCCCCACATAATAAAGCCACCACTGTGCCCCCACATAATAATGCCTCCACTGTGCCCCAACATAATAAAGCCACCACTGTGCCCCCACATAATAATGCCCACCACTGTGCCCTCACATAATAATGCCCACCACTGTGCACCCACATAATAATGCCCACCACTGTGCCCCCACATAATAATGCCCACCACTGTGCCCCAACATAATAATGCCCACCACTGTGCCCTCACATAATAATGTCACCACTGTGCACCCACATAATAATGCCCACCACTGTGCACCCACATAATAATGCCCACCACTGTGCCCCAACATAATGCCTCCACTGTGCCCCCACATAATAATGCCTCCACTGTGCCCCAACATAATAATGTCACCACTGTGCCCCAACATAATAATGCCCACCACTGTGCCCCCACATAATAATGCCACCACTGTGCCCCCACTTAATAATGCCTCCACTGTGCCCCAACATAATAATGTCACCACTGTGCCCCCACATAATAATGCCACCACTGTGCCCCAACATAATGCCCACCACTGTGCCCCCACATAATAATGCCACCACTGTGCCCCAACATAATAAAGCCACCACTGTGCCCCCACATAATAATGCCACCACTGTGCCTCCACATAATAATGCCCACCACTGTGCACCCACATAATAATGCCACCACTGTGCACCCACATAATAATGACACCACTGTGCCCTCCACATAATAATGCCCACCACTGTGCACCCACATAATAATGCCACCACTGTGCCCTCCACATAATAATGCCAGCACTGTGCCCCAACATAATGCCCACCACTGTGCCCCCACATAATAATGCCACCACTGTGCCCCAACATAATAAAGCCACCACTGTGCCCCCACATAATAATGCCACCACTGTGCCTCCACATAATAATGACACCACTGTGCACCCACATAATAATGCCACCACTGTGCCCTCCACATAATAATGCCACCACTGTGCCCCAACATAATGCCCACCACTGTGCCCCCACATAATAATGCCACCACTGTGCCCCAACATAATAAAGCCACCACTGTGCCCCCACATAATAATGCCCACCACTGTGCCCCCACATAATAATGCCACCACTGTGCCCCCACATAATAATGCCCACCACTGTGCCCCCACATAATAATGCCCACCACTGTGCCCCAGCATAATTATGCCACCACTGTGCCCCAACATAATTATGCCACCACTGTTCCCCCACATAATAATGCCACCACTGTGCCCCAACATAATAAAGCCACCACTGTGCCCCCACATAATAAAGCCACCACTGTGCCCTCCACATAATAATGCCCACCACTGTGCCCTCACATAATAATGTCACCACTGTGCACCCACATAATAATGTCACCACTGTGCACCCACATAATAATGACACCACTGTGCCCCCACATAATAATGCCACCACTGTGCCCCCACATAATAATGCCACCACTGTGCCCCCACATAATAATGCCCACCACTGTGCCCCCACATAATAATGCCCACCACTGTGCCCCCACATAATAATGCCACCACTGTGCACCCACATAATAATGACACCACTGTGCCCCCACATAATAATGACACCACTGTGCCCCCACATAATAAAGCCACCACTGTGCCCCCACATAATAATGCCCACCACTGTGCCCCCACATAATAATGCCACCACTGTGCCCCCACATAATAATGCCCACCACTGTGCCCCCACATAATAATGCCCACCACTGTGCCCCAGCATAATTATGCCACCACTGTGCCCCAACATAATTATGCCACCACTGTGCCCCCACATAATAATGCCACCACTGTGCCCCAACATAATAAAGCCACCACTGTGCCCCCACATAATAAAGCCACCACTGTGCCCTCCACATAATAATGCCCGCCACTGTGCCCTCACATAATAATGTCACCACTGTGCACCCACATAATAATGCCCACCACTGTGCCCTCACATAATAATGCCACCACTGTGCCCCCACATAATAATGACACCACTGTGCCCCCACATAATAATGCCCACCACTGTGCCCCCACATAATAATGCCACCACTGTGCACCCACATAATAATGCCACCACTGTGCACCCACATAATAATGACACCACTGTGCCCCCACATAATAAAGCCACCACTGTGCACCCACATAATAATGCCCACCACTGTGCACCAACATAATAATGCCACCACTGTGCACCCACATAATAATGCCACCACTGTGCCCTCCACATAATAAAGCCACCACTGTGCACCCACATAATAATGCCCACCACTGTGCCCCCACATAATAAAGCCACCACTGTGCCCCCACATAATAAAGCCACCACTGTGCCCCCACATAATAATGACACCACAGTGCCCCCACATAATAAAGCCACCACTGTGCCCCCACATAATAATGCCTCCACTGTGCCCCAACATAATAAAGCCACCACTGTGCCCCCACATAATAAAGCCACCACTGTGCCCTCCACATAATAATGCCCACCACTGTGCACCCACATAATAATGCCACCACTGTGCCCTCCACATAATAATGCCACCACTGTGCCCTCCACATAATAATGTCACCACTGTGCACCCACATAATAAAGCCACCACTGTGCACCCACATAATAATGCCCACCACTGTGCCCTCACATAATAATGTCACCACTGTGCCCCCACATAATAATGCCCACCACTGTGCCCCCACATAATAATGCCCACCACTGTGCCCCCACATAATAATGCCCACCACTTTGCCCCCACATAATAATGACACCACTGTGCCCCCACATAATAATGCCACCACTGTGCCCTCCACATAATAATGACACCACAGTGCCCCCACATAATAAAGCCACCACTGTGCCCCCACATAATAAAGCCACCATTGTGCCCCCACATAATAATGCCCACCACTGTGCACCCACATAATAATGCCCACCACTGTGCCCCCACATAATAAAGCCACCACTGTGCTCTCCACATAATAATGACACCACAGTGCCCCCACATAATAATGCCACCACTGTGCCCCAACATAATAAAGCCACCACTGTGCCCTCCACATAATAATGTCACCACTGTGCACCCACATAATGCCACCACTGTGCCCCACATAATGCCCACCACTGTGCCCCCACATAATAATGTCACCACTGTGCCCTCACATAATAATGCCACCACTGTGCCCCCACATAATAATGCCCACCACTGTGCCCCCAGATAATAATGTCACCACTGTGCACCCACATAATAATGTCACCACTGTGCCACCACTGTGCACCCACATAATAATGCCACCACTGTGCCCCCACATAATAATGCCCACCACTGTGCACCCACATAATAATGCCACCACTGTGCCCCCACATAATAATGCCACCACTGTGCCCCCACATAATAATGTCACCACTGTGCCCCCACATAATGTCACCACTGTGCCTCCACATAATAATGCCACCACTGTGCACCCACATAATAATGACACCACTGTGCCCCAACATAATAATGCCCACCACTGTGCCCCCACATAATAAAGCCACCACTGTGCACCCACATAATAATGCCCACCACTGTGCCCCCACATAATAATGCCACCACTGTGCCCCCACATAATAATGTCACCACTGTGCCTCCACATAATAATGCCCACCACTGTGCACCCACATAATAATGCCACCACTGTGCCCCCACATAATAATGCCCACCACTGTGCACCCACATAATAATGCCACCACTGTGCCCCCACATAATAATGTCACCACTGTGCACCCACATAATAATGTCACCACTGTGCCCCCACATAATAATGACACCACAGTGCCTCCACATAATAATGACACCACAGTGCCCCCACATAATAATGCCCACCACTGTGCACCCACATAATAATGCCACCACTGTGCACCCACATAATAATGCCCACCACAGTGCCCCCACATAATAATGACACCACTGTGCCCCCACATAATAATGCCACCACTGTGCCCTCACATAATAATGACACCACTGTGCCCTCCACATAATAATGACACCACTGTGCCCCCACATAATAAAGCCACCACTGTGCCCTCCACATAATAATGCCCACCACTTTGCCCTCACATAATAATGTCAACACTGTGCACCCACATAATAATGCCACCACTGTGCCCCCACATAATAATGCCACCACTGTGCCCCCACATAATAATGCCACCACTGTGCACCCACATAATAATGACACCACTGTGCCCCCACATAATAAAGCCACCACTGTGCCCCCACATAATAAAGCCACCACTGTGCCCTCCACATAATAATGCCCACCACTGTGCCCTCACATAATAATGCCACCACTGTGCCCCCACATAATAATGCCACCACTGTGCCCCCACATAATAATGACACCACTGTGCCCCCACATAATAATGTCACCACTGTGCCCCCACATAATAATGACACCACTGTGCCCCCACATAATAATGACACCACTGTGCCCCCACATAATAATGCCACCACTGTGTCCCCACATAATAATGCCCACCACTGTGCCCTCCACATAATGCCCACCACTGTGCCCTCACATAATAATGTCACCACTGTGCACCCACATAATAATGACACCACTGTGCCCCCACATAATAATGCCACCACTGTGCCCCCACATAATAAAGCCACCACTGTGCCCTCCACATAATAATGCCCACCACTGTGCCCTCACATAATAATGCCACCACTGTGCCCCCACATAATAATGCCACCACTGTGCCCCCACATAATAATGACACCACTGTGCCCCCACATAATAATGTCACCACTGTGCACCCACATAATAATGACACCACTGTGCCCCCACATAATAATGCCACCACTGTGTCCCCACATAATAATGCCACCACTGTGCCCTCCACATAATGCCCACCACTGTGCCCTCACATAATAATGACACCACAGTGCCCCCACATACTAATGCCACCACTGTGCCCTCCACATAATGTCACCACTGTGCCCCCACATAATAAAGCCACCACTGTGCCCTCCACATAATAATGCCACCACTGTGCCCTCCACATAATAATGCCCACCACTGTGCACCCACATAATAATGCCCACCACTGTGCACCCACATAATAATGCCCACCACTGTGCCCTCACATAATAATGCCACCACTGTGCCCTCCACATAATAAAGCCACCACTGTGCCCTCACATAATAAAGCCACCACTGTGCCCTCCACATAATAATGCCCACCACTGTGCCCTCACATAATAATGTCACCACTGTGCACCCACATAATAAAGCCACCACTGTGCCCTCCACATAATGCCACCACTGTGTCCTCACATAATAATGTCACCACTGTGCCCTCCACATAATAATGCCACCACTGTGCCCCCACATAATAATGCCACCACTGTGCCCCAACATAATAATGTCACCACTGTTCACCCACATAATAATGACACCACAGTGCCCCCACATAATAATGCCACCACTTTGCCCCCACATAATAAGGACACCACAGTGCACCCCACATAATAATGCCACCACTGTGCCCCCACATAATAATGACACCACAGTGCCCCAACATAATAATGCTACCACTGTGCCCCCACATAATAATGCCACCACTGTGCCCCCACATAATAATGCTCACCACTGTGCCCCCACATAATAAAGCCACCACTGTGCCCCCACATAATAAAGCCACCACTGTGCCCCCACATAATAAAGCCACCACAGTGCCCCCACATAATAATGCCACCACTGTGCCCCCACATAATAATGCCACCACTGTGCCCCCACATAATAATGCCCACCACTGTGCCCCCACATAATAATGCCCACCACTGTGCCCCCACATAATAATGCCCACCACTGTGCCCCCACATAATAATGCCCACCACTGTGCCCTCCACATAATAATGCCCTGCACTGTGCCACCGCATAATAATGCCACCACTGTGCCCCCGCATAATAATGCCACCACTGTGCCCCCGCATAATAATGCCACCACTGTGCCCCCGCATAATAATGCCACCACTGTGCCCCCACATAATAATGACACCACTGTGCCCCCACATAATAAAGCCACCACTGTGCCCTCCACATAATAATGCCCACCACTGTGCCCTCACATAATAATGCCACCACTGTGCCCCCACATAATAAAGCCACCACTGTGCCCTCCACATAATGATGCCCACCACTGTGCCCTCACATAATAATGCCACCACTGTGCCCCCACATAATAATGCCACCACTGTGCCCCCACATAATAATGACACCACTGTGCCCCCACATAATAATGTCACCACTGTGCCCCCACATAATAATGACACCACTGTGCCCCCACATAATAATGCCACCACTGTGCCCTCCACATAATAATGCCACCACTGTGCCCTCACATAATAATGTCACCACTGTGCACCCACATAATAATGCCACCACTGTGCCCTCCACATAATAATGCCCACCACTGTGCCCCCACATAATAAAGCCACCACTGTGCCCTCACATAATAATGTCACCACTGTGCACCCACATAATAATGCCCACCACTGTGCACCCACATAATAATGCCCACCACTGTGCCCTCACATAATAATGCCCACCACTGTGCCCTCCACATAATAATGCCACCACTGTGCCCTCACATAATAATGTCACCACTGTGCACCCACATAATAATGCCACCACTGTGCCCCCACATAATAATGCCACCACTGTGCCCCCACATAATAATGCCACCACTGTGCCCTCCACATAATAATGCCCACCACTGTGCCCCCACATAATAAAGCCACCACTGTGCCCCCACATAATAATGCCACCACTGTGCACCCACATAATAATGCCCACCACTGTGCCCCCACATAATAAAGCCACCACTGTGCCCTCACATAATGTCACCACTGTACACCCACATAATAATGCCCACCAATGTGCCCCCACATAATAAAGCCACCACTGTGCCCCCACATAATAAAGCCACCACTGTGCCCTCCACATAATAATGCCCACCACTGTGCCCCCACATAATAAAGCCACCACTGTGCCCCCACATAATAAAGCCACCACTGTGCCCCCACATAATAATGCCCACCACTGTGCCCCAACATAATAAAGCCACCACTGTGCCCTCCACATAATAATGCCCACCACTGTGCCCTCACATAATAATGTCACCACTGTGCACCCACATAATGCCACCACTGTGCCCCAACATAATGCCCACCACTGTGCCCCCACATAATAATGCCACCACTGTGCCCCCACATAATAATGCCCACAGCTGTGCCTCCACATAATAATGCCAACACTGTGCCCCCACATAATAATGCCCACCGCTGTGTCCTCACATAATAATGTCACCACTGTGCACCCACATAATAATGACACCACTGTGCCCCCACATAATAATGCCACCACTGTGCCCCCACATAATAAAGCCACCACTGTGCCCCCACATAATAATGCCCACCACTGTGCCCCAACATAATAAAGCCACCACTGTGCCCCCACATAATAATGCCCACCACTGTGCCCCAACATAATAAAGCCACCACTGTGCCCCACATAATAATGTCACCACTGTGCACCCACATAATGCCACCACTGTGCCCCAACATAATGCCCACCACTGTGCCCCCACATAATAATGCCACCACTGTGCCCCCACATAATAATGCCCACAGCTGTGCCTCCACATAATAATGCCAACACTGTGCCCCCACATAATAATGTCACCACTGTGCCCCCACATAATAAAGCCACCACTGTGCCCTCCACATAATAAAGCCACCACTGTGCCCTCACATAATAATGCCATCATTGTGCCCTCACATAATAAAGCCACCACTGTGCCCTCACATAATAATGTCACCACTGTGCCCTCCACATAATAAAGCCACCACTGTGCCCTCACATAATAATGTCACCACTGTGCACCCACATAATAAAGCCACCACTGTGCCCTCACATAATAATGTCACCACTGTGCCCTCCACATAATAAAGCCACCACTGTGCCCTCACATAATAATGTCACCACTGTGCACCCACATAATAATGCCACCACTGTGCCCCCACATAATAAAGCCACCACTGTGCACCCACATAATAATGCCACCACTATGCCCCCACATAATAATGCCACCACTGTGCCCCCACATAATAATGCCACCACTGTGCCCCCACATAATAATGCCACCACTGTGCACCCACATAATGCCACCACTGTGCCCCAACATAATAATGCCACCACTGTGCCCCACATAATAATGCCACCACTGTGCACCCACATAATGCCACCACTGTGCCCCAACATAATAATGCCACCACTGTGCCCCCACATAATAATGCCACCACTGTGCCCCCACATAATAAAGCCACCACTGTGCCCCCACATAATAATGCCACCACTGTGCCCCCACATAATAAAGCCACCACTGTGCCCCCACATAATAATGCCCACCACTGTGCCCCACATAATAATGCCACCACTGTGCCCCCACATAATAAAGCCACCACTGTGCACCCACATAATAAAGCCACCACTGTGCCCCCACATAATAATGCCACCACTGTGCCCCCACATAATAAAGCCACCACTGTGCCCCCACATAATAAAGCCACCACTGTGCCCCCACATAATAATGCCACCACTGTGCCCCCACATAATAATGTCACCATTGTGCCCCTACATAATAATGTCACCATTGTGCCCCTACATAATAATGTCACCAATGTGCCCCCCACATAATAATGTCACCATTGTGCCCCTACATAATAATGTCACCAATGTGCCCCCCCACATAATGCCCCCACTGTGCAAATTACCAAGTATATATCTTGTGTCTTCTAGACGGTAAAATTGCTCTCTAGGAAAAATGAATGCCGTGTGCAAGTGCCCACATGTTGCGACTAGAAAGTTATGATGCCCTCTGTGTGCTCCTTTGACGTCCACGATAATCTGAGTGCTTCGATAATAATAATGCTTAAGTGCCCACTTGTCATTTTGTTATTTTTCCTTGAGTCCCCTCATGTACTGTAATAATGTCCCCCAAGGCCCCTTCACATACAGTAATAGTGTCCCCCGAGGCCTCTTCACATACAGTAATAGTGTCCCCCGAGGCCTCTTCACATACAGTAATAGTGTCCTCCGAGGCCCCTTCACATACAGTAATAGTGTCCCCCGAGGCCTCTTCACATACAGTAATAGTGTCCCCCGAGGCCTCTTCACATACAGTAATAGTGTCCTCCGAGGCCCCTTCACATACAGTAATAATGTCCTCCGAGGCCCCTTCACATACAGTAATAATGTCCTCCGAGGCCCCTTCACATACAGTAATAGTGTCCCCCGAGGCCCCTTCACATTGAGTAATAATGTCCCCCGAGGCCTCTTCACATACAGTAATAGTGTCCCCCGAGGCCCCTGCACATACAGTAATAATGCCCCCCGAGGCCCCTTCACATACAGTAATAGTGTCCCCCGAGGCCCCTTCACATACAGTAAGTGTCCTCCGAGGCCCCTTCACATACAGTAATAATGTCCCCCGAGGCCCCTGCACATACAGTAATAGTGTCCCCCGAGGCCCCTTCACATACAGTAATAATGTCCCCCGAGGCCCCTGCACATACAGTAATAGTGTCCCCCGAGGCCCCTTCACATACAGTAATAGTGTCCCCCGAGGCCCCTTCACATACAGTAATAGTGTCCCCCGAGGCCCCTTCACATACAGTAAGTGTCCTCCGAGGCCCCTTCACATACAGTAATAATGTCCCCCGAGGCCCCTGCACATACAGTAATAGTGTCCCCCGAGGCCCCTTCACATACAGTAATAGTGTCCTCCGAGGCCCCTTCACATACAGTAATAATGTCCCCCGAGGCCCCTGCACATACACTAATAATGTCCCCCGAGGCCCCTGCACATACAGTAATAATGCCCCCCGAGGCCCCTGCACATACAGTAATAGTGTCCCCCGAGGCCCCTTCACATACAGTAATAGTGTCCCCCGAGGCCCCTGCACATACAGTAATAGTGTCCCCCGAGGCCCCTGCACATACAGTAATAGTGTCCCCCGAGGCCCCTTCACATACAGTAATAATGTCCCCCGAGGCCCCTTCACATACACTAATAATGTCCCCCGAGGCCCCTGCACATACAGTAATAATGTCCCCCGAGGCCCCTGCACATACAGTAATAATGTCCCCCGAGGCCCCTGCACATACAGTAATAGTGTCCCCCGAGGCCCCTTCACATACAGTAATAGTGTCCCCCGAGGCCCCTGCACATACAGTAATAATGTCCCCCGAGGCCCCTTCACATACAGTAATAATGTCCCCCGAGGCCCCTGCACATACAGTAATAGTGTCCCCCGAGGCCCCTGCACATACAGTAATAGTGTCCCCCGAGGCCCCTGCACATACAGTAATGGTGTCCCCCGAGGCCCCTTCACATACAGTAATAGTGTCCCCCGAGGCCCCTGCACATACAGGAATAGTGTCCCCCGAGGCCCCTGCACATACAGTAATAGTGTACCCCGAGGCCCCTGCACATACAGTAATGGTGTCCCCCGAGGCCCCTTCACATACAGTAATAGTGTCCCCCGAGGCCCCTTCACATACAGTAATAATGTCCCCCGAGGCCCCTTCACATACAGTAATAATGTCCCCCGAGGCCCCTGCACATACAGTAATAGTGTCCCCCGAGGCCCCTGCACATACAGTAATAGTGTCCCCCGAGGCCCCTTCACATACAGTAATAATGTCCCCCGAGGCCCCTGCACATACAGTAATAATGTCCCCCGAGGCCCCTTCACATACAGTAATAGTGTCCCCCGAGGCCCCTTCACATACAGGAATAGTGTCCCCCGAGGCCCCTGCACATACAGTAATGGTGTCCCCCGAGGCCCCTTCACATACAGTAATAGTGTCCCCCGAGGCCCCTGCACATACAGTAATAGTGTCCCCCGAGGCCCCTTCACATACAGTAATAATGTCCCCCGAGGCCCCTTCACATACAGTAATAATGTCCCCCGAGGCCCCTGCACATACAGTAATAGTGTCCCCCGAGGCCCCTGCACATACAGTAATAGTGTCTCCCGAGGCCCCTGCACATACAGTAATGGTGTCCCCCGAGGCCCCTTCACATACAGTAATAGTGTCCCCCGAGGCCCCTTCACATACAGTAATAGTGTCCCCCGAGGCCCCTTCACATACAGTAATAGTGTCCCCCGAGGCCCCTTCACATACAGTAATAATGTCCCCCGAGGCCCCTTCACATACAGTAATAATGTCCCCCGAGGCCCCTGCACATACAGTAATAATGTCCCCCGAGGCCCCTTCACATACAGTAATAATGTCCCCCGAGGCCCCTGCACATACAGTAATAATGTCCCCCGAGGCCCCTGCACATACAGTAATAATGTCCCCCGAGGCCCCTGCACATACAGTAATAATGTCCCCCGAGGCCCCTGCACATACAGTAATAATGTCCCCCGAGGCCCCTTCACATACAGTAATAGTGTCCCCCGAGGCCCCTGCACATACAGTAATAGTGTCCCCCGAGGCCCCTGCACATACAGTAATAGTGTCCCCCGAGGCCCCTGCACATACAGTAATAGTGTCCCCCGAGGCCCCTGCACATACAGTAATAGTGTCCCCCGAGGCCCCTGCACATACAGTAATAGTGTCCCCCGAGGCCCCTGCACATACAGTAATAGTGTCCCCCGAGGCCCCTGCACATACAGTAATAGTGTCCCCCGAGGCCCCTGCACATACAGTAATAGTGTCCCCCGAGGCCCCTGCACATACAGTAATAGTGTCCCCCGAGGCCCCTGCACATACAGTAATAGTGTCCCCCGAGGCCCCTGCACATACAGTAATAGTGTCCCCCGAGGCCCCTGCACATACAGTAATGGTGTCCCCCGAGGCCCCTGCACATACAGTAATGGTGTCCCCCGAGGCCCCTGCACATACAGTAATAGTGTCCCCCGAGGCCCCTGCACATACAGTAATAGTGTCCCCCGAGGCCCCTGCACATACAGGAATAGTGTCCCCCGAGGCCCCTTCACATACAGTAATGGTGTCCCCCGAGGCCCCTGCACATCCAGTAATGGTGTCCCCCGAGGCCCCTGCACATCCAGTAATGGTGTCCCCCGAGGCCCCTGCACATCCAGTAATGGTGTCCCCCGAGGCCCCTTCACATACAGTAATAGTGTCCCCCGAGGCCCCTTCACATACAGTAATAGTGTCCCCCGAGGCCCCTGCACATACAGTAATAGTGTCCCCCGAGGCCCCTGCACATACAGTAATAGTGTCCCCCGAGGCCCCTGCACATACAGTAATAGTGTCCCCCGAGGCCCCTGCACATACAGTAATAGTGTCCCCCGAGGCCCCTGCACATACAGTAATAGTGTCCCCCGAGGCCCCTGCACATACAGTAATAATGTCCCCCGAGGCCCCTGCACATACAGTAATAATGTCCCCCGAGGCCCCTTCACATACAGTAATAATTTCCCCCGAGTCCTCCCCCCATCGGGACTTGTCCAGGGCATTTCTCTGCCGTCTTGTAGGCTGCGGAGCGGAGAGCCATGGTGCCGGGAGACTCTACTCTACCATGAATGGTAACCATATCGGCATGCTGCATACACCAATACAGTGAAGAGTGGCGGTGTTTCCGGTGGTCCTGCAAGTGAGCTACCCTTGGCAACCAGCCCTGCTGTTCTCCTTGGCAACCAGCCCTGCTGTTCTCCTTGGCAACTACCCTACTGAGTGTCCTCTGTTTTTCTGCACTTTGCACTAATGGCCGGCATCGCTTTCTTGGGTTAGACATCACGTGAGGTGCTCGAAGGACTTTAGTTCATGGACTTTCTACAACGTGCCGACACGGTTCTGTCTGATCTTGTTTTTTAGGCTGTCTCAAGCCCAGAAGAATATTCCAGCGAGTCCAGGCGGAGGTATCACAGCTACTCCACCTAAGCTGGAGAGCCTGAGAGAGGAAGAAGAGGAGCTGAGGAGGAGACTGGACCAGAGCAAGGTGTGTGTGGTCATCTGGACAGACATTGAGCAAGGTGTGTGTTCATCTGGACAGACATTGAGCAAGGTGTGTGTTCATCTGGACAGACATTGAGCAAGGTGTGTGTGGTCATCTGGACAGACATTGAGCAAGGTGTGTGGTCATCTGCATAGACATTGAGCAAGGTGTGTGTGGTCATCTGGACTGACATTGAGCAAGGTGTGTGTGGTCATCTGGACAGACATTGAGTAAGTTGTGTGTGGTCATCTGGACTGACATTGAGCAAGGAGTGTGTGGTCATCTGCACAGACATTGAGCAAGGTGTGTGTGGTCATCTGCACAGACATTGAGCAAGGTGTGTGTGGTCATCTGGACAGACATTGAGCAAGGAGTGTGTGGTCATCTGGACAGACATTGAGCAAGGAGTGTGTGGTCATCTGGACTGACATTGAGCAAGGTGTGTGTGGTCATCTGGACTGACATTGAGCAAGGTGTGTGTGGTCATCTGGACTGACATTGAGCAAGGTGTGTGTGGTCATCTGGACAGACATTGAGCAAGGTGTGTGGTCATCTGCATAGACATTGAGCAAGGTGTGTGTGGTCATCTGGACAGACATTGAGCAAGGTGTGTGTGGTCATCTGGACAGACATTGAGCAAGGTGTGTGTGGTCATCTGGACAGACATTGAGCAAGGTGTGTGTGGTCATCTGCACAGACATTGAGCAAGGTGTGTGTGGTCATCTGGACAGTCATTGAGCAAGGTGTGTGTGGTCATCTGGATTGACATTGAGCAAGGTGTGTGTGGTCATCTGGACTGACATTGAGAAAGGTGTGTGGTCATCTGGACAGACATTGAGCAAGGAGTGTGTGGTCATCTGCACAGACACTGAGCAAGGTGTGTGTGGTCATCTGGACAAACATTGAGCAAGGTGTGTGTGTTCATCTGGACAGACATTGAGCAAGGTGTGTGTGGTCATCTGCACAGACATTGAGCAAGGTGTGTGTGGTCATCTGGACAGACATTGAGCAAGGTGTGTGTGGTCATCTGGACAGACATTGAGCAAGGTGTGTGTGGTCATCTGGACTGACATTGAGCAAGGTGTGTGGTCATCTGGACAGACATTGAGCAAGGAGTGTGTGGTCATCTGGACAGACATTGAGCAAGGAGTGTGTGGTCATCTGCACAGACATTGAGCAAGGTGTGTGTGGTCATCTGCACAGACATTGAGCAAGGTGTGTGTGGTCATCTGGAAAGACATTGAGCAAGGTGTGTGTGGTCATCTGGACAGACATTGAGCAAGGTGTGTGTGGTCATCTGGACAGACATTGAGCAATGTGTGTGTGGTCATCTGGACTGACATTGAGCAAGGTGTGTGTGGTCATCTGGACAGACATTGAGCATGGTGTGTGGTCATCCGGTCAGAAATTGAGCATGGTGTGTGGTCATCTGGACAGACATTGAGCAAGGTGTGTGTGGTCATCTGGACAGACATTGAGCAAGGTGTGTGTGGTCATCTGGACTGACATTGAGCAATGTGTGTGTGGTCATCTGGACTGACATTGAGCAAGATGTGTGTGGTCATCTGGACTGACATTGAGCAAGGTGTGTGTGGTCATCTGGACAGACATTGAGCAAGGTGTGTGTGGTCATCTGGACAGACATTGAGCAAGGTGTGTGTGGTCATCTGGACAGACATTGAGCACGGTGTGTGTGGTCATCTGGACAGACATTGAGGAGCTTCTGGCCAGTCTGTCTTCTGGGAGCCATGTTGGATTTGTTGCCTCCATGACGCTGTGAGCTTTCTCCAGTCGGTCTAGTTGGCGGATTATTTTGCCTCTTTTAGCCGCAGTTTTATTTCATTCTTTCTGATGCAGGATGAGTATTTATCTGATCTCTATCAATTCAATTCCAAGGAGCCGGAGTATGAGAATTACTTCATCCAGGTGAATATTCAGCGATTGTGATATGAGGAACCAAAATCACCGCCACTTCCATTTTATAACCTGTATTGGGGGAATTATTATCACAATTCTACACCAGAGTGTGCCAAGAGGGCAGTCAGTGGTGCCCACGCAGAGGACAGTCAGCGGTGCCCCCGCAGAGGGCAGTCAGCGGTGCCCCCGCAGAGGGCAGTCAGCGGTGCCCCCGCAGAGGGCAGTCAGCGGTGCCCCCGCAGAGGGCAGTCAGCGGTGCCCCCGCAGAGGGCAGTCAGCGGTGCCCCCGCAGAGGGCAGTCAGCGGTGCCCCCGCAGAGGGCAGTCAGCGGTGCCCCCGCAGAGGGCAGTCAGCGGTGCCCCCGCAGAGGGCAGTCAGCGGTGCCCCCGCAGAGGGCAGTCAGCGGTGCCCACGCAGAGGGCAGTCAGCGGTGCCCACGCAGAGGGCAGTCAGCGGTGCCCACACAGAGGGCAGTCAGCAGTGCCCACACAGAGGGCAGTCAGTGGTACCCGCTTAGGGCTCAATAAGCAATGTCCAGCTAGAGCTCAGACAGCGGTGCCCACACAGAGGGCAGTCAGTGGTAGCCGCTTAGGGCTCAATAAGCAATGTCCACCTAGAGCTCAGACAGCGGTGCCCACGCAGAGGGCAGTCAGTGGTACCCACTTAGGGCTCAATAAGCAATGTCAATCTAGAGCTCAGACAGCGGTGCCCACGCAGAGGGCAGTCAGTGGTACCCGCTTAGGGCTCAATAAGCAATGTCCACCTAGAGCTCAGACAGCGGTGCCCACGCAGAGGGCAGTCAGTGGTACCCACTTAGGGCTCAATAAGCAATGTCCATCTAGAGCTCAGACAGCGGTGCCCACACAGAGGGCAGTCAGTGGTACCCGCTTAGGGCTCAATAAGCAATGTCCACCTAGAGCTCAGACAGCGGTGCCCACGCAGAGGGCAGTCAGTGGTACCCACTTAGGGCTCAATAAGCAATGTCCATCTAGAGCTCAGACAGCGTTGCCCACACAGAGGGCAGTCAGTGGTACCCGCTTAGGGCTCAATAAGCAATGTCCATCTAGAGCTCAGACAGCGGTGCCCACACAGAGGGCAGTCAGTGGTACCCGCTTAGGGCTCAATAAGCAATGTCCACCTAGAGCTCAGACAGCGGTGCACACACAGAGGGCAGTCAGTGGTACCCACTTTGAGCTCTAGGTGGACATTGCTTATTGAGCCCTAAGTGGGTACCACTGACTGCCCTCTGTGTGTGCACCGCTGTCTGAGCTCTAGGTGGACATTGCTTATTGAGCCCTGACAGCGGTGCACACACAGAGGGCAGTCAGTGGTACCCGCTTAGGGCTCAATAAACAGTGCCCACCTAGAGCACAGACAGTGGTGCCCATACAGAGGTCAGTCAGCAGTGCCCGCTTAGATCTCAATAAGCAGTGCCCACTGTAAGGTGGCTAATGGTCGTGTGGTCGATGGGAGATATGTGTCACAGAGATGGCTGACCTCTGTGATGTAACCCGCAGTGTTTCTCTAGAGCACGTAAGCACTAAGAGGACTGATTGGTGCACCTGGAACCGGACTATGGGTAGCTTGGAGAGATGGGCGGGTCCAGCTACCCACATAGCTATAAAATGGAGGCCGTTTGTTTGGCACATGGTCTGTGTGTTTGGAGGGAGAAGACTTCCTGTGTGTTGTGGTCTCCAGACCGAGCCAGGATACTGGCCGCTGTCCAGCCTGTGTGCCCACAGGACTGGCTAAGCAGAGACTTGCTTAAAGGACACTTTACTTTGGTTTGCTTGAACCAAACGCTGTTTGTAGTCCTTTTTGCTTTTGCTGGTTTATGATGTAATAAACCGACACGGAGATTTAAAGGAACATGCCTCCTGTTTGCCTCCCGTCGCACCCAAGTGAGTAAAATCCCTACAATTGGTGTTAGCAGTGCGGGCAGCTACAGAAGTGACCGCATGTCCTGGGTGAAGTCTGCCACAAGCCAGCAAGTGACGCCGGACAAAATGGAGGACCTGCTCAAACATCTGTTACAGAAACGAGAGCAGCAGCAGCTGAGCCAGCAGCACATTCAGCAGCAGTATCAGGTACAGCAGGAGACAAACTCCTGATACAGCAGATCCAACAGTAGCAATGCCAGATGGAACTCCTAGCAGGGGAGGTCCGTAGCAGAGAAACCGCTCATCCCTCAGGTCCAGGTGACACATCAGGAAGACAGTAAGAAGAGCTTTGCAAAAGATGACCCCATGCGTTCCTGACTGTTTTTGAGAGGGTGGCAGAGCTGGAGAAATTGCCGCCAGAGCAGTGGGCAGAGGTGCTGGCACCATACTTGATGGGGGAGCCCCAGAAGGCTTACTATGATTTGGCCTTGCAAGACGCCAAGGAATATGGGAAGCTAAAAACAGAAATTTTGGCACGCCTGGGGGTGACAATGACTGTCAGGGCACAGCGGGTCCATCGCTGGGCGTATTACCGTGAGAAACCCCCTCGCTCCCAAATGTTTGACTTACTGCACCTGGTCCAAAAATGGTTGCAGCCGGAGTCCTCTACCCCTGCGCAGATGACAGAACGAGTAGTTATGGACCGGTTTGTACATTCCCTGCCAAGGCCAATGCAGACTTGGATTGCCCAGGATGATCCCTGGAACGCTGATGACCTGGTTGGTCTGGTTGAGAGGTACCAGGGGGTTGAAGGTTCTGTGGGAAAACAGCCCACTCCATATTGGGGGTCCCAGTTGGGGGTGGAGGCCCAAACGGGGGAGGCACGTCCAAGGTCCAAAGGGATGGGGGTGGTGGTGTTCAAGGTCCCTGCGGGAGAGATTATTTGTTGGCGGTGTCACGGCCCAGGCCATGTTGCTGCCTGCTGACCTCTGAACAAATGGACTGCAGCATAGGACGCCGCTGTTCATATTATGTGTATCAGGCCTGCAGTGTGAACTGTCCACCCAGCGAGGGGCCACAAACATGTCCCGTGAAGGTGAATGGTTGTCATGTAACGACACTGCTAAACTCTGCGATTCTGGTGACCCTTGTGAGGTCCACGCTTCCTCTCCTACTGATCCCGGGAAAAAAGGTTGACGTACGGTGCATTCATGGTGATTCTAAGGACTACCCCATGGCCGGAGTGGACATTGAAACGGCCCATGGAACTGTGTCCCACCAGGACTTGTTGCACCCTATTATTATAGGCTGGGACTTTTGTTTATTTTGGGATCTGTGGGGGAAGAGTTCAGGGTTCGCTGGCTCGGATACGAAACCAATCAACTCTGATGAGGTATCACCACACCTAGAGTCAGACTCTTTTCCCTTTTGTGTCCTTGTGAGAGATGAAGAGGTAGTGTCCCCTGAGTCTTGACATTCTGGAGTTAGGGCTGACCAGCGAGATTTTTGGGTCTGCTTAACATAGGGACCTAACTCTGAGGGAATCCTTTAATAATGTCACGGTCATGAATGGGGTTGCACAGGAGCCAGGGGCTGACACAAGGTTTCCCTTGTATATGATAAGTGGGGAGTTGTTGTACCGGGTTACGAAAGTGAGGGAAGAGCTTGTGGAACAGTTGTTGGTGCCGGGGCCCTATAGACGGAATGTGTTGGACATGGCCCATTCACATATCTTGGGGGGACAACTGGGAGTGAAAAAAACACAGGAACGGATCGTGCAGAGGTTCTATTGGCCCTGGTGTCACCGGGAAATATTAAAGTATTGCAGGTCCTGCTCTACGTGACAATTAACCGCCTCCACCTATCACTTTCAAAGTCCCCTCATGCCATTGCCCATTATTGAAGTGCCGTTTGAGAGAATTGCTATGGACTTGGTGGGTCCCCTGGTTAAATCTGCTCGTGGGCATCAATATATATTGGTCATTGTCCGGGACGCACAGGAGATGACATCGGAGAGATCACACAATATCCCACCGCTGCCACCAATTTGTCAGAGACGCACAGAGATGACACCGGGGAGATCACACAATATCTCACTGCTGTCGTCAGTTTGTCAGGAATTCACGAGCACACGGTCCCCACTACTCATTACGTAGGTATCGGCAAGCGACCAGTGAGCATATGGCGTCACACCTCCGGATTCCAACGCGTGGAATATGTGTATACGCCCCCCCTACCGTCACTGTCAGCTTCACGATAGCCCAATTATTATTATTCTCTGCCACCAATGGCCAGATTTGAAATATAATACAGGCCTGGTCGGACGCCTGCGTTCTGGTAGCATATATGGCTTCGGGGGAGGGAACGATTACAGGACAAAAGAAACAGAACTATTAAATTTTATATTTAATCCAAAAGGGAGGCAGTGTTATGAAAAATATACAAGATTTTACAAATGGACATTTACGGTACAGAATAGACAGTTACATAAAATAAACAGGATTACAGAAGAAACTTACTATAGAGTGTTCAGGGACAAATCAGTATAACTGGAGGAGGCG
Source organism: Phyllobates terribilis (assembly GCF_046119375.1). Classification (NCBI taxonomy): domain Eukaryota; kingdom Metazoa; phylum Chordata; class Amphibia; order Anura; family Dendrobatidae; genus Phyllobates; species Phyllobates terribilis. Next base: position 394,543,000 of record NW_027362768.1, on the reverse strand, counting down.
CTCCCCGATTTGATTTCAGCGTTATCGAATGCGATCCATTACTTATAGTATCTATACACCCTGGCAAAGAATGCTCATCTATCCTCCCTGGACTCTTTTATGCCTAAGGGGAGAACTGCCCACACATCCCTTGTGCTGACATCACGGGGCTGGACTCTAGCCTGCACCTTTTATTTAAGATATCTAGTTTTTGGGATAACTTAAAGCCGGTTGATCTCAGAAGCCTAAAAGTGATACCATATTTTCTATGATGATTTTACCTTCATTTAGAGACCACACATGGCGTAGCTGCGATCCATTATTCTGGTGCTCTTGCTACAGCTCCCCAGAGGGGTTTATGGCTACGAAAAAATAAGCATCTTCTTCCTTGGCTGACCCTCCCACTAAAAATATGGGTCCCCTTATTATCAGAATTATGGAACTTGAGCTATTCCATATTTCATATCGGTGCCGGGCATCCTGGGGATCTCTATTAAATTCACTTTTTCGTCCTGGGAAGCAAGGTTCAACAGCTACATGTAAATTGATCGAAAGCCGGTGTCTAATCATCCCCTGCCACTCCCAGGGAGAAAGACCCTCACATTTTAATTAGGTTATAGCTTTACACGTCACTTATGCTGTAGGTGATAATTTGCAGAGACAGATGGGTCGTATTTTCTTAATATCTCCCTGACAGTCATCCTGGACCAATATATATCCACACGCTATCCTGAAGCGATCCCCCTGAGAAACTCCTCCGCAAAGAGTATGGCCTGCGAATTGGTCCCTTTTTTTTCCCAGACAGGTTTACCAAAGGAGATCCTGACCGACCAGGGAACACCTTTTATGAGTAAGGTGATGAGGGAGTTATGCAAGGTCCTGCAAATCTCCCAACTGAGGACTTCAGTGTGCCATCCTCAGACAGATGGCCTTGTGGAAAGGTTTAATAAAATGCTGAAGAGTATGCTGAGGAAAGCCATAGAAAAGGACAGTAGAGACTGGGACTGTCTCCTACCGTATCTGTTGATCTCCATCCATGAGGTTCCACAGGCCTCTACGGGGTTCTCGCCATTTGAACTCTTTTATGGCCGACATCTGCGAGGTCGTCTTGATATAGTAAAGGAAACCTGAAGCGTCATCGAGCACGTTGCACTGATGCAGCAGAGGATTGCGAAGGTGATGCCCATCGTAAAAGGACATCTCCTCCAGGCACAAGAAGCTCAGGCCAGGGTCTACAACCAGTCAGCCAGAGTGAGGTAGTTCAATCCGGGAGACCGAGTCCTCGTGCTAATGCCTACCGTTGAGAGTAAATTCGTGGCCAAGTGGCAAGGGCCGTATGTGGTGGTGGAGAATCTTGGTGATGTGAATTATAAGATTCATCAACCAGGAAGATGGAAACCACATCAGATCTACCACGTCAGCCTCATCAAGCCATGGCAAGACAGAGAGCCGGCTGAAACTCTGTGCTTGCTGGGCAAGCCAGAAGGAGAGGTTGGAGGTGTCGCCATAGCGGAGACTCTGTCGAAGGCCCAAAGACAGCAGTGTCGGGAGTTGCTGCAGAAGAACAGGGAACTGTTCTTGGAATTGCCGGGGTGCACAAAGGTTGTAGAATACGAAGTTCTGACAGAGCCATATGTGCGCGTAAACTTGAAGCCCTATCGAATTCCGGAGGCTCGACGGGAATTGATCTCCAAGGAGGTGGAGCATATGCTGAAACTTGGGGTCATTGAGGAATCCAAGAGCGGTTAGTCGAAACCGATTGTCCTGGTCTCAAAACCCGAATGGAGATTCTGCAATGACTATTGGAAGTTGAATGAGGTCTCCAAATTTGATGCATATCCAATGCCGCGTGTCGATGGGCTGATCGAGAGACTTGGACCAGCAAGGTACATAATGTTGATTTAGGAGCAGTCCTTTCCCAGGACATACACGGGGAGTAGCACCCTGTTCTCTACCTGAGTAGGCAGCTGTCTTCATGTGAAAAGAATTATGCTGTCATAGAAAATCAATGCTCGGCCATAAAGTGGATGGTGGACACGCTTCGGTTCTTTCTATTGGGACGAAAGTTTAAATTGGTATCAGACCATGCCCCACTCAGATAGATGAGGGAAAGAAAGGGAAAAAATGGGTCACCCGCTGGTTCTTAGCCCTACAAGATTTCAACTTCCATGTAGAACATAGAGCAGGGAAGCTACATGGTAATGTCGATGTTCTCTTGAGAATCCCCTGTTTGGTAGTAGAAGGTGCCAAGCCCCACGGCTTTAGGCAGAGGAGGAGGTATGTAAGGTGGCTAATGGTCGCATAGTCGATGGGAGGTATGTATCACAGAGATGGCTGTCCTCTGTGATGTAACCCGGTGTGTTTCTCTAGTGTATGTAAGCACTAAGAGAACTGATTGGTGCACCTGGGACCGGGTTATGGGTAGCTTGGAGAGATGGGTGTGTCCAGCTACCCAAATACCTCACATCTGGGTGTGGTTAACCTATAAAATGGAGGCCGTTTGTTTGGCACATGGTCTGTGTGTCTGGAGGGAGAAGGCCTCCTGTGTGTTATCTCCGGACTGAGCCTGTTATGATCTGCAACATAAACTAAGGAAAGAATGGGAAAAGCTGTCCCTACAGTAAGACTAAGCTGAATCCCTATTATGTAGCGGTCAGCCTGTTCCTTGTGAACAGACCCGCCTTCCTCCTCGGCTAGTCTGAACGGAGACCTATAGAATAAAGGGAGGGGTCCCTAAAAGAACTAAGGACTGGGACAAAAATGGGACACCTCCTAACAGAAGTTGTTGCAGAGCAAAAAGACAAACTGACAAAAAGTACTAGAGGTCCAAGAGGACCAAGCAAACTAGACAGAGATAGGCAACGAAGCACCTGGCTAGAGAGACAGGCAAAAAACACTGAAGTCCAGCAAAGCCAGAAGGGCGGAGCTGGAATATAAAGGCAGATGGTCACGTGACCGCAAAACACAAGATAGCAAACAACTAACAGGAGGGTTCTAACAGTACCCCCTCTTCTATGAGGATCCTCCAGGCCCAGGTCTATCAGGAAACCTCCTGTGGAAAGCTTTAACAAGCCTAGGAGCAGAGACATCATCCGCCCTTACCCAGGAGTTGTCTTCGGGACCGAAACCCTTCCAGGAGACAAGATACTGTAATATCCCTCTAAGAAATTTCATATTCACCGTCTTCCACCACAGGAGGAACTGTGACAGTGACGTCCCTATCAGAAACGTCAGCCTTTTTCAACAAGGAAACATGAAACACAGGATTAATCTTCCAGGAAGAAGGGATATCCAACCTGACAGCAGACTGGTTAACAATCTGAAGCACTTTAAATGGACCCACAAACTTAGGACCCACTTTTTTAGAGGGAATCCTCAACCGCAGGTTCTTCGAGGACAACCAAACCATGTCACCCACAGTAAACAAAACCTCCTTACGTTTCCTGTCAAAATACTTCTTGGACTTCTTGTTAGCCTCTTGCAGGTTACAACGTACATTAGTCCAAACTCTCTCCAAATCACCGGAAAAATTCTCCTCCTCCGGCACCGCCGACCTCAATTTGGAGAACGAACCAAAAGATGGATGTCTCCCAGTGCAACAAAAAAAAGGAGAACACCCAGCAGAGGAGGATGTATGGTTGTTAAGAGCAAATTCTGCGAGAGGCAGAAACTCAGACCACCCCTCTTGATTGTCCGCCACAAAACAACGCAAGAACTGCTCAACATCCTGGTTCTCTCTTTCAGTCTGTCCATTAGACTCAGAATGATAACCAGACGAAAATGACAAATGGACTCCCAACCTGTCACAAAAAGCACGCCAAAAGCGAGCCACAAACTGAGGTCCCCTATCAGAAACAATATCCGTGGAAGCGCCATGGAGCTTGACAATCTCCTTAGCAAACGCCTTAGCGAGTGTCTTGGCGCAGGGCAACTTAATGAATGGAACCAAATGACACATCTTACTAAAACGGTCCACGACCACCCAGATGACCGTAAAACCCTCAGACCCAGGAAGATCAGTAATAAAATCAATAGAGAGATGTGTCCAAGGCGCACTAGGAACCTCCAGAGGGCAAAGCAACCCCGCAGCAGGGGTATGGGAAGCCTTTGACCTAGCACACACAGTACACTGATGCACCCACTTAATGACTTCCTTCTGCCATCCAGGCCACCAAAAACTGCGACTGATAAGTCTCTTAGTCTCCGAAACTCCTGGATGACCTGCCAACCGAGACTCATGACACTCCACAAACAAATCTCTCCTAAAGGCTTTAGGCACGAACAACCTACCATGGTTCTCCGCTATCAGAGCAGATTTTCTGGAAACTAGGACCTGAAGTTACAGGAGTTTTTACATCATTGACCCTGGACCTTATTCTCCTGTCCACACGAACAGCTAGCTGCATAGCTTCCTGTAGAGTCTCAGGTGCAGAGAATGCAATTAGCAAATCCTTAACCCTTTCACTCAGACCAGCAAGAAATAAACTTTTCAGCACCGAATCATTCCACTTAACTTCTGAAGCCCATCTCCTGAAGTGTGTGCAATAAATTTCAACATCATCTGACCCCTGATTCAAACGCCTGAGTTCTGATTCAGCAGATGAGATTAGATCAGGATCGTCATACAATAGCCCCATAGCAGAAAAAAATTCCTCAACAGAACTTAAACACGGATCATTAGGTTGGAGAGAAAAGGCCCACCCCTGTGGTTCTTTGCGCAAAAGTGACATAATAAAACCAATGCGCTGTGATTCATTCCCAGAGGACCTCTGTCTCAAACGAAAATATAACAAGCAAGCATTTTTAAAGGAAAAAAAATCTTGCTGTTTACCATAAAAAATATCAGGAAATCCTACCTTCGGTTCCACAAAATGCGCTCCAGGACAGCTACTCACGTGTTGCTGAAGCTCGGCCACCTCCAGAGACAATCCCTGCAGGCTTTGAGCCAAATCCTGGACGGAAACCATATTGATCCCCGAATTTCTTTCCTTTTAGTTTTTTTTTTTTTTTTTCGGCTGGACTTACTGTTATGATCTGCAACATAAACTAAGGAAAGAATGGGAAAAGCTGTCCCTACAGTAAGACTAAGCTGAATTCCTACGATGTAGCGGGCAGCCTGTTCCTTGTGAACAGACCCGCCTTCGTCCTCGGCTAGTCTGAACGGAGACCTATAGAATAAAGGGAGGGGTCCATAAAAGAACTAAGGACTGGGATAAAAATGGGACACCTCCTAACAGAAGTTGTTGCAGAGCAAAAAGACAAACTGACAAAAAGTACAAGAGGTCCCAGAGGGCAAAGCAAACTAGACAGAGAAAGGCACAGAAGTACCTGGCTAGAGAGACAGGCAAAAAACACTGAAGTCCAGCACAGCCAGAAGGGCGGAGCTGGAATATATAGGCAGCTGGTCACTTGACCGCAAAACACAAGATAGCAAAAAACTAACAGGAGGGTTCTAACAGAGCCTGTGAGCTGAACACAACCCAGCCTGTGTGCCCACAGGACTGTCTAAGCAGAGACTTGCTTAAAGGACACTTTACTTTATTTTGCTTGAACCAAAGGCTGTTTGTATTCCTTTTTGCTTTTGCCGACACAGAGATTTAAAGGAACATGCATCCTGTTTGCCTCCCATCGCACCCAAGTGAGTAAAATCCCTACACCACCTAGAGCGCAGACAGTGATTCCCACACAGAGGGCAGTCATCGGTGCCTGCTTAGGGCTCAATAAGCAGTACCCACCTAGAGGGCAATCAGCGGTGTCCACACAGACACCTGTTATCTCCTTCTAACAAGGGAGTCTGCTGCATCCTGTTTGTGCATTTTCCTTGAGACCGTGGTGGGTAAATACCATTGGCTTTTTGCTATGTTCCCAGTGTACAGCGTTTGTGCGGTGTCCCAGGTATAGCAGAGTTTGTGTAGTGTTCCTGGTATAGCAGAGTTGTGTTTGGGGTTTCCAGCTAGAGCAGAGTTGTGTTTGGAGCTTCCAGCTAGAGCAGAGTTGTGTTTGGGGCTTCCAGCTAGAGCAGAGTTGTGTTTGGGGCTTCCAGCTAGAGCAGAGTTGTGTTTGGGGCTTCCAGCTAGAGCAGAGTTGTGTTTGGGGCTTCCAGCTAGAGCAGAGTTGTGTTTGGGGCTTCCAGCTAGAGCAGAGTTGTGTTTGGGGCTTCCAGCTAGAGCAGAGTTGTGTTTGGGGTTTCCAGCTAGAGCAGAGTTGTGTTTGGGGCTTCCATCTATAGTAAATCTTTGTACATTTAGATCTTTACAGTTTTCTTCCTCTGTCTTCAGCTCTTGGAACTACAAGCAGAATATCACAGAAAATCCCTTGCTTATCTGACGGAGGCACTCGGAGAGCTGAGAGACACTTTGAAGGAGAGTGGTAAGTCTTCACTCCGAACTTCTGAAATTCTCCAGTTACCCCAAGTTCAGCTCGACTTAAGGACAAGCCTTCAGGTTATGCCTGTATCAAGGCCGTCATCAAAACTTGTGGTCTATTGTGTAACGCTGGAGGGTGTGTATGACGATACAGCCTATAATGTTAGTTAGCCAGATGATTAGATTTGTTAATCCAAGAGAATTACACTATTGTGTTTTATGTTGATTTATAATTGCATGTGTATTTCTATGGCTCAAGAAGGACACACGATTATTTGTATAATCCTGAATGTTGTTTCCTCTTTGATTCTGGAACAATGAATGTTTGCTAATTATGTTAAATAACATTTGTGGACCCTGTGGCTTATTGACTCACAAGACAGGAGGACAAACTAAGCAAACTCATTAAATGCTCAAACAATGAGACATGAGGCTGCCCTCCCTAACCCCTCAACCTGTGACTGATGACCTTACACAGATGTAAATATAAACAGGGATGTCTGTAGTGCTGCAGACAAAATCAAGGAGCATCAGAAAGACATTACAAGGAGAATGACAGACACCCTTCAGGAAAGTAGATGAATTGCATGGCAGCTCCATCCAAAGAGACACAGATTTGGATTCTACATAATTCTAGCCTAAGGGTATCAGCCCTGACGGGAAAGATACAGATCTGCTCCACTGACCATCAGAGAGACATGGATACATTTTGGAGAAACCAGGTTGGGACGATGAAGTCACTTGGCCCCATGGATATGTTGTTTGGGGTTGCCAGGAGGGACCCACCGGTCACCTGGAACCCATGGAGACATTACGAGAAGCCAGATTGGGACCCACCAGTCATCTGGCCTCATGGAAACTCTCGGAGAGGCCAGGGTGGGACCCTCTAGTCTCCTGGCCTTGTACCTCGATGGACTGCTAGCTTCCTAAGCTTGCCGCTACCTTCTCTCTGTGGGGGCCCGCCAGAAGTGGGGGGGGGCGCACTGGTTGAGGTAGTCGGCTCTGGTAGTCCAAAAGTCCGCAGCTGTTCTATCCCAGGCAGGCGGAGGAGGAAGGGTGAGACTGTGTAATGTTCCACCATCTTGGGTATTTGCTGGGACTGTTCTGTTTATTGTCCGCTTTGTGGGTCAGTAAAGTATTGCCACGCTGTTTTACCCGCACCCTGTGTTGTCTGAGTAGCATTAAGCCTACGGAAGACCCTGGGTCTTCACAGTGTGGATCCACTGCGCCATGGGCCGGGCTTACCCTGAAGGATGCGTAACGAAGTGTCTACCGGGTCTTCATTAGCGCCTCTATTGGTGAGGATAGGGTTAATACAATTAAATATGCAGCAAACTGCTGCCCCAGCCGCCATCATCACCGGTGATCTTACATAGTGACTCCTAGACCAAAAAAGCATCATGTCAAATTACATCTCTGTTCACATTGCAAGCAAAAACCACATTAAGCAAAACTACAAACATAACAGGTTTGAAATATAAAAAAGAGAGAATATGTATAAATATCAATCCTGACATTCTTTATGACTAAATACATAATTGACAAGAAACTCTAGAAAAATGAAAGCGATGCGCAGGTGCAGGTGCTGTAGTTGCACTACATTACTATACAGCCGCTAAGATGCGCTGTATTTCACCACTGAATATAGGAATTAGAAACTGCATTACTCATATGTAGCTGCATAGACTATCCACAGCGACCGCCTCCTGCTCATCAAACCCACCTCTCCTGGGATTTAGTATTGGATCTGCCCTTTATATTTGGAGCTTTGGCACAGCAGAGGTAAGTCTGGCAGCAGAGGTTCCCAGCTAGAAGTTGGTTGCATTGTTGCTGGCAGATGGGATTTCCCAATTTGATCAAATTGTGCCCTAAATGCCTCAATGTTCTAATTGATTCACCTACAGGTCCATTGAATCAACCACCTGCGGATGTGTATGGAGTCCCTCTGACTGCACACCTTTCTCGGTTTGGGTGTGAAATTGCTGTGCCTATATCTGCCTGTGTAAAAATACTGCTCATGTATGGAATGCATGAAGAGGTGAGGAGCAGAGTGGTTTCTCGGGGAGAGGAGGAGCAGGATACACGCTTGGGGAGAGGGAGAACAGGGTGGATGCTTTTGGAGATAAGAAACAGGTTGGATGCAAGGGTAGATGAGGAGCAAGGTGGACTTTGGAGGAAAGGAGCAGAGTAGGTAGGGAGTGGGAGCAGGATGGATGCTGGGGGAGAGGAGGGGCAGGGTGAATGTTGGGGGGGATAAGGGTGGATGTTGGAGGATAGGAGGGGCAGGGTAGATGTTGGGGGTGAGGAGAGGATCAGGATGGATGTTGAGGGGAGAAGAGGGGCAGAGTGGATGTTGGGGAGGAGGAGGATAAGAGTGGTTGTTTGGGGGAGGAGGGGCACAGTGGATGTTGGGGAGGAGGAGGAGGATAATAGTGGATGTTGGAGGGAGGAGGGGCACGGTGGATGTTGGGGAGGAGGAGGATAAGGGTGGATGTTGGAGGAGAGGAGGGGCAGGGTAGATGTTGGGGGTGAGGAGAGGGTCAGGATGGATGTTGAGGGGAGAAGAGGGGCAGAGTGGATGTTGGGGAGGAGGAGGATAAGAGTGGTTGTTTGGGGGAGGAGGGGCACAGTGGATGTTGGGGAGGAGGAGGATAAGGGTGGATGTTGGGCGGGGAGGAGGGGCAGGGTGGATGTTGAGGGGAGAGAGGAGGGGCAGCGTAGATGTTGGGAAGAAGGGAAGGGTGGATGTTGGGGGGAAGAAGGGAAGGGTGGATGTTGAGGGGAGAAGAGGGGAAAAGTGGATGTTGCGGGGAAGGAGGGGCAAGGTAGTTTTTGGGGGGGAGAGAGAGAGGGGGGCAATGTGGATGTTGGGGGGAGAAGAGGGGCGGCGTGGATGTTGGGGGGAGGAGGGGCAGGGTGGATGTTGGGGGGAGGAGGGGCAGGGTGGATGTTGGGGGGAGGAGGGGCAGGGTGGATGTTGGGGGGAGGAGGGGCAGAGTGGATGTTGGGGGGAGAAGAGGGGCAGCGTGGATGTTGGGGGGGAGGAGGGGCAGCGTGGATGTTGGGGGGAGGAGGGGCAGGGTGGATGTTGGGGGGGATAAGGGTGGATGTTGGGTTGGAGGATAAGGGTGGATGTTGGGTTGGAGGATAAGGGTGGATATTGGGGGAAGAGGAGGGGCATGGTGGATGTTGGCGGAGAGAAAAGGGGCAGAGTGGATTTTGGGGGAGAGAGGAGGATGAGGGTGGATGTTGAGGGAGGAGAAGAGGGTCAGGGTGGATGTTGAGGGAGGAGAAGAGGGTCAGGGTGGATGTTGAGGGAGGAGAAGAGGAGCAGTTTGGATGTTGGAGGAGAGGAGGGGTAAGGTGGATGTTGGAGGAGAGGAGGGGCAAGGTGGATGTTGGGGCGGAGGGGCAGGGTGGGTGTTGGGGCGGAGAGGAGGGGCAGGGTGGGTGTTGGGGCGGAGAGGAGGGGCAGGATGGGGGGTGAGAGGAGGGGCAGGATGGGGGGGTGAGAGGAGGGGCAGGATGGGGGGGTGAGTGGAGGGGCAGGATGGGGGGTGAGTGGAGGGGCAGGATGGGGGGGTGAGAGGAGGGGCAGGATGGGGGGGAGAGAGGAGGGGCTGGATGTGTGGGGGGAGAGAGGAGGGGCTGGATGTGTGTGGGGAGAGAGGAGGGGCTGGATGTGTGTGGGGGGGTGAGGGGACTGGATGTGTGTGGGGGGGAGAGGAGGGGCTGGATGTGTGTGGGGGGGAGAGGAGGGGCTGGATGTGTGGGGGGAGAGAGGAGGGGCTGGATGTGTGGGGGGAGAGAGGAGGGGCTGGATGTGTGGGGGGAGAGAGGAGGGGCTGGATGTGTGGGGGGAGAGAGGAGGGGCTGGATGTGTGGGGGGAGAGAGGAGGGGCTGGATGTGTGGGGGGAGAGAGGAGGGGCTGGATGTGTGGGGGGAGAGAGGAGGGGCTGGATGTGTGGGGGGAGAGAGGAGGGGCTGGATGTGTGGGGGGAGAGAGGAGGGGCTGGATGTGTGTGGGGGAGGAGGGGCAGGGCGGATGTTGGGAGAGGGTGGAGGGGCAGGGCGGATGTTGGGAGAGGGTGGAGGGGCAGGGCGGATGTTGGGAGAGGGTGGAGGGGCAGGGCGGATGTTGGGAGAGGGTGGAGGGGCAGGGCGGATGTTGGTGGAGAGAAGAGGGGCAGAGCGGATTTTGGGGGGCAGAGGAGGGGCAAGGTGAATGTTGGGGATAAAGGTGGATGTTGGGTTGGAGGATAAGGGTGGATGTTGGGTTGGAGGATAAGGGTGGATGTTGGGTTGGAGGATAAGGGTGGATGTTGGGTTGGAGGATAAGGGTGGATGTTGGTGGAGAGAAGAGGGGCAGAGTGGATTTTGGGGGAGAGAGGAGGATAAGGGTGGATGTTGAGGGAGGAGAAGAGGGGCAGGGTGGATGTTGAGGGAGGAGAAGAGGGGCAGGGCGGATGTTGAGGGAGGAGAAGAGGGGCAGGGCGGATGTTGGTGGAGAGAAGAGGGGCAGAGTGGATTTTGGGGGGCAGAGGAGGGGCAAGGTGAATGTTGGGGATAAAGGTGGATGTTGGGTTGGAGGATAAGGGTGGATGTTGGAGAGAAGAGGGGCAGAGTGGATTTTGGGGGAGAGAGGAGGATAAGGGTGGATGTTGGGGGGAGAGGAGGATAAGGGTGGATGTTGGGGGGAGAGGAGGGGCAGGGTGGATGCTGAGGGAGGAGAAGAGGGGCAGGGTGGATGCTGAGGGAGGAGAAGAGGGGCAGGGTGGATGTTGAGGGAGGAGAAGAGGGGCTGGGTGGATGTTGAGGGAGGAGAAGAGGAGCAGTTTGGATGTTGGGGGGAGAGGAGGGGCAGGGTGGATGTTGGGAGGGATGAGGAGGATAAGGGTGGATTTTGGGGAGAGAGGGGGATAACTATGGATGTTGAGCGAGAGGAGGGGCAGGGTGGATGTTGGGGTAGAGGAGGGGCAGTTTGGATGGTGGAGGGGGGGAGAGGAGGATAAGGGTGGATGTTGTGGGGAGAAGAGCGGCAGGGTGGATGTTGGGAGGAGAGGAGGAACGGCACACTGTCATAAGAAACGAGATTCCAGATTTGTTATATCTGGGACTACTATGTCAGGAGTGGGGACTAGTTGTAATGCTGGTCTTTTTCAGCTACCTCTGACTACAGGTCGTTGGAAGATTGAAGGTCTCAGTATCACTAGTGACTCTTCTACCCCCAGGGTCTGTTCCGGCTGGCTGCTGGAGCGTCCGTCTTGAAGAAGTTGAAAGCTCATCTTGATGCTGGAATCAGCGATCTGGGGGAGTTCATGTCTGAACCTCACGCTGTTGCAGGTCAGTAATTTTCTGCTCCTCACAGATCCTTTTGGGGTCTTTACTCCTAGTTTGATTAGTAGGCATACATTTTCTCTGGTTTCATCCGATTCCTCTCCAATGACGCTGTAGATATTACTGGATTTTATGCTAGTCCCACACTGATGTCTATGGAGGATCACTAATAAAGGAAAGGACCCTTTTCCTACAATCATGGCCATGGGTTCCTCTCTTACCCACATGTCAATGTCTACCACCATGTGTATCTCCACTCTCTCTTTTAGGTGCATTAAAGTCCTATCTCCGAGAGCTTCCAGAGCCGCTAATGACATCAGAGCTCTTCAATGACTGGAAGAAAGCTGCCAGGTACCAGACGCCATGCCGGGGTGGTGATCATCAGACTTCTGCTGTTAGGACAATATTTCATCATCTTTGCATTGTCTTCCAGCATCAAAGAGGCTGAAACCCGTCAGGAGAGTTATAGGGAGGTTCTCCGGAGACTTCCTGCTGAAAACTATAACAACCTCAGGTACAACTTCAGGATGGTCAATGCTGGGTGGCTGCAATGATGACCTTAAGAATACACATATTCTACACAGAGAAGTCCTGAGCCACACCGCTTTATCAATGGGCTTGTTCTTTTCCTTTAGTCCCATTTACCCCAGTGTATAACATCTGGCCCCATCGCCCTCGGTGCATAAATTGCGGCCCCTCGACCCCGGTGTGCAGGTTGCGGCCCCTCGCCCCCGGTGTATAGGTTGCAGCCCCTCGCCCCCGGTGTGTAGGTTGCGGCCCCTCGCCCCCAGTGTGTAGCTTAAGGCCCCTCGCCCCCGGTGTGTAGGTTGCAGCCCCTCGCCCCCGGTGTGTAGGTTGCAGCCCCTCGCCCCCGGTGTGTAGGTTGCGGCCCCTCGCTCCCGGTGTGTAGCTTGCGGCCCCTCGCCCCCGGTGTGTAGGTTGCAGCCCCTCTCCCCCGGTGGGTAGGTTGCGGCCCCTCGCCCCCGGTGTGTAGGTTGCGGCCCCTCGCCCCCGGTGTGTAGGTTGCGGGCCCTCGCTCCCGGTGTGTAGCTTAAGGCCCCTCGCCCCCAGTGTGTAGCTTAAGGCCCCTCGCCCCCGGTGTGTAGGTTGCGGCCCCTCGCCCCCGGTGTGTAGGTTGCGGCCCCTCGCCCCCGGTGTGTAGTTGCAGCCCCTCGCCCCCGGTGTGTAGCTTGCGGCCCCTCGCTCCCGGTGTGTAGCTTAAGGCCCCTCGCCCCCGGTGTGTAGCTTAAGGCCCCTCGCCCCCGGTGTGTAGGTTGCGGCCCCTCGCCCCTGGTGTGTAGGTTGCGGCCCCTCGCCCCCGGTGTGTAGGTTGCGGCCCCTCGCCCCCGGTGTGTAAGTTGCGGCCCCTCGCCCCCGGTGTGTGTAGTTGCAGCCCCTCGCCCCCGGTGTGTAGCTTGCGGCCCCTCGCCCCCGGTGTGTAGCTTGTGGCCCCTCGCCCCCAGTGTGTAGCTTGCGGCCCCTCGCCCCCGGTGTGTAGCTTGCGGCCCCTCGCCCCCGGTGTGTAGGTTGCAGCCCCTCGCCCCCGGTGTGTAGCTTAAAGCACCTCGCTCCTGGTGTGTAGCTTAAGGCCCCTCGCTCCCGATGTGTAGGTTGCGGCCCCTCGCCCCCGGTGTGTAGCTCAAGGCCCCTCGCCCCCGGTGTGTAGCTCAAGGCCCCTCGCCCCCGGTGTGTAGCTCAAGGCCCCTCGCCCCCGGTGTGTAGCTCAAGGCCCCTCGCTCCCGGTGTGTAGCTTAAGGCCCCTCGCTCCCGGTGTGTAGCTTGCAGCCCCTCGCCCCCGGTGTGTAGCTTGCGGCCCCTCGCTCCCGGTGTGTAGGTTGTGGCCCCTCGCTCCCGGTGTGTAGGTTGCGACCCCTCGCTCCCGGTGTGTAGGTTGCGGCCCCTCGCCCCCGGTGTGTAGTTCAAGGTCCCTCGCCCCCGGTGTGTAGCTTAACGCCCCTCTCTCCCGGTGTGTAGCTTGCGGCCCCTCGCTCCCGGTGTGTAGCTTGCGGCCCCTCGCCCCCGGTGTGTAGCTTGCGGCCCCTCGCCCCCGTTGTGTAGCTTGCGGCCCCTCGCCCCCGGTGTGTAGCTTGCGGCCCCTCGCCCCCGGTGTGTAGCTTGCGGCCCCTCGCCCCCGGTGTGTAGCTTGCGGCCCCTCGCCCCCGGTGTGTAGCTTGCGGCCCCTCGCTCCCGGTGTGTAGCTTGCGGCCCCTCGCCCCCGGTGTGTAGGTTGCGGCCCCTCGCTCCCGGTGTGTAGCTTGCGGCCCCTCGCCCCCGGTGTGTAGGTTGCAGCCCCTCTCCCCCGGTGTGTAGGTTGCGGCCCCTCGCCCCCGGTGTGTAGGTTGCGGCCCCTCGCTCCCGGTGTGTAGCTTAAGGCCCCTCGCCACCAGTGTGTAGCTTAAGGCCCCTCGCCCCCGGTGTGTAGCTTAAGGCCCCTCGCCCCCGGTGTGTAGGTTGCGGCCCCTCGCCCCCGGTGTGTAGGTTGCGGCCCCTCGCCCCCGGTGTGTAGGTTGCGGCCCCTCGCCCCCGGTGTGTAGGTTGCGGCCCCTCGCCCCCGGTGTGTGTAGCTTGCTGCCCCTCGCCCCCGGTGTGTAGCTTGCTGCCCCTCGCCCCCGGTGTGTAGCTTAAGGCCCCTCGCCCCCGGTGTGTAGCTTAAGGCCCCTCGCCCCCGGTGTGTAGGTTGCGGCCCCTCGCCCCCGGTGTGTAGCTTGCGGCCCCTCGCCCCCGGTGTGTAGGTTGCGGCCCCTCGCTCCCGGTGTGTAGGTTGCGGCCCCTCGCTCCCGGTGTGTAGGTTGCGGCCCCTCGCTCCCGGTGTGTAGGTTGCGGCCCCTCGCCCCCGGTGTGTAGTTCAAGGTCCCTCGCCCCCGGTGTGTAGCTTAACGCCCCTCGCTCCCGGTGTGTAGCTTGCGGCCCCTCGCTCCCGGTGTGTAGCTTGCGGCCCCTCGCCCCCGGTGTGTAGCTTGCGGACCCTCGCCCCCGTTGTGTAGCTTGCGGCCCCTCGCCCCTGGTGTGTAGCTTGCGGCCCCTCGCCCCCGGTGTGTAGCTTAACGCCCCTCGCTCCCGTTGTGTAGCTTGCGGTCCCTCGCCCCCGGTGTGTAGCTTGCGGCCCTTCGCTCCCGGTGTGTAGCTTGCGGCCCCTCGCTCCCGGTGTGTAGCTTGCAGCCCCTCGCCCCTGGTGTGTAGCTTGCAGCCCCTCGCTCCCGGTGTGTAGGTTGCGGCCAATCGCTCCCGGTGTGTAGCTTGCGGCCCCTCGCTCCCGGTGTGTAGCTTGCGGCCCCTCGCTCCCGGTGTGTAGGTTGCGGCCCCTCGCCCCCGGTGTGTAGGTTGCGGCCCCTCGCCCCCGGTGTGTAGCTTGCGGCCCCTCGCCCCCGGTGTGTAGCTTGCGGCCCCTCGCCCCCGGTGTGTAGCTTGCGGCCCCTCGCCCCCGGTGTGTAGCTTGCGGCCCCTCGCCCCCGGTGTGTAGCTTGCGGCCCCTCGCCCCCGGTGTGTAGGTTGCGGCCCCTCGCTCCCGGTGTGTAGGTTGCGGCCCCTCGCCCCCGGTGTGTAGCTTGCGGCCCCTCGCCCCCGGTGTGTAGCTTGCGGCCCCTCGCCCCCGGTGTGTAGGTTGCGGCCCCTCGCTCCCGGTGTGTAGCTTGCGGCCCCTCGCTCCCGGTGTGTAGCTTGCGGCCCCTCGCCCCTGGTGTGTAGCTTGCGGCCCCTCGCCCCCGGTGTGTAGCTTGCGGCCCCTCGCCCCCGGTGTGTAGCTTGCGGCCCCTCGCCCCCGGTGTGTAGCTTGCGGCCCCTCGCCCCCGGTGTGTAGCTTGCGGCCCCTCGCCCCCGGTGTGTAGCTTGCGGCCCCTCGCCCCCGGTGTGTAGCTTGCGGCCCCTCGCCCCCGGTGTGTAGCTTGCGGCCCCTCGCCCCCGGTGTGTAGCTTGCGGCCCCTCGCCCCCGGTGTGTAGCTTGCGGCCCCTCGCCCCCGGTGTGTAGCTTGCGGCCCCTCGCCCCCGGTGTGTAGGTTGCGGCCCCTCGCCCCCGGTGTGTAGCTTGCGGCCCCTCGCCCCCGGTGTGTAGCTTGCGGCCCCTCGCCCCCGGTGTGTAGCTTGCGGCCCCTCGCCCCCAGTGTATATCCTCTGGACCCCTGCTATGCAGTCAGTTTGTTTTGATGAAGGTTGGAGCGAGCGGCCGGTGGTCCCGGATTCCAGCGCGGTCCTGTAATAGGAGCCATCTGTGTCTCGAGTCCGTTGATGACATTTCTTCTCTCCGTCACCAGAGTGGTGTCATTGATGGAGCATGCGTCACCACCCACAGGAACGGGCCGATTCCTTTATTACCGCTCATCCTGGGCTCTTCTCTTATCTTCTTCTGTCTTTTTTCACTGTCTCAATTATTTTTTATCGATTGACCTCGCCCCTGGTGTGTAGCTTGCGGCCCCTCGCCCCCGGTGTGTAGGTTGCGGCCCCTCGCCCCCGGTGTGTAGCTTGCGGCCCCTCGCCCCCGATGTGTAGCTTGTGGCCCCTCGCCCCCGGTGTGTAGCTTGCGGCCCCTCGCCCCTGGTGTGTAGCTTGCGGCCCCTCGCCCCCGGTGTGTAGGTTGCGGCCCCTCGCCCCCGGTGTGTAGCTTGCGGCCCCTCGCCCCCGGTGTGTAGGTTGGGGCCCCTCGCTCCCGGTGTGTAGCTTGCGGCCCCTCGCCCCCGGTGTGTAGCTTGCGGCCCCTCGCCCCCGGTGTGTAGCTTGCGGCCCCTCGCCCCCGGTGTGTAGGTTGCGGCCCCTCGCTCCCGGTGTGTAGGTTGCGGCCCCTCGCCCCCGGTGTGTAGCTCAAGGCCCCTCGCTCCCGGTGTGTAGCTTAACGCCCCTCGCTCCCGGTGTGTAGCTTAACGCCCCTCGCTCCCGGTGTGTAGCTTGCGGCCCCTCGCCCCCGGTGTGTAGCTTGCGGCCCCTCGCCCCCGGTGTGTAGCTTGCGGCCCCTCGCCCCCGGTGTGTAGCTTGCGGCCCCTCGCCCCCGGTGTGTAGCTTGCGGCCCCTCGCCCCCGGTGTGTGTAGCTTGCGGCCCCTCGCCCCCGGTGTGTAGCTTGCGGCCCCTCGCCCCTGGTGTGTAGCTTGCGGCCCCTCGCCCCCGGTGTGTAGCTTGCGGCCCCTCGCCCCCGGTGTGTAGCTTGCGGCCCCTCGCCCCCGGTGTGTAGCTTGCGGCCCCTCGCCCCCGGTGTGTAGGTTGCGGCCCCTCGCCCCCGGTGTGTAGGTTGCGGCCCCTCGCCCCCGGTGTGTAGGTTGCGGCCCCTCGCCCACGGTGTGTAGCTTGCGGCCCCTCGCCCCCGGTGTGTAGCTTGCGGCCCCTCGCCCCTGGTGTGTAGCTTGCGGCCCCTCGCCCCCGGTGTGTAGGTTGCGGCCCCTCGCCCCCGGTGTGTAGCTTGCGGCCCATCGCCCCCGGAGTGTAGGTTGCGGCCCCTCGCTCCCGGTGTGTAGGTTGCGGCCCCTCGCCCCCGGTGTGTAGGTTGCGGCCCCTCGCTCCCGGTGTGTAGGTTGCGGCCCCTCGCCCCCGGTGTGTAGCTCAAGGCCCCTCGCTCCCGGTGTGTAGCTTAACGCCCCTCGCTCCCGGTGTGTAGCTTAACGCCCCTCGCTCCCGGTGTGTAGCTTAACGCCCCTCGCTCCCGGTGTGTAGCTTAACGCCCCTCGCTCCCGGTGTGTAGCTTGCGGCCCCTCGCTCCCGGTGTGTTGCTTGCGGCCCCTCGCCCCCGGTGTGTAGCTTGCGGCCCCTCGCCCCCGGTGTGTAGCTTGCGGCCCCTCGCCCCCGGTGTGTAGCTTGCGGCCCCTCGCCCCCGGTGTGTGTAGCTTGCGGCCCCTCGCCCCCGGTGTGTGTAGCTTGCGGCCCCTCGCCCCTGGTGTGTAGCTTGCGGCCCCTCGCCCCCGGTGTGTAGCTTGCGGCCCCTCGCCCCTGGTGTGTAGCTTGCGGCCCCTCGCCCCCGGTGTGTAGCTTGCGGCCCCTCGCCCCCGGTGTGTAGGTTGCGGCCCCTCGCCCCCGGTGTGTAGGTTGCGGCCCCTCGCCCCCGGTGTGTAGCTTGCGGCCCCTCGCCCCCGGTGTGTAGCTTGCGGCCCCTCGCCCCCGGTGTGTAGCTTGCGGCCCCTCGCCCCTGGTGTGTAGCTTGCGGCCCCTCGCCCCTGGTGTGTAGCTTGCGGCCCCTCGCCCCCGGTGTGTAGCTTGCGGCCCCTCGCCCCCGGTGTGTAGCTTGCGGCCCCTCGCCCCCGGTGTGTAGCTTGCGGCCCCTCGCCCCCGGTGTGTAGCTTGCGGCCCCTCGCCCCCGGTGTGTAGGTTGCGGCCCCTCGCCCCCGGTGTGTAGGTTGCGGCCCCTCGCTCCCGGTGTGTAGGTTGCGGCCCCTCGCCCCCGGTGTGTAGCTCAAGGCCCCTCGCCCCCGGTGTGTAGCTTAACGCCCCTCGCTCCCGGTGTGTAGCTTAACGCCCCTTGCCCCCGGTGTGTAGCTTGCGGCCCCTTGCCCCCGGTGTGTAGCTTGCGGCCCCTCGCCCCCGGTGTGTTGCTTGCGGCCCCTCGCCCCCGGTGTGTAGCTTGCGGCCCCTCGCCCCCGGTGTGTAGCTTGCGGCCCCTCGCCCCCGGTGTGTGTAGCTTGCGGCCCCTCGCCCCCGGTGTGTGTAGCTTGCGGCCCCTCGCCCCCGGTGTGTAGCTTGCGGCCCCTCGCCCCCGGTGTGTAGCTTGCGGCCCCTCGCCCCCGGTGTGTAGCTTGCGGCCCCTCGCCCCCGGTGTGTAGCTTGCGGCCCCTCGCCCCCGGTGTGTAGCTTGCGGCCCCTCGCCCCCGGTGTGTAGCTTGCGGCCCCTCGCCCCCGGTGTGTAGCTTGCGGCCCCTCGCCCCTGGTGTGTAGCTTGCGGCCCCTCGCCCCCGGTGTGTAGCTTGCGGCCCCTCGCCCCCGGTGTGTAGCTTGCGGCCCCTCGCCCCCGGTGTGTAGGTTGCGGCCCCTCGCTCCCGGTGTGTAGCTTGCGGCCCCTCGCCCCCGGTGTGTAGCTTGCGGCCCCTCGCCCCCGGTGTGTAGCTTGCGGCCCCTCGCCCCCGGTGTGTAGCTTGCGGCCCCTCGCCCCCGGTGTGTAGCTTGCGGCCCCTCGCCCCCGGTGTGTAGGTTGCGGCCCCTCGCTCCCGGTGTGTAGCTTGCGGCCCCTCGCCCCCGGTGTGTAAACAGACAGGTGTGCACCTCTCCAAATGCAACATGATATCCGCTAACAAATTGTCGGCTCAAATTGTTAGCGGATATCATGTTGCATTTGGAGAGTCCCTGTGTGCCCAAACATTGGAGCTCCCCCACAAGTGACCCCATTTTGGAAACTAGACCCCCCAAGGCACCTATCTAGATGCATAGTGAGCACTTGGAACCCCTAGGTGCTTCACAAATTGATTCATAAAAATGAAAAAGTGTTTTTTTTTTTCACTTTTTCATTATTACAAATCAATTTGTGAAGCACCTGGGGGTTCCAAGTGCTCACTATGCATCTAGAAAGGTGCCTTGGGGGTCTAGTTTCCAAAATGGGGTCACTTGTGGGGGAGCTCCAAAGTTTGGGCACAGAGGGGCTCTCGAAACGCAATGTGGTGTCCGCTAACAATTTGAGCCGATTTTGCATTCAATTTGTTAGCGGATACCATGTTGCATTTAGAGAGTCCCTGTGTGCCCAAACATTGGAGCTCCCCCACAAGTGTCCCCATTTTGGAAACTAGACCCCCCAAGGCACCTATCTAGATGCATAGTGAGCAGTTGGAACCCCCAGGTGCTTCACAAATTGATTCGTAAAAATGAAAAAGTGTTTTTTTTTTCACTTTTTCATTTTTACGAATCAATTTGTGAAGCACCTGGGGGATGCAACTGCTCACTATGCATCTAGATAGGTGCCTTGTGGGGTCTAGTTTCCAAAATGAGGTCACTTGTGGGGGAGCTCCAATGTTTGGGCACACAGGGGCTCTCTAAACGCAACATGGTGTCCGCTAATTATTCAAGCAAATTTTACAATCAAAAAGTCAAATGGCGCTCCTTCCCTTCCGAGCTCTACAGTGCGCCCAAACAGTGTTTTTTCCCCAAATATTGGGTATCTGCGTGCCCAGGGGAAATTGCACAACAAATTTTGCGGTCCATTTTTTCTTGTTACCCCTGTGAAAATAAAAAAAATTGGGTCTAAAGTAACATTTTTGTGAAAAAAGTTAAATGTTCATTTTTTTCTTCCACATTCAAAAAATTCCTATGAAGCACCTGAAGGGTTAATAAAGTTCTTGAATGTGGTTTTGAGCACCTTGAGGGGTGCAGTTTTTAGAATGGTGTCACTTTTGGGTATTTTCTGTCATAAAAGACCCCTCAAAGTGACTTCAAATGTGATGTGGTCCCTAAAAAAAATGGTTTTGGAAATTTTGTTGGAAAAATGAGAAATCGCTGGTCAACTTTTAACCCTTATAGCTCCCTAACAAAAAAAAATTTTGGTTCCAAAATTGTGCTGATGTAAAGTAGACATGTGGGAAATGTTATTTATTAACTCTTTTGTGTGACATATCGCTCTGATTTCAGGGCATAAAAATTCAAATTTTGAAAATTGCAAAATTTTCAAAATTTTCGCCAAATTTCCGTTTTTTTCACAAATAAACTCAAGTGATATCGAAGAAATTTTTCCACAATCATGAAGTACAATATGTCACGAAAAACAATCTCAGAATCAGGGGGATCCGTTGAAGCGTTCCAGAGTAATTACCTCATAAAGTGACAGTGGTCAGAATTGTAAAAATTGGCCCGGTCATTAACGTGCAAACCACCCGCGGGGCTTAAGGGGTTAATCCTTAAATGAAAGAAGTTTGGGACCACCAGAAGTCTTCCTAGACCTGACCGTCCAGCCAAACTGAGAAATCGTGGTAGAAGAGCCTTGGTGAGAGGAGGTAAAGAAGAACCCCAAGATCACTATGGCTGAGCTCCAGAGATGCAGTAGGGAGATGGGAGAAAGGTCCACAAAGTCAACTATCACTGCAGCCCTCCACCAGTCGGGCCTTTATGACAAGGTGGCCCGACTGAAGCCTCTCCTCAGTGCAAGACATATGAAAGCCCCCATAGAGTTTGCTCAATAACACATGAAGGACTCCCAGACTATGAGAAATAAGATTCTCTGGTCTGATGAAACGAAGATAGAACTTTTTGGTGATAATTCTAAGTGGTATGTGTGGAGAAAACCAGGCACTGCTCATCACCTGCCCAATACATTCCCAACAGTGAAACATGGTGGTGGCAGCATCATGCTATGGGGGTGTTTTTCAGCTGCAGGGACAGGACGACTGGTTACAATTGAAGGAAATATGAATGCGGCCAAGTACAGAGATATCCTGGATGAAAACCTCTTCTAGAGTGCTCTGGACCTCAGACTTGGCCGAAGGTTCACCTTCCAACAAGACAATGACCCTAAGCACACAGCTAAAATAACAAACGAGTGGCTTCAGAACAACTCTGTGACGATTCGTGACTGGCCCAGCCAGAGCCCTGAACTGAACCCAATTGAGCATCTCTGGAGAGACCTGAAAATGGCGGTCCACCAACGTTCACCATCCAACCTGACGGAACTGGAGAGGATCTGCAAGGAAGAATGGCAGAGGATCCTCAAATCCTGGCGGGAAAAACTTGTGGCATCATTCCCAAGAAGACTCATGGCTGCACTAGCTCAAATGGGGGCTTCTATTCAATACTGAGCAAAGGGTCTGAAGACTTATGACAATGTGAGATTTCAGTATTTCTTTGCAAAAATTTCTACATTTCTGATTTTTTCAGTCTAGATGGGGAAGATGGGGTGCAGAGTGGACTTTACTGAGAAAAATAATGAACTTTATAGAATTTACCAAATGGCTGCAATGAAACAAAGAGTGAAAAATGTAAAGGGGTCTGAATACTTTCCGCACCCACCGTATACACAATTTATTGACGGTCGATGCTGCTGTAATCTGAAGGGTTGTGTATGAGCTCCTTTAGAGGATCTGTAGATATTATACACAAGACTAGATAGAAAATGGATCCAACAATGTGAGGTGTCCACGTCTGCCGGACTTATAAAGCTCATCATGTGCACAGGGGCTAACCCTGATGGGGTCAGGACGGGAGGGACTGCTTACACCCTCGCCCATAGTCTCATCCATCTGAAGATCATTTTATTCCATTCTCTTTTCCTAGATATTTAATGAAGTTTCTGGCAAAGCTGGCCGAACAACAGGCGGTGAACAAGATGACCCCGAGTAACATAGCCATTGTGCTGGGTCCCAACCTCTTGTGGGAGCACAGTGAGGGGTAAGAAGACCACCTGCGGGGTCACACGTCGCTGGCAGGTCCCACTACTATCCTCATCATCCCTTCCTTCCTCCCTTCTAGGGACCCATCGGTGGTTGACATGGCGTCGGCTTCCCCCATCCTGGTCGTCAATGTTGTTGAAGGACTGATAAGTTTCGCTGCTGAACTTTTTCCTGAAGGTAAAACGCTTTTACTAATTCTGTCACAAGTCGTCCATCCTGTTTGCTAGTCCACCATCTTCTGGGCTAAGAGAAGGGCGATGAGGGGCAGCCGGACACGATACGGGATCGGGGCAACCGCGACTATTAACTCCTGAGATGCCAATCGGGGTGTGCTGCTCCGAGGACGCCCCCTTCCGTCTGTTCATCACGCCCAGTAACATGATTACGGGGTGCCAATAGGGTGCCACGTTATCATGGCTGAAGACCCCCATAGCTGCCAAGTTGGCACTTGAGTGATTTCAGGGATATACTACGATAGTAGTGATCAGACGATCGCAGCTTCAAGTTTCCCAAAGGAACAAGTCTTTAAATTAAAAAAATAAAATATATATATATGAAAGTAACATAAAGTTTAGCGTCCACGCTCTTCCCCCTTTAAACCCATAATGACATCCGCCATAGATTTATGGAAGTCGGTAGCGGTGATATGGAGCAGGCTCATGGGTGCCATACCCAGCAGATAACGGCTTCATTCACATGTTGCTTTTATGCTGCTTTTTTTTTTTTTGCAGCCAAAACCTGATCTCTTGGAAGTAAAAAGCTGCAGCCAAAATGCAAGTTTTGCCCCTTATTTTGCTGCTTCTCTTTTCTGCGTTTTTCAGGGCTCCGAACCTCAGCTTTGCTTCCACCTTACAAGCACAAACAATACGAGGCGTAAGGCGCAGTGCACACAAGAAACATTTATAGAAAAACAGCAAATTGGTCGAGGCTTTGATTACTTTCACACATATCACACAAGTAAACTACTAACCCCAACATCCATGCTCATATCGGACACCAAGACATTGTTTATTTATTTTACTCCCTTATATAGCGCCATTAATTCCTCAGCGCTTTACAGACATCATCATCACTGTCCCCATCGGGGCTCACAATCTACATTCCCTATCAGTCTTTGGAATGTGGGAGGAAACCGGAGAACCCGGAGGAAACCCACGCAAACACGGGGAGAACATACAGACCCCCTGCACATAGCGTCCATGGTGGGGTCCAGGACCCCATTGATGCAAAACAGTGCTAACCACTGAGCCACCATACTGTGCTAACCACTGAGCCACTGTAAAGTGCTAAGCACTGAACCAATGTGCTGCCCATTAGGGTTTTTACCGGGAAATCACAGAAATAAATGGGTTTCACATCCTGCTGTAGCTGCATAAACTGATGGCAATGGTTTCTGCTGCATTTTTGCACTTTCTCATTGCTTTCTATGGCTAAAAAATGCAAAAACGCTGAAAGAAGTGACACGCTGCTGTTTTTCAATTCAGTCCGGAAAAATAAAGCGAGTATGTTCATGAGAATTCTGATATCTCAGAGCTTTTGCTAGTACTGTAAAAGCAGCTTTTAATTTGCATAACAAAATGCAGCAACAAAACGCAGCAAAAACGCAACGTGTGAACATAGCTTAAGGCCCCTTTCACACGTCCTGATATTTTCGGTACTGGAAAAAACAGTACCGGAGATGTCCGTGTCTGGCACCTGTGTGCCACATCTGTATCACACGTACCGGAAATCAGCAGTACAGTTCGTGTTGTTCCCAAGAGCCGGGTGCTGGAGGCATCTGTCATCATTGTCCCCCGCCTGCGCTCAGATTAGTGTGAACCAGGGACAATGTTCAGCCCCCGCTGTCTACATTGAGTGTAAAATGAAGAATAAAATAAAAAACACATTATACTCACCTTTACACCTAATTCCCTGAAGCCATTGTCTCCTGTAACCACACCAAAAAATAAAAAAATAACCATATCCCTCACCTGTCTGAAGTGAAAAGAATCCAGTGTCCTACATCGTAATCCATCTGACCAACATTTCTGTATCAAGGTCTGCGGCGGCTTGAGGCAACCGCTCATGCTGAGGAGCAGAGGAGTGTGACTCAGTGAGCACAGAGCAGTTCAGGGGCCTGCTCGCTACAGTGAGTCATTCTGCCCTGCTCCTCAGCGTCAGTGGTCGCCTCAAGCCATCGCTTCTGCTGATGAAGAAATTTCACACAGACGGATTACTAAGTGGGACCCTGGATCATCTACACTTCAGAAAGGTGAGAAAAATTGTGATTTTTTTATTTTCATTTTTGGTTTGGTTACAGGAGACAATGGCTTCAGGAGATTAGGTGCAGAGGTGAGTATAATGTGTTTTTTATTTTATTCTTCATTTTACACTTGCTGGACACAGCAGGGGCAGACTACTACTCTCAGCAATGTCCCCTGCTGACATTGATCTCAGAGCAAGCAGGGGACAATGAAGAGAGTTGCCTTCAGCACCCGGCGCTTGAGAACAGCGCTAACTGTACACTGATTCCCAGCGCCGGTACGTGTGATCCGGATGACACACGGATGTCATCAGTGTGCACGTGTGCGGGACATTTTGCGGCCCGTGCTGCTGATAAATATTGTACATGTCAGCGTGTTTTGCCCACAGACACAAGGTCGATGGAAACACACTGACATGTGCAGTGTGTAAGTGTCTCCAGTAGGTACCGGACACACTGACGTGTTAATGAGGCCTTACACACATCCCGGACCTGTCTCTAACAGCTGCCCGCGACTGCTAGCCTGTTAAATACTGCTGATATTCACAGCCAGCATGGGGGCATCATTCTGTGAGCCCATTGGCACCCCCGTGATACGATTGCCGGCTCCGATGGGTTGCTATGATAGGTGGGGGTCTGTTGAATATCTCGGTGCCTGTCATCATGGAGTTCCTCTGTGATGGGCTTCAGAGACCCTGATTTTTTACTATATGCAGCAATGCTGTGATACTGCTGTATAATGCACAAATGATCAGAGAGATCGCAGGGTCGAGTCCCCTAGGAAAATAATATGAAAAGAAACCCATAGAAGTTCGAATGGCCACCCTTTCCCCCCCAATAATGATAATGAAAAATACACACGTGGTATCGCTGCATCCACAAAAGTCTGATTTATCAAGATGTAAAAAATATAATCAACTCGATCGTTAAACTCTGAAAACAGAAAAAAAAATCAACTGTTTTTTTTTTTTATTGCTGCAACACTAAAACTGGTGGAAGAAGTGATCAAAATGTTCTATCTATCCCAATATGATAGTAATAAAAAGGTCATCTCAATAAATAAGCCCTTGCACAGCTCCATCCACTGATAACTGAAAACCTTACGGGTCTCAGAAGATGGCGACACAAGGAATTCAATATATTAGACTCCGTCAGAGGAGTGCGGTGGTGACCGGCTCCGCTCTCCCGATGGAGAACACATTATATTCAGCCAACAATTAAATATCTGGACAAATACCGGGACACCTCTCGTGAATGTCCTCAGATCTCACCAACCTTCCTCCAATGTTTACTAGGACTCCAGCGTTCTAGACTGGAGGGTGTATGTGGAAACAGAGCCTGGCTTTATCTTTTTTTCCCAGCGCTAGATCAAGAACAAAAGTTCTTCTCAAAAGTAATAAGCCTGATCTAATAAAAGCCAACACAAAGTGGAAAGATCCCAGATGCTCAGATGCCATAATGTGAAGAATTAATGGTTACAGGGGTGATGGGGTGATGGCCTGATAGACATTCAGGATGGATTGGAGAGGAGAGAGTTTGATTAGAAGGACACCGATCAGTAGACGGTTCCCGTACTCTAAACGAGAGTGAATAAGAGTGACAGTAAGAGTTTTTTCAGAGTCAAAGGTGAGAAAAGGTCGGATTCTGGAGAAGTTCTTAAGGTGCAGGTGACAAGAGCGAATAATTGAATAAATGGAAGTTGTGTGTCAAATATGACTCCAAGAGAGCGGGCGTGCTGCTTGGGAGTTATGGTGGCACCACCCAAGGAAATTGCAAAGTCAGATATAGGTAGATTAGTAGAGGGAGGAAAAATAAGGAGTTCAGTTTTGGAGAGATTGTGTCAGATAGAGGGAGGACATGATGTTACAGTGGATGAAGTCTTCTGCTGAAAGTGATTTTCTCCACTGACTCTCAGCACACCTTCAGCAGAGCTGGAGGAAACGTGTCTGCATCGTGTGCCAGGGCTGCCGTCTATGCCGGGTCGTTTTGCGTGTAGCAGGTGCTGCTTCATCCAGGGCGCTCTGCAATGTGTTATAGTGTGACAATGCTAAGTCTGGACAGGAGAGGGAGAGGATGGGAGATAAAGATGACTGTAGATTGTCCATGAGCTGCTGAATATTGATGGCATGTAGATTTCCGTGTGTATGGTAAGTGGGGGTGTCCCTGGAGAGGAGATCGTTCTTGACAGAGAAGGAAAGAAGGTTGTGGTCAGAGAGTGGGAGAGGGGAGTTAGTAAAGTCATGCAGCGAGCAGAGTCATAAGAAGACCAGGTCCAGAGTGTTCCAGTCTTCTTGTAGGAGAGTTAGTAAACCGTGAGAGGCCGAATGAGGAGGTTAGAGAAAGAAGATGAGAGGCAGATTAGGAGAGGGGATCATGAATGGGGATATTAAAGTCGCCCATGATGAGGGTGGGGATGTCACAGGATAGAAAGTGAGGAAGCCACGTAGTAAAGTGATCCAGGAACTGGCGGGAGGAGCCTGGAGGGCGATATACAACCACCACTCGCAGGGAGAAGGGTTTGAAGAGCCTGATGGTGTGGACTTCAAAAGGAAGGAAACACAAGTGAGGGAAGCGAGGGATGACCTGTCAATCACTCTGATCACATTTTGTAGAGGTCGATTTTGGGGTGTCAGAAAACTATGTGACTTCTACAGCACTGAGCGGGTTGACTCCAGGGATTGGACACGTCCCCACAGCAAGCTTCCCATTTCCAGCCACCTCCTGCAGGTAAGTCCATGGATGTGTTGGTGATCTCTACTTCCTGTTTGTGGAACATTAGTATATGGGAGGGGGAAAACTTTTCCAGATGGGTGGTGACCATGGCGGCCATTTTGAACTTGGCCATTTTGGATCCAACTTTATTTTTTTCAATGGGAAGAGGGTCATGTGACACATCAAACTTATTGAGAATTTCAACCTCTCCTGCAGCAGAGTAGTGTGTGAGATATCAGGGTGCGAGACGTCTGTGTGTGTGCGAGATGTCTGTGTGTGTGCGAGATGTCTGTGTGTGTGCGAGACGTCTGTGTGTGTGCGAGACGTCTGTGTGTGTGCGAGACGTCTGTGTGTGTGCGAGACGTCTGTGTGTTTGCGAGACGTCTGTGTGTTTGCGAGACGTCTGTGTGGGTGCGAGACGCCTGTGTGTGTGCGAGACGCCTGTGTGTGTGCGAGACGCCTGTGTGTGTGCGAGACGCCTGTGTGTGTGCGAGACGCCTGTGTGTGTGTGCGAGACGCCTGTGTGTGTGCGAGACGCCTGTGTGTGTGCGAGACGCCTGTGTGTGTGCGAGACGCCTGTGTGTGTGCGAGACGCCTGTGTGTGTGCGAGACGCCTGTGTGTGTGCGAGACGCCTGTGTGTGTGTGTGCGAGACGTCTGTGTACGTGTGTGTGCGTGCGAGACGTCTGTGTACGTGTGTGTACGTGCGAGACGTCTGTGTGTGTGTGCGTGCGAGACGTCTGTGTGTGTGCGTGCGAGACGTCTGTGTGTGTGTGTGCGTGCGAGACGTCTGTGTGTGTGTGTGTGCGTGCGAGACGTCTGTGTGTGTGTGCGTGCGAGACGTCTGTGTGTGTGCGTGCGAGACGTCTGTGTGTGTGTGCGTGCGAGACGTCTGTGTGTGTGTGCGTGCGAAACGTCTGTGTGTGTGTGCGTGCGAGACGTCTGTGTGTGTGTGCGTGCGAGACGTCTGTGTGGGAGACGTCTGTGTGGGGGTGCGAGACGTCTGCGGGGGTGAGACTTCTGCTTGGGTGAGACGTCTTCGGGGGTGTGAGACGTCTGCGGGGGTGTGAGACGTCTGTGCGTACACTTGTCCATTATGCATGTGTATATGATGTGTACCTGCTGAGTGTACAGGGAGTGATTTTACACCCATCAGTATACAGTACTGTATTCTACAGCTATGACATCATTGATTGCTGATGTCACAGCTGTAGAAATGATCCGGATCGTCGTAGGACAGCCGTGATCGTGGATTGCGTATTTGACAACAGACAAGTGAGGAATGTTGTTTGTTTTTTTCAGGAGATCGAGACGCCCTCCATTACTAACCTGGGCTTCATGTCAGCCAATACAAGGCTGATGTGAACCCCAACCCCATTACCCCACTCGCCACCGCTACACGGCAGTGGGCAGTGGGAAGAGCGAGGCTAAGCTCCAGATTTGGCGCATCTTATGGAAGCTCCATTTCTGGGACTGCTGAGGGGTGATGTTAATAGCCGTGGAGGGGTCTAGTATTCATGGCCCCTTCCCTGGCTATTAATATCAGCCTGCAGTTGTCTAGTTTAGCCTTTGCTGGCTAGATTTTATAGGGGGACCCCATGTCAATTTTTTTTCTGGGGTCCTCCTGTAATCTAGCCAGTAAAGGCTAAACAAACAGCTATGTGCTGATATTAATAGCCATAGAACATTGTTGGCTAATGGCCCCTTACGTGGCTACTAATATCAGCCCCCAGCGGTCGGCTTTCCCTCTGCTCTTTATAAAAATGACGCGGGAGCCCACTCCATTTTTTTTTATTTTAGGCTCTGTGTCCATAATTCAGACGTAGCAGCGCTTTGGACGCAAATTTTTGCTGCGTCCAAAATGTTGCATTCTGTTGAACGCAGGTAAATCCACATGTGTTCACTGAACCATGAGGATTTACTGTATTCAATACTTTCTAGTGGTCAAATTTCTGTTGTGGAGACTAGCGACTCTAGAAGAGAATTTGACATGCTGCGGTCCTGAAAGACTCACCGCATGTCAGTGTCCGCGGGTGATCCGCAGCCTCAGATGCACGCATAGCGGACATGGGATCCCATCCACTATGCTGTAACATCTGGACGCTGTATATACACGCAGCGTCAAACCTGCAGCGGCTCCTGACCGTGGCCACGTACCCAAACTCAGCCGCAGCATGTCAACTTCTGTAGCGGACACACTAGTCTCCGCTGCAGATTTTGACCGATTTGAAGTGTCGTTATATGTGCTGGATTCACATTTACCGACAACAAAAGTGCGGCATTATAACTCCGCATTTTGGACGCAACATAAATACGTTGTGTCCAAAGCGCTGCTGAGTGCTGATCGGGGGGACATAGGGGCTAACGAACCAGCTGTGAGATGTGATTTAATGGTCAGGGACCATGTTTGCCTAATGGCATCTTCCCAGGCTGAAAAAACAGCTCACAGCAGTCGCATAAATTACGTGAATAGAAATGCTAATGAAGATTGGGTGAATGGGACTAGCTGACACCCAGCTCTTTTGTTTGGTAATGTCAAGTTGTCAATCAGACCTTTTCATGACCAAACAATGTAAAGAAACACACGCAGTGTAAACACTTTATTTGAAATACAACAGACCCATTCTTTAATCATTTAAATGAACCAAAATACTCACCCCAGTTCTATGGTAATCCGAGGGCTTAAGCAGTGTCCCACCAACTTCATTTAGCTTCATTGATGCTCAAAAACGCTTATCAAATTCTTAAAAAACGTATGTGAAAACGCGTCAAAAATGCATGTAAAAAGCGCATGCGTTTTTTCTGGCAAGGAGAGACAAAAATACTCGGAAATTTCTGCTGCAAATCTGCATCGTGGGCACAAACCCTCACACTAGTTTCATCCAAAGTGAGCAGAGCTGAGGTGGAATGGGGGTTACACGCTGCAGCTCCTCTAATTGGTGACGAGCTGCGGTGTATGTTATGCCATAAATCTTAATCCTGGCCATGGAGGTGTACTTTAAGACACACCAGGCTTCAATAAGAAGCGTGTAATAGATCCAGCGTCTCTCACTCCAGCACATCTCCTCATCAAGCCCTGAATGAACAGCACCGCTCTTGGGTCTTGATGAATCAGGGCCATAGTAGCTGCTGTCTTGCCTTAAAGGGGTTGTCCACTATTCAAACAACCCCTTCTCAATCCCTATGTTTCCCCCAGTATAATATCACCCATAGTCACCTCCAGTGCTGGCGCCATTCCAGCGGTGTCGGCACTGGATCTCCCAGGCATCACGTGATATTGTTATGTCATGTGATCACTGCAGCCAATCAGCGCTTGCTTTGCTTTCCTCTCCTACAGACATAATTGACATCTAGGGGAAGTGAGAGGGCGGCCACAGCTCTCACTTTCTCTGGATATCTGACCTTTCCGCAGGAGAGGAGAGCAAGGGCGGCGCTGATTGGCTGCAGTGATCACATGACATAACAATATCACGTGATGCCTGGGAGATCCAGTGCCGACACCGCTGGAATGGCGCCAGCACTGGAGGTGACTATGGGTGATATTATTGTACTGGGGGAAACAGGGATTCAGAAGGGGTTGTCTGAATAGTGGACGACTCTTTTAAAGGGAATTTGTCATGTGAAAAAACAACATAAATCTGCAGGTTCACAGTGTTCTAAAGGTGCCCTGCCGCCGGGGGGAGTTCACTTTACTTCTCTGATTTTCAGTCATGGAGGGGCGCACCTTCAGTCACCGCTCAGCACATAGTGAACGGCGGCTGTTACCGTGCACCATCACTGACAGCCAGCTCTATACTGAGGCACTGCTGAGCCGGCTGTCAGTCGGTGCCGGCTGTCAGTCAGTGCCGGCTGTCAGTCGGTGCCGGGGGCTATGTACTGAGAGGGGACTGAAGCCGCACCTGTTGCTCCTCTGACCGAAAACTGGAGGCCTCTGGGACGAATAAAGGCCAAATGAACCCCATATGTCTAGAGTTAATAGCATTTTGGGATGTGGCCGGTCCTTTTTAAAGAGTTTGTGTCCCCAGCGTGATGAATAAAATAGAAGCGCACTTCCTTCAGGAGCAGCGCAGCTGTCACCACATTGTCTATGGCACAAGAGCAGGCTGCAGATCATCAACGTCCTGTGATAGTCTGCAGCGCTTATGTGCATAAACAATGTCATGAGATTGCTAGGTGACACCGCACTCGGAGCGGAGGAGGGTCATTGGTCTAGGTGGCAAGAAGGCATTTTTTTTTATTGCGCAAACTAGAAGCATTCAAAAGGGGCTGTCTTCTGGTGAGCAATCCCTTTAATGTGGATACTAAGCGTTTTGTCTGATCAGTGCTGTATTTTTAGCATAGTCTGCAGTGTGATGATGGTCGGCAGTGTGATGATGGTCTGCAGTGTGATGATGGTCTGCAGTGCGATGATGGTCTGCAGTGCGATGATGGTCTGCAGTGCGATGATGGTCTGCAGTGTGATGATGGTCTGCAGTGTGATGATGGTCTGCAGTGCGGTGATGGTCGGCAGTGCGGTGATGGTCGGCAGTGCGGTGACGGTCGGCAGTGCGGTGACGGTCGGCAGTGCGGTTGACGGTCGGCAGTGCGGTTGACGGTCGGCAGTGCGGTTGACGGTCGGCAGTGCGGTTGACGGTCGGCAGTGCGGTTGACGGTCGGCAGTGCGGTGACGGTCGGCAGTGCGGTTGACGGTCGGCAGTGCGGTTGACGGTCGGCAGTGCGGTTGACGGTCGGCAGTGCGGTTGACGGTCGGCAGTGCGGTTGACGGTCGGCAGTGCGGTTGACGGTCGGCAGTGGGGTGACGGTCGGCATTGCGGTGACGGTCGGCATTGCGGTGACGGGCGGCAGTGGGGTTGACGGTCGGCAGTGGGGTGACGGTCGGCAGTGGGGTGACGGTCGGCAGTGGGGTGACGGTCGGCAGTGGGGTGACGGTCGGCAGTGCGGTGACGGTCGGCAGTGGGGTGACGGTCGGCAGTGTGATGATGGTCGGCAGTCGTCTGTGTTGAACTGATGTCTATTCACCCTATGGCCACTTTACATATTTAAAGTGGTTGTTTAACACATTTGATTGGTGTAACAAGTAAAGCAAAATGTCGGCACAACCTGTCAGGGTATGTGCTTGCTGTCGGGGTATGTGCCCGCTGTCGGGGTACGTGCTTGCTGTCGGGGTATGTGCCCGCTGTCGGGGTATGTGCCCGCTGTCGGGGTATGTGCCCGCTGTCGGGGTATGTGCCCCTGTCCGGAGCCGCCTGCGGCCCGACGCTGCAGAGTACCCGCCGGTGGCCATTTATTTTTCACCTGCGGACTTTCCTCCTAGAGGTTCGGTCTATGTGGAAAGCCACATGCGGACCCGCAAGAGGAGTTGACATGCTGCGGCCTGTAAAGACGCTCCACATATCCGTGTCCGCGGGTGGTCCGCGGGTGGTCCGCAGGAGCACGGAGACGCGTAGTGGACATGGGATTTCTACAAATCCACTATGCTGGAACATCTGGACGCTGTATAACACGCAGCCTCAAACCCGCAGCGGCTCCGGATCGTCTGCACATACCCTCAGTGTTCTATGATTTGGGTGACGGACACTCGTATGTGGGCTGATGAGTTTTGTTTTTGTGTCAGGGCTGCTTTTTGGTCCCAGTCCGTTTGTCTGAGAGCAGCGTAATGTAGAGACAGAGAGCCTGATTCCAGGGTTGTGTCACTTGCTCAGCAGCTTGCTGTAGTTTCAATACATTCAGTGTTTTATAAGCAGGAGATTATCACTGCTTGACTAGGTCTCACGTGCAGACCAGTCCGGCTAATCTGTGTAACTCCGCCCCACCACTGATTGGCAGCTTGTTGACAATATACAGTGGGGGAAATAAGTATTTGATCCCTTGCTGTTTTTGTAAGTTTGCCCACTGACACAGACATGAACAGTCTATAATTTTAACATTGAGAGCTAGAAAATCAAAAAAAATCAAGAAAATCACATTGTATAAATGAGATAAATGTATTTGCATTTTGCAGTGAGAAATAAGTATTTGATCCCCTACAAACCATTATGAGTTCTGGCTCCTACAGACCAGTTAGACGCTCCTAATCAGCTCCTTACCTGCAGTATAGACAGCTGTCTTACATAGTCACCCGTATAAATGACTCCTGTCCACAGACTCCATTAATCAGTCAGACTCTAACCTCTACAACATGGGCAAGACCAAAGAGCTTTCTAAGGATGTCAGGGACAAGATCATAGACCTGCACAAAGCTGGAATGGGCTACAAAACCATAAGTAACATGCCGGGTGAGAAGGAGACAACTGTTGGTGCAATAGTAAGAAAATGGAAGAAATACAAAGATTTTCAGTCGACATCGATCTGGGGCACCCTGCAAAATCTCACCTCGTGGGGTATCCTTGATCATGAGGAAGGTGAGAGATCAGCCTAAAACTACACGGGGGAAACTTGTTAATGATCTCAAGGCAGCTGGGACCACAGTCACCAAGAAAACCATTAGTAACACATTACGCCTTAAAGGTTTAAAATCCTGCTGTGCCCGCAAGGTCCCCCTGCTCAAGAAGGCACATGTGCAGGCCCGTCTGAAGTTTGCAAATGAACACCTGGATTATTCTGTGAGTTATTGGGAGAAGGTGCTGTGGTCAGATGAGACAAAAATGTAGCTCTTTGGCATTAACTCAACTCGCCTTATTTTAGAGGAAGAAGGATGAGTACAACCTTAAGAACATCGTCCCAACCGTGAAGCATGGTGGGGGAAACATTATACTTTGAGGGTGCTTTTCTGCAAAGAGGACATGACGAGTACACCGTACTGAAGGGAAGATGGATGGGGTCACGTATCGCAAGATTTTGGTCAACAACCTCCTTCCCTCAGTAAGAGCATTGAAGATGGGTCGTGGCTGAGTCTTCAAGTAAGACAATGACCCAAAACATACAACCAAGGCAACAAAGGAGTGGCTCAAAATAAGCACAGTAAGGTCATGGAGTGGCCTAGCCAGTCTCCAGACCTTAATCCCATAGAAAACTTATGGAGGGAGTTGAAGCTCCAAGTTGCCAAGCGACAGCCTCAAAACCTGAATGATTTAGAGATGATCTGCAAGGAGGAGTGGACCAAAACTCCTCCTGACATGTGCACAACCCTCATCATCAACTACAAACAACGTCTGACTGCTGTGCTGCCAACAAAGGTTTTGCCACCCAGTATTAAATGTTGTTTGCCAGAGGGATCAAATACTTATTTCTCACTGCAAAATGCAAATAAATTTATCTCATTTATACAATGTGATTTTCTTGTTTTTTTGGATATTCTATCTCTCAATGTTAAAATTAACCTACCCTTAAAATTATAGACTGTGCATGTCAGTGGGCAAACTTACAATAACAGCAAGAGATCAAATAATTATTTTCCCCACTGTATAGAGGAAGCTGCCAGTCAGGGGTGTGGGCGGGGTCACATGCAAGAAGCCACCAGTCAGGGGTGTGGGCGGGGTCACACGCAAGAAGCCGCCAGTCAGGGGTGTGGGCGGGGTCACACGCAAGAAGCCACCAGTCAGGGGTGTGGGCGGGGTCACACGCAAGAAGCCGCCAGTCAGGGGTGTGGGTGGGGTCACACAAAGGAAGCCGCCAGTCAGGGGTGTGGGCGGGGTAACACACAAGAGGCTGCCAGTCAGGGGTGTGGGCGGGATTACACCCAGGAAGCTGTCAGGGGTGTGGGCGGGGTCACACACAGGACACTGTCGGGTGTGGGCGGGGTCACACACAAGGCTGCCAGTCAGGGGTGTGGGCGGGGTCACATGCAAGAAGCCACCAGTCAGGGGTGTGGGCGGGGTCACACGCAAGAAGCCGCCAGTCAGGGGTGTGGGCGGGGTCACACGCAAGAAGCCACCAGTCAGGGGTGTGGGCGGGGTCACACGCAAGAAGCCGCCAGTCAGGGGTGTGGGTGGGGTCACACGCAAGAAGCCGCCAGTCAGGGGTGTGGGTGGGGTCACACAAAGGAAGCCGCCAGTCAGGGGTGTGGGCGGGATTACACCCAGGAAGCTGTCAGGGGTGTGGGCGGGGTCACACACAGGACACTGTCGGGTGTGGGCGGGGTCACACACTAGGCTGCTAGTCAGGGGTGTGGGTGGGGTCACACACTAGACTGCTAGTCAGGGGTGTGGGCGGGGTCACACACTGGAAGCTGTCGGGGGTGTGGGCGGGGTCACACACAGGAAGCTGTCAGGGGTGTGGGCGGGGTCACACACAGGACACTGTCGGGTGTGGGCGGGGTCACACACAAGGCTGCCAGTCAGGGGTGTGGGCGGGGTCACACACTAGGCTGCTAGTCAGGGGTGTGGGCGGGGTCACACAAAGGAAGCTGTCAGTCAGGGGTGTGGGCGGGGTCACACACTAGGCTGCTAGTCAGGGGTGTGGGCGGGGTCACACACTGGAAGCTGTCGGGGGTGTGGGCGGGGTCACACAAGGAAGCTGTCGGGGTGTGGGCGGGGTCACACAAGGAAGCTGTCGGGGGTGTGGGCGGGGTCACACAAGGAAGCTGTCGGGGTGTGGGCGGGGTCACACAAGGAAGCTGTCGGGGGTGTGGGCGGGGTCACACAAGGAAGCTGTCGGGGGTGTGGGCGGGGTCACACAAGGAAGCTGTCGGGGGTGTGGGCGGGGTCACACAAGGAAGCTGTCGGGGGTGTGGGCGGGGTCACACAAGGAAGCTGTCGGGGGTGTGGGCGGGGTCACACAAGGAAGCTGTCGGGGGTGTGGGCGGGGTCACACACAGGAAGCTGTCGGGGGTGTGGGCGGGGTCACACACAGGAAGCTGTCGGGGGTGTGGGCGGGGTCACACACAGGAAGCTGTCGGGGGTGTGGGCGGGGTCACACACAGGAAGCTGTCGGGGGTGTGGGCGGGGTCACACACAGGAAGCTGTCGGGGGTGTGGGCGGGGTCACACACAGGAAGCTGTCGGGGGTGTGGGCGGGGTCACACACAGGAAGCTGTCGGGGGTGTGGGCGGGGTCACACACAGGAAGCTGTCGGGGGTGTGGGCGGGGTCACACACAGGAAGCTGTCGGGGGTGTGGGCGGGGTCACACACAGGAAGCTGTCGGGGGTGTGGGCGGGGTCACACACAGGAAGCTGTCGGGGGTGTGGTCGGGGTCACACACAGGAAGCTGTCGGGGGTGTGGTCGGGGTCACACACAGGAAGCTGTCGGGGGTGTGGGCGGGGTCACACACAGGAAGCTGTCGGGGGTGTGGGCGGGGTCACACACAGGAAGCTGTCGGGGGTGTGGGCGGGGTCACACACAGGAAGCTGTCGGGGGTGTGGGCGGGGTCACACACAGGAAGCTGTCGGGGGTGTGGGCGGGGTCACACACAGGAAGCTGTCGGGGGTGTGGGCGGGGTCACACACAGGAAGCTGTCGGGGGTGTGGGCGGGGTCACACACAGGAAGCTGTCGGGGGTGTGGGCGTGGTCACACACAGGAAGCTGTCGGGTGGGCGGGGTCACACAGGAAGCTGTCGGGGGTGTGGGCGGGGTCACACAGGAAGCTGTCGGGGTCACACACAGGAAGCTGTCGGGGGTGTGGTCGGGGTCACACACAGGAAGCTGTCGGGGGTGTGGTCGGGGTCACACACAGGAAGCTGTCGGGGGTGTGGTCGGGGTCACACACAGGAAGCTGTCGGGGGTGTGGTCGGGGTCACACACAGGAAGCTGTCGGGGGTGTGGTCGGGGTCACACACAGGAAGCTGTCGGGGGTGTGGGCGGGGTCACACACAGGAAGCTGTCGGGGGTGTGGGCGGGGTCACACACAGGAAGCTGTCGGGGGTGTGGGCGGGGTCACACACAGGAAGCTGTCGGGGGTGTGGGCGGGGTCACACACAGGAAGCTGTCGGGGGTGTGGGCGGGGTCACACACAGGAAGCTGTCGGGGGTGTGGGCGGGGTCACACACAGCTCAGCATCTTGACCACTTCTACATCTACAACATATAAAACAGAGATTCTATGAAAACTCCACCAAGCAGCCCAGTAAGTGACGTTGCTGGAATCAGGCTCTCTGTCCCTACATCCTGCTGCAGACTACACATTACGCTATTGATGCATTGGTGTCTATTGCAGAGAAGCTGAAGTCCTGACTGATCTTTCATCACCTCTTGTTGAGGCCGGAAGTAACACATCGATTCCACCAGAATTCAGCCCAACTACAGCTCGGAAAGGTGAGAAAAGCCGTTAACGTCTTCATTATCTGGAGACCTCATGCTAAGCACTGAGCCTACTGTGCCGCACTTAGGAACTGGCACCGCCGAGCCTACTGTGCCGCACTAAGAGACTGGCACCACTGAGCCTACTGTGCCGCACTAAGGGACTGGCACCACTGAGCCTACTGTGCCGCACTAAGGGACTGGCACCACTGAGCTTATTGTGCCGCACTAAGGAACTGGCACCGCCGAGCCTACTGTGCCGCACTTAGGAACTGGCACCGCCGAGCCTACTGTGCCGCACTAAGAGACTGGCACCACTGAGCCTACTGTGCCGCACTTAGGAACTGGCACCGCCGAGCCTACTGTGCCGCACTAAGAGACTGGCACCACTGAGCCTACTGTGCCGCACTAAGGGACTGGCACCACTGAGCTTATTGTGCCGCACTAAGGAACTGGCACCGCCGAGCCTACTGTGCCGCACTTAGGAACTGGCACCGCCGAGCCTACTGTGCCGCACTAAGAGACTGGCACCACTGAGCCTACTGTGCCGCACTTAGGAACTGGCACCGCCGAGCCTACTGTGCCGCACTAAGAGACTGGCACCACTGAGCCTACTGTGCCGCACTAAGGGACTGACACCACTGAGCTTATTGTGCCGCACTAAGGGACTGGCACCACTGAGCTTATTGTGCCGCACTAAGGAACTGGCACCGCCGAGCCTACTGTGCCGCACTAAGGAACTGGCACTGCCGAGCCTACTGTGCCGCACTAAGAGACTGGCACCGCTGAGCCTACTGTGCCGCACTAAGGGACTGGCACCGCTGAGCTTATTGTGCCGCACTAAGGGACTGGCACCAATGAGCTTATTGTGCCGCACTAAGGAGCTGGCACCGCCGAGCCTACTGTGCCGCACTAAGGAACTGGCACTGCCGAGCCTACTGTGCCGCACTAAGAGACTGGCACCGCTGAGCCTACTGTGCCGCACTAAGGGACTGGCACCGCTGAGCTTATTGTGCCGCACTAAGGGACTGGCACCGCCGAGCCTACTGTGCCGCACTAAGGAACTGGCACCGCCGAGCCTACTGTGCCGCACTAAGAGACTGGCACCGCTGAGCCTACTGTGCCGCACTAAGGGACTGGCACCGCTGAGCTTATTGTGCTGCACTAAGGGACTGGCACCAATGAGCTTATTGTGCCGCACTAAGGAGCTGGCACCGCCGAGCCTACTGTGCCGCACTAAGGAACTGGCACCGCCGAGCCTACTGTGCCGCACTAAGAGACTGGCACCGCTGAGCCTACTGTGCCGCACTAAGGGACTGGCACCGCTGAGCTTATTGTGCCGCACTAAGGGACTGGCACCGCTGAGCCTACTGTGCCGCACTATGGGACTGGCACCGCTGAGCCTACTGTGCCGCACTATGGGACTGGCACCGCTGAGCTTATTGTGCCGCACTAAGGGACTGGCACCGCTGAGCCTACTGTGCCGCACTAAGGGACTGGCACCGCTGAGCTTATTGTGCCGCACTAAGGGACTGGCACCGCTGAGCTTATTGTGCCGCACTAAGGGACTGGCACCGCTGAGCTTATTGTGCCGCACTAAGGAACTGGCACCGCCGAGCCTACTGTGCCACACTAAGGAACTGGCACCGCCGAGCCTACTGTGCCGCACTAAGAGACTGGCACCGCTGAGCCTACTGTGCCGCACTAAGGGACTGGCACCGCTGAGCTTATTGTGCCGCACTAAGGGACTGGCACCAATGAGCTTATTGTGCCGCACTAAGGAGCTGGCACCGCCGAGCCTACTGTGCCGCACTAAGGAACTGGCACCGCCGAGCCTACTGTGCCGCACTAAGAGACTGGCACCGCTGAGCCTACTGTGCCGCACTAAGGGACTGGCACCGCTGAGCTTATTGTGCCGCACTAAGGAACTGGCACCGCCGAGCCTACTGTGCCGCACTAAGGAACTGGCACCGCCGAGCCTACTGTGCCGCACTAAGAGACTGGCACCGATGAGCCTACTGTGCCGCACTAAGGGACTGGCACCGCTGAGCTTATTGTGCCGCACTAAGGGACTGGCACCGATGAGCTTATTGTGCCGCACTAAGGAGCTGGCACCGCCGAGCCTACTGTGCCGCACTAAGGAACTGGCACCGCCGAGCCTACTGTGCCGCACTAAGAGACTGGCACCGCTGAGCCTACTGTGCCGCACTAAGGGACTGGCACCGCTGAGCTTATTGTGCCGCACTAAGGGACTGGCACCGCCGAGCCTACTGTGCCGCACTATGGGACTGGCACCGCTGAGCCTACTGTGCCGCACTATGGGACTGGCACCGCTGAGCTTATTGTGCCGCACTAAGGGACTGGCACCGCTGAGCCTACTGTGCCGCACTAAGGGACTGGCACCGCTGAGCTTATTGTGCCGCACTAAGGGACTGGCACCGCTGAGCTTATTGTGCCGCACTAAGGGACTGGCACCGCTGAGCCTACTGTGCCGCACTAAGGGACTGGCACCGCTGAGCTTATTGTGCCGCACTAAGGGACTGGCACCGCTGAGCTTATTGTGCCGCACTAAGGGACTGGCACCGCCGAGCCTACTGTGCCGCACTATGGGACTGGCACCGCTGAGCCTACTGTGCCGCACTAAGGGACTGGCACCGCTGAGCTTATTGTGCCGCACTAAGGGACTGGCACCGCTGAGCTTATTGTGCCGCACTAAGGGACTGGCACCGCCGAGCCTACTGTGCCGCACTATGGGACTGGCACCGCTGAGCCTACTGTGCCGCACTATGGGACTGGCACCGCTGAGCTTATTGTGCCGCACTAAGGGACTGGCACCGCTGAGCCTACTGTGCCGCACTAAGGGACTGGCACCGCTGAGCTTATTGTGCCGCACTAAGGGACTGGCACCGCTGAGCTTATTGTGCCGCACTAAGGGACTGGCACCGCTGAGCCTACTGTGCCGCACTAAGGGACTGGCACCGCTGAGCTTATTGTGCCGCACTAAGGGACTGGCACCGCTGAGCTTATTGTGCCGCACTAAAGGACTGGCACCGCTGAGCCTACTGTGCCGCACTAAGGGACTGGCACCGCTGAGCTTATTGTGCCGCACTAAGGGACTGGCACCGCCGTGCCTACTGTGCCGCACTATGGGACTGGCACCGCTGAGCCTACTGTGCCGCACTATGGGACTGGCACCGCTGAGCCTACTGTGCCGCACTAAGGGACTGGCACCGCTGAGCTTATTGTGCCGCACTAAGGAACTGGCACTGCCGAGCCTACTGTGCCGCACTAAGGGACTGGCACCGCTGCGCCTACTGTGCCGCACTAAGGGACTGGCACCGCTGAGCTTATTGTGCCGCACTAAGGGACTGGCACCGTCGAGCCTACTGTGCCACACTAAGGGACTGTGCCGCACTAAGGAACTGGCACCGCCGAGTCTACTGTGCCGCACTAAGGGACTGGCACCGCCGAGCCTACTGTGCCGCACTAAGGGACTGGCATCGCCGAGCCTACTGTGCCGCACTAAGGGACTGGCACCGCCGAGCCTACTGTGCCGCACTAAGGGACTGGCACCGCGGTGCCTACTGTGCCGCACTAAGGGACTGGCACCGCGGTGCCTACTGTGCCGCACTAAGGGACTGGCACCGCGGTGCCTACTGTGCCGCACTAAGGGACTGGCACCGCCGAGCCTACTGTGCCGCACTAAGGGACTGGCACCGCCGAGCCTACTGTGCCGCACTAAGGGACTGGCACCGCCGAGCCTACTGTGCCGCACTAAGGGACTGGCAGCGTCTGGGCTCGCATAGCTCTTTTATATGCTAGGATTCACTGTATTTCTTTTATTTTTCAGTGAAGCGACCAGCTCCACAGCGTCCCATTGCTCCTCCATCTGCGCCACCTCAAGGATCTACCAACAATGACAACTTCGAAGAATTCCAAACTCCCCAACCAATACCTAGGAGGAATATTGGTGGCAGTCTTAAAGTACCAAATGTGCCCCCACCTAATCCGCCCCCGCCAGCCAAGGGCCCTAATGAGAAAGCAGAGGGAGGACATACAGGGAGAATTGCTCCACAACCTCTACCCAGGAACCGCATTCAATCTGCAGACAACTAGAAGAACAGAGTTCTCCACCGAAAACTTTTATTTCACACAGACTGCTCCAGTCTAAGTGCAAGAGACTCATGGTAGAAATCTTCCGTCGTGTGTTACCTGATAATATGCTGCAGCTTCTTATGGGATCTGGTGCAGAACCCTGGACAGACACCATACTGCTTTTAACTTTTGTATAAAACATGGGACTGGCTCCTGTGGTCATTAAACAGTTAATTAACTCCATTTATTTTAAGCGTTTCCATCCACACTATGTCGATGCTAAAAGTGTAATTGATCATAGTAAATGAATAATAAAATATTCAGCTGCACACTGGGGCATGGTGATAATTTACCCAAAGGAGCAGAGTAAGGGGGTGGAGAGCGGAAGAGGTCATCGCTCAACGCTCCACAGCACGCACAACCAAATGGCGCCATCTGCTGGAGAACCGAACAGACGGGAACTGAAAGATGGAGAGAGGATTCTCTGAGGGAAGAGCTTGAAGGGGACGCCAGGTCAGGTAACAGCTGTGGCGCAGTTGATAAATCTAAAAGGCCGGAGTGGCGAAGCAAGAACTCAGTTGGTGCCAGAATGTGAGAAGGAGAGGATAAGGGAGCAGTGTAAAGAGCGCGTGGTCACTCCCGGAACGTAGCTAACTATGAATGACTTGATACCAGAGCAGGTGAGACATCGTCGGTCAATCGAGGCGCCACGTCCGGACTTCGCCGGTCAATCGAGACGCCTCGTCCGGACTTCGCCGGTCAATCGAGACGCCTCGTCCGGACTTCGCCAGTCAAGACCCGAAGGTCGGACTCTGACCTTCAGACAAGACAGAATGTCGTGCTGACGAGAAGTTCTGAGTGAATCGGGCCATTACTTCCAGCGTAGACTTATGGTACAGTGTGTGGGCCGGGGCAAAGGGAACAAAGACGGCCTGCACGACAAACACTCTGGGTACCAAGTGACTTACGTCTTGGAGACTTGCGGCCTAGCGGAGAGTACCACTGACCCCAATTAGGGTCAGTGTAACAACCAGAGGTTGAGGGTTGTAAGTAATCACCTCGGCAGGTTAACGATGCAACAATATTTTAATAATCACATCCATGGTAATAAAGCAATTCCAGGTAAGTGGCCAAAATACAGTTCTCTCAGTCATCAAGTTCCCAACCTGGGATTGGTAGTTCCACTGACTTTGTGCCAGGCCATACTCACTGTCTCGCAACTTTTGGTTGGCCCACAGATTTCGTATCTCCAGCCAGTATAGTCTGTAGCCACAGTCCATGATCCTCTAGATGGCAGATAAAACGATGAAAGCACAAGTATCCAGCAGCAACAATCCTTTTAAGAAAGTGTAAATCCAAACGACATAATCCATAATGGTAACATGTTTATCCATCCATCCTACCAAGTCCACCGTCTCCATCCTCCTCCTTCAATGTCCTTCCACACAACTCTGACTAAAATCATGTCTCTTCTCCTTCACTGGGTTGAGCCCCCTGAATGGACAGAAGAGCTCAGCCCTCCTTCCTCCAGCTAATTGTGTCTTACTGGAGATATTTCCTCAGGTGGAAGCCATCGGAGACTGCATGTGAGACCCCCTGTGGTGACGGCTCCTCTGCGTCTATACTCTTTCCATCTACATAAGGGGTCCAAGGGGTCCGTTGGCTGAAAGAACATTGGCCCAAGGCCACTGAGATAAGGTCACTGAATGGAATTGATATCTGAGGTTGAACTAATGAGCAAACAAATCACTAACAAAACACAAAAATAAGATCTAAGAAAATGGGCGCTCAGTGCTGGAAAAGTATTTAGTAAGTGGCCAGGTCCTCACACTCCTCTCTCACTTTTTCAGCAGGGACACGAATATAAGAGGTCTCGCCTTTATGAGAATGAAACTTTGTATCATCCAGTTTCCTCAAAGCATATTCCATGTCGCCCTTGTGAATATACTCCACAGTCCCCATTCCACCCTGGTGCACATCAACATAGTAGACATCTCCAGCTTCTCTCATTTGATCTTTCATATCCTGCAAACTCCCTGATGGGGGAACCCTGGGACGAGGACTCTGTATTTAGTTCGCTGGATCAGGGGTCTGTCCCTTCCTTGGAGTCCTTCATATCCCCCCCCCTGATCCCCGGTTTGTCCTGGAAAACTCCCCACGTGCCCGATGAGAACCAAACTTGTATCCATTGCGACCAACCCCAGAGTGCTGGCACCCAGTTAGGGGGATAGTCACTTGGCGGCCAGGTAAATAGTGTTCTGGGGGGACAATATCTGGGCTGACCAGGGTGAGGGTAGAACCAGTTTTCTGAAGTCCCTGGGCCTCCTCCCTGATGTCATTTACCTCCCCCAGGTCACATTCCTTCATGGTAGCAGTCATTGTATTTTGTGTATTACCACAGGTGGGGGGTTAGTCTGCAGATAGTGCCGCTCAGCAGTGAGAACCGGTCCTTGGCTTTGGGTTACGACATTGGCCCAATGCCACACCAATCCTCGTCCTAGGTTGTGATGTGGGCTAGAATGTTCCCAGCATTCCCTGGCAAAATGTCCCATGCGTCCACAGTTATGGCAGCTTAGCCCTCCTCGCCCCAACACGGGCCGTACTTGTAGGCTTGGGCAAACTCTCCCTCTTTGTGAAGTCCAAACTCCCTGCCGTTCCTCCTCTGACCGGTCCTTGGGTCTTGATGGCCTCCCTGTAAGCTCCTGTTCCCGACTCACTGGGGCTGTACTTCCACGTTGCCCTGGTCGATTAGCGGACCAATCATCAGCCAATCTTGCAGCCTCATCCAGGCTAAGTGGTTTTCTATCTGCCACCCATTCTTTTAAATTACCTGGGAGCTTTGACATAAATTGTTCCAGCATGACTATATCCATTACATATTCTGCTTCCCGAGCCCCCAGTCCTTCTATCCACTGAGTGCATGCCGTCCGTAGCGTGTTGGCAAACTCCGATGTGTGTGTGCAGCGGGCCTCTCAGTCTGAAACTTCCTCCGGTAGGTTTCCGGCGTGACGGCATACCTCTCTAGCAATGCACTGCGAATGGTAGAGTAACATCTCTGATCCACCGAAGACAAGTTATTAAAAGTTCTCTTGCTTTTCCGGTCAGGCCAACGCTCAAAAATCTCTGCCAGTCACTGACTGATACCTCATGCAGCAGACAGAGGTTCTCCGAGGTGTCCTCATTGAACTGTGGTATATCCCAGTACCTTAAAGATGCAGACCCCTCTCTCCTATTATCCACTGTCATCTGCAATGGGGCAGGTTGGGGTACTGCTACGTGCACACCCAGATATTTGCTTAACACTGTCACCCGCTCTATGTCCGTGGCCCG
The DNA here is from genome assembly GCF_046119375.1 of Phyllobates terribilis. Lineage (NCBI taxonomy): Eukaryota > Metazoa > Chordata > Amphibia > Anura > Dendrobatidae > Phyllobates > Phyllobates terribilis. The sequence goes on along the minus strand of NW_027362768.1, from coordinate 394,498,496 downwards.
ATCTCCTAGCGCTTCCAGCATCCTCCTCAACTCAGTTGGTCGCTCCTCCTCCATCTAGATGACAGCCCTGGGCTGTTGTCCCTCATCAACGTCTGAACTGACCTTCTCATGTGGTTGTTCCTGGTCGCAATCGTCCAAGCGTTGCATTAGGGTCGCCCCATTGTCCTCCGGCAACCACTCTAGTTCTCTCTCAGAGCAAAGGGCTCTCAGCTCCTCCTTCTTGAGCCTCTTGTAGATGGAGTCTGCCATCTCTTCTGCCAAGTCACCGCTCGGTAACTTTCCCTCGTGTGCTGTCCAGAGATAGGTGATCCCACCGCTGCCACCACTTGTAAAGATCTGAGGTTGTGGGTTGTAAGTATTCACACCAGAGTTTCAGTGGCATTTAACAGGTTAACCATTGTGGGCGGAGCTCTGCTCCAACCGCGGCTATTAACGGCAGGTCCTGGCTGTGTCAAAGCCGTTATCTGCCGGGTATGGGTTGGGCTCAGTCCGTGTTTCGGCTCCATACACCCGCTACTGACTTGTGCTGAATTTGTGCTTACAGATGTCAGTAAGGGGTTAATACCCTCAGTGACAGCAGCCATTGGCTGGTGAGTATGGGGACTCCTGGGTGGCGCTCACACTCCATGTTGTCATCATTTGCAGATCATTATCCTGCCTCTCCTTCCTGTGATTTCCACCACTTTCCTTCTCAATGTTGAGGAGCGATCATTATCATTGAGGCTCGGCTTTAACCCCTTTATGACGAACGAGGGGCATGAGCAGGTTCCCGCACGAGACATGCTATGTCCGTCATGGTGTAAAACCGTCATTGTGTGGAAACAAGTAATAAAGCCGGAGAGAGTCAGAAAGCGCAAATAGAATGAAATAATAGGGTTGTGACAGTCACATCCCCTGTAACAGCTGCCGGACCACCAATAAAATACCATGCAGAAAACGAGGAATACAGCGGTTCAGAGTCAGAGCTGCCCAAGGCTCAAAACGCGTAGTCACACAGAATGAATGAAACGCGGTGACACATTAAAGCGCAAAGTCTCCAAACCTCAATGATAAGATGAAGCTCAAAGTCTGGGAATATAGGGACAAAGCATCCATAAAGGGCGCGCAGTAACGAAGCTCTGCAGTCATATGACAAAGTATCCATAAAGAGCGCGCAGTAACGAAGCTCTGCAGTCATATGACAAAGTATCCATAAAGGGCGCGCAGTAACGAAGCTCTGCAGTCATATGACAAAGTATCCATAAAGGGCGCGCAGTAACGAAGCTCTGCGGTCATATGACAAAGTATCCATAAAGGGCGCGCAGTAACGAAGCTCTGCGGTCATATGACAAAGCATCCATAAAGGGCGCGCAGTAACGAAGCTCTGCGGTCATATGACAAAGCATCCATAAAGGGCGCGCAGTAACGAAGCTCTGCGGTCATATGACAAAGCATCCATAAAGGGCGCGCAGTAACGAAGCTCTGCGGTCATATGACAAAGCATCCATAAAGGGCGCGCAGTAACGAAGCTCTGCGGTCATATGACAAAGCATCCATAAAGGGCGCGCAGTAACGAAGCTCTGCGGTCATATGACAAAGCATCCATAAAGGGCTCGCAGTAACGAAGGTCTGCGGTCATATGACAAAGCATCCATAAAGGGCGCGCAGTAACGAAGCTCTGCGGTCATATGACAAAGTACTCATAAAGGGCGCGCAGTAACGAAGCTCTGCGGTCATATGACAAAGCATCCATAAAGGGCGCGCAGTAACGAAGCTCTGCGGTCATATGACAAAGCATCCATAAAGGGCGCGCAGTAACGAAGCTCTGCAGTCATATGACAAAGTACCCATAAAGGGCGCGCAGTAACGAAGCTCTGCGGTCATATGACAAAGTATCCATAAAGGGCGCGCAGTAATGAAGCTCTGCGGTCATATGACAAAGTACCCATAAAGGGCGCGCAGTAACGAAGCTCTGCGGTCATATGACAAAGTACCCATAAAGGGCGCGCAGTAACGAAGCTCTGCGGTCCTATGACAAAGTATCCATAAAGGGCGCGCAGTAACGAAGCTCTGCGGTCATATGACAAAGTACCCATAAAGGGCGCGCAGTAACGAAGCTCTGCGGTCATATGACAAAGTACCCATAAAGGGCGCGCAGTAACGAAGCTCTGCGGTCATATGACAAAGCATCCATGAAGGGCGCGCAGTAACGAAGCTCTGAGGTCATATGACAAAGCATCCATAAAGGGCGCGCAGTAACGAAGCTCTGCGGTCATATGACAAAGCATCCATAAAGGGCGCGCAGTAACGAAGCTCTGCAGTCATATGACAAAGTACCCATAAAGGGCGCGCAGTAACGAAGCTCTGCAGTCATAAGACAAAGTATCCATAAAGGGCGCGCAGTAACGAAGCTCTGCAGTCATATGACAAAGTATCCATAAAGGGCGCGCAGTAACGAAGCTCTGCAGTCATATGACAAAGCATCCATAAAGGGCGCGCAGTAACGAAGCTCTGCAGTCATATGACAAAGCATCCATAAAGGGCGCGCAGTAACGAAGCTCTGCAGTCGTATGACAAAGTATCCATAAAGGGCTCGCAGTAACGAAGCTCTGCAGTCATATGACAAAGTATCCATAAAGGGCGCGCAGTAACGAAGCTCTGCAGTCATATGACAAAGCATCCATAAAGGGCGCGCAGTAACGAAGCTCTGCAGTCATATGACAAAGCATCCATAAAGGGCGCGCAGTAACGAAGCTCTGCAGTCGTATGACAAAGTATCCATAAAGGGCGCGCAGTAACGAAGCTCTGCAGTCGTATGACAAAGTACCCATAAAGGGCTCGCAGTAACGAAGCTCTGCAGTCGTATGACAAAGTACCCATAAAGGGCTCGCAGTAACGAAGCTCTGCAGTCGTATGACAAAGTATCCATAAAGGGCTCGCAGTAACGAAGCTCTGCAGTCGTATGACAAAGTATCCATAAAGGGCTCGCAGTAACGAAGCTCTGCAGTCATATGACAAAGCATCCATAAAGGGCTCGCAGTAACGAAGCTCTGCAGTCATATGACAAAGCATCCATAAAGGGCGCGCAGTAACGAAGCTCTGCAGTCATATGACAAAGTATCCAAAAAGGGCGCGCAGTATCGAAGCTCTGCAGTCGTATGACAAAGCATCCATAAAGGGCGCGCAGTAACGAAGCTCTGCAGTCGTATGACAAAGCATCCATAAAGGGCGCGCAGTAACGAAGCTCTGCAGTCATATGACAAAGTACCCATAAAGGGCGCGCAGTAACGAAGCTCTGCAGTCATATGACAAAGTACCCATAAAGGGCGCGCAGTAACGAAGCTCTGCAGTCATATGACAAAGTATCCATAAAGGGCGCGCAGTAACGAAGCTCTGCAATCGTATGACAAAGTATCCATAAAGGGCGCGAAGTAACGAAGCTCTGCAGTCATATGACAAAGTACCCATAAAGGGCGCGAAGTAACGAAGCTCTGCAGTCGTATGACAAAGTATCCATAAAGGGCGCGCAGTAACGAAGCTCTGCAGTCATATGACAAAGTATCCATAAAGGGCGCGCAGTAACGAAGCTCTGCAGTCATATGACAAAGCATCCATAAAGGGCGCGCTGTAGCGAAGCTCTGCAGTCGTATGACAAAGTATCCATAAAGGGCGCGCAGTAACGAAGCTCTGCGGTCATATGACAAAGTATCCATAAAGGGCTCGCAGTAACGAAGCTCTTCGGTCATATGACAAAGCATCCATAAAGGGCGTGCAGTAACGAAGCTCTGCAGTCATATGACAAAGCATCCATAAAGGGCGCGCTGTAACGAAGCTCTGCAGTCGTATGACAAAGCATCCATAAAGGGCGCGCTGTAACGAAGCTCTGCAGTCGTATGACAAAGTATCCATAAAGGGCGCGCAGTAACGAAGCTCTGCAGTCCTATGACAAAGCATCCATAAAGGGCGCGCAGTAACGAAGCTCTGCAGTCATATGACAAAGCATCCATAAAGGGCGCGCAGTAACGAAGCTCTGCAGTCATATGACAAAGTATCCATAAAGGGCGCGCAGTAACGAAGCTCTGCAGTCGTATGACAAAGTATCCATAAAGGGCGCGCAGTAACGAAGCTCTGCAGTCATATGACAAAGTATCCATAAAGGGCGCGGAGTAACGAAGCTCTGCAGTCATATGACAAAGTATCCATAAAGGGTTCGCAATAACGAAGCTCTGCAGTCATATGACAAAGTATCCATAAAGGGCGCGCAGTAACGAAGCTCTGCAGTCATATGACAAAGTATCCATAAAGGGCGCGCAGTAACGAAGCTCTGCAGTCATATGACAAAGTACCCATAAAGGGCGCGCAGTAACGAAGCTCTGCAGTCATATGACAAAGTACCCATAAAGGGCGCGCAGTAACGAAGCTCTGCAGTCATATGACAAAGTATCCATAAAGGGCGCGCAGTAACGAAGCTCTGCGGTCATATGACAAAGTACCCATAAAGGGCGCGCAGTAACGAAGCTCTGCAGTCGTATGACAAAGAATCCATAAAGGGCGCGCTGTAACGAAGCTCTGCAGTCGTATGACAAAGTATCCATAAAGGGCGCACAGTAACGAAGCTCTGCAGTCGTATGACAAAGTATCCATAAAGGGCGCGCAGTAAAGAAGCTCTGCGGTCATATGACAAAGTATCCATAAAGGGCTCGCAGTAACGAAGCTCTGCGGTCATATGACAAAGTATCCATAAAGGGCGTGCAGTAACGAAGCTCTGCAGTCGTATGAGAAAGCATCCATAAAGGGCGCGCTGTAACGAAGCTCTGCAGTCGTATGACAAAGCATCCATAAAGGGCGCGCAGTAACGAAGCTCTGCAGTCGTATGACAAAGTATCCATAAAGGGCGCGCAGTAACGAAGCTCTGCAGTCATATGACAAAGTATCCATAAAGGGTTCGCAGTAACGAAGCTCTGCAGTCATATGACAAAGTATCCATAAAGGGCGCGCAGTAACGAAGTTGTGCAGTCCTATGACAAAGTACCCATAAAGGGCGCGCAGTAGCGAAGCTCTGCAGTCATATGACAAAGTACCCATAAAGGGCGCGCGGTAACGAAGCTCTGCAGTCCTATGACAAAGTACCCATAAAGGGCGCGCAGTAACGAAGCTCTGCAGTCATATGACAAAGTATCCATAAAGGGCGCTCAGTAACGAAGCTCTGCAGTCGTATGACAAAGTACCCATAAAGGGCTCGCAGTAACGAAGCTCTGCAGTCGTATGACAAAGTATCCATAAAGGGCGCGCAGTAACGAAGCTCTGCAGTCATATGACAAAGCATCCATAAAGGGCGCGCAGTAACGAAGTTGTGCAGTCCTATGACAAAGTACCCATAAAGGGCGCGCAGTAACGAAGCTCTGCGGTCATATGACAAAGTATCCATAAAGGGCTCGCAGTAACGAAGCTCTGCAGTCATATGACAAAGCATCCATAAAGGGCGCGCAGTAACGAAGTTGTGCAGTCCTATGACAAAGTATCCATAAAGGGCGCGCAGTAACGAAGCTCTGCAGTCGTATGACAAAGTATCCATAAAGGGCGCGCAGTAACGAAGCTCTGCAGTCGTATGACAAAGTATCTATAAAGGGCGCGCAGTAACGAAGCTCTGCAGTCATATGACAAAGTATCCATAAAGGGCGCGCAGTAACGAAGCTCTGCAGTCATATGACAAAGTATCCATAAAGGGCCCGCAGTAACGAAGCTCTGCGGTCATATGACAAAGCATCCATAAAGGGCGCGCAGTAACGAAGCTCTGCAGTTATATGACAAAGCATCCATAAAGGGCGCGCAGTAACGATGCTCTGCAGTCATATGACAAAGTATCCATAAAGGGCGCGCAGTAACGAAGCTCTGCAGTCGTATGACAAAGCATCCATAAAGGGCGCACAGTAACGAAGCTCTGCAGTCATATGACAAAGCATCCATAAAGGGCGCGCAGTAACGAAGCTCTGCAGTCATATGACAAAGTATCCATAAAGGGCGCGCAGTAACGAAGCTCTGCAGTCATATGACAAAGTATCCATAAAGGGCGCGCAGTAACGAAGCTCTGCAGTCATATGACAAAGTATCCATAAAGGGCGCGCAGTAACGAAGCTCTGCAGTCATATGACAAAGTATCCATAAAGGGCGCGCAGTAACGAAGCTCTGCAGTCATATGACAAAGTATCCATAAAGGGCGAGCAGTAACGAAGCTCTGCAGTCATATGACAAAGTACCCATAAAGGGCGCGCTGTAACGAAGCTCTGCAGTCGTATGACAAAGAATCCATAAAGGGCGCGCTGTAACGAAGCTCTGCAGTCGTATGACAAAGTATCCATAAAGGGCGCGCAGTAACGAAGCTCTGCGGTCATATGACAAAGTATCCATAAAGGGCGTGCAGTAACGAAGCTCTGCAGTCGTATGAGAAAGCATCCATAAAGGGCGCGCTGTAACGAAGCTCTGCAGTCGTATGACAAAGCATCCATAAAGGGCGCGCAGTAACGAAGCTCTGCAGTCGTATGACAAAGTATCCATAAAGGGCGCGCAGTAACGAAGCTCTGCAGTCATATGACAAAGTATCCATAAAGGGCTCGCAGTAACGAAGCTCTGCAGTCATATGACAAAGTATCCATAAAGGGTTCGCAGTAACGAAGCTCTGCAGTCATATGACAAAGTATCCATAAAGGGCGCGCAGTAACGAAGTTGTGCAGTCCTATGACAAAGTACCCATAAAGGGCGCGCGGTAACGAAGCTCTGCAGTCATATGACAAAGTACCCATAAAGGGCGCGCGGTAACGAAGCTCTGCAGTCCTATGACAAAGTACCCATAAAGGGCGCGCAGTAACGAAGCTCTGCAGTCATATGACAAAGTATCCATAAAGGGCGCGCAGTAACGAAGCTCTGCGGTCATATGACAAAGTATCCATAAAGGGCGCGCAGTAACGAAGCTCTGCGGTCATATGACAAAGTACCCATAAAGGGCGCGCAGTAACGAAGCTCTGCGGTCATATGACAAAGTATCCATAAAGGGCGCGCAGTAACGAAGCTCTGCGGTCATATGACAAAGTATCCATAAAGGGCGCGCAGTAACGAAGCTCTGCAGTCATATGACAAGTATCCATAAAGGGCACGCAGTAACGAAGCTCTGCAGTCATATGACAAAGTATCCATAAAGGGCGCGCAGTAACGAAGCTCTGCAGTCATATGACAAAGTATCCATAAAGGGCGCGCAGTAACCAAGCTCTGCAGTCATATGACAAAGTACCCATAAAGGGCGCGCAGTAACGAAGCTCTGCAGTCATATGACAAAGTATCCATAAAGGGCGCGCAGTAACGAAGCTCTGCAGTCATATGACAAAGTATCCATAAAGGGCGCACAGTAACGAAGCTCTGCAGTCATATGACAAAGTACCCATAAAGGGCGCGCAGTAACGAAGCTCTGCAGTCATATGACAAAGTACCCATAAAGGGCGCGCAGTAACGAAGCTCTGCGGTCATATGACAAAGTATCCATAAAGGGCGCACAGTAACGAAGCTCTGCAGTCATATGACAAAGTGCCCATAAAGGGCGCGCAGTAACGAAGCTCTGCCGTCATATGACAACGTATCCATAAAGGGCGCGCAGTAACGAAGCTCTGCAGTCATATGACAAAGTATCCATAAAGGGCTCGCAGTAACGAAGCTCTGCAGTCGTATGACAAAGTATCCATAAAGGGCTCGCAGTAACGAAGCTCTGCAGTCCTATGACAAAGTACCCATAAAGGGCGCGCAGTAACGAAGCTCTGCGGTCATATGACAAAGTACCCATAAAGGGCGCGCAGTAACGAAGCTCTGCAGTCATATGACAAAGTATCCATAAAGGGCGCGCAGTAACGAAGCTCTGCAGTCCTATGACAAAGTATCCATAAACGGCGCGCAGTAACGAAGCTCTGCAGTCCTATGACAAAGCATCCATAAAGGGCGCGCAGTAACGAAGCTCTGCGGTGATATGACAAAGCATCCATAAAGGGCGCGCAGTAACGAAGCTCTGCAGTCATATGACAAAGCATCCATAAAGGGCGCGCAGTAACGAAGCTCTGCAGTCGTATGACAAAGTATCCATAAAGGGTGCGCAGTAACGAAGCTCTGCAGTCATATGACAAAGTATCCATAAAGGGCGCGCAGTAACGAAGCTCTGCGGTCGTATGACAAAGTATCCATAAAGGGAGCGCAGTAACAAAGCTCTGCAGTCATATGACAAAGCATCCATAAAGGGCGCGCAGTAACGAAGCTCTGCAGTCATATGACAAAGCACCCATAAAGGGCGCGCAGTAACGAAGCTCTGCAGTCATATGACAAAGCATCCATAAAGGGCGCGCAGTAACGAAGCTCTGCGGTCATATGACAAAGTATCCATTAAGGGCGCGCAGTAACGAAGCTCTGCAGTCATATGACAAAGTATCCATTAAGGGCGCGCAGTAACGAAGCTCTGCAGTCATATGACAAAGTATCCATAAAGGGCGCGCAGTAACGAAGCTCTGCAGTCATATGACAAAGTATCCATAAAGGGCGCGCAGTAACGAAGCTCTGCAGTCATATGACAAAGTATCCATAAAGGGCGCGCAGTAACGAAGCTCTGCGGTCATATGACAAAGTATCCATAAAGGGCGCGCAGTAACAAGCTCTGCAGTCCTATGACAAAGTATCCATAAAGGGCGCGCAGTAACGAAGCTCTGCAGTCATATGACAAAGTAGCCATAAAGGGCGCGCAGTAACGAAGCTCTGCAGTCATATGACAAAGTATCCATAAAGGGCGCACAGTAACGAAGCTCTGCAGTCATATGACAAAGTATCCATAAAGGGCTCGCAGTAACGAAGCTCTGCAGTCATATGACAAAGTATCCATAAAGGGCGCGCAGTAACGAAGCTCTGCAGTCCTATGACAAAGTATCCATAAACGGCGCGCAGTAACGAAGCTCTGCGGTCATATGACAAAGCATCCATAAAGGGCGCGCAGTAACGAAGCTCTGCGGTCCTATGACAAAGTATCCATAAAGGGCGCGCAGTAACGAAGCTCTGCGGTCATATGACAAAGTATCCATAAAGGGCGCGCAGTAACGAAGCTCTGCAGTCCTATGACAAAGTATCCATAAAGGGCGCGCAGTAACGATGCTCTGCGGTCATATGACTAAGCATCCATAAAGGGCGCGCAGTAACGAAGCTCTGCAGTCATATGACAAAGTACCCATAAAGGGCGCGCGGTAACAAAGCTCTGCAGTCCTATGACAAAGTACCCATAAAGGGCGCGCAGTAACGAAGCTCTGCAGTCATATGACAAAGTATCCATAAAGGGCGCGTAGTAACGAAGCTCTGCGGTCATATGACAAAGTATCCATAAAGGGCGCGTAGTAACGAAGCTCTGCGGTCATATGACAAAGTACCCATAAAGGGCGCGCAGTAACGAAGCTCTGCAGTCATATGACAAAGTACCCATAAAGGGCGCGCAGTAACGAAGCTCTGCAGTCATATGACAAAGTATCCATAAAGGGCGCGCAGTAACCAAGCTCTGCAGTCATATGACAAAGTACCCATAAAGGGCGCTCAGTAACGAAGCTCTGCAGTCATATGACAAAGTATCCATAAAGGGTGCGCAGTAACGAAGCTCTGCAGTCCTATGACAAAGTATCCATAAAGGGCGCGCAGTAACGAAGCTCTGCAGTCATATGACAAAGTATCCATAAAGGGTGCGCAGTAACGAAGCTCTGCAGTCATATGACAAAGTATCCATAATGGGCGCGCAGTAACGAAGCTCTGCAGTCATATGACAAAGTATCCATAAAGGGCTCGCAGTAACGAAGCTCTGCAGTCGTATGACAAAGTATCCATAAAGGGCTCGCAGTAACGAAGCTCTGCAGTCCTATGACAAAGTACACATAAAGGGCGCGCAGTAACGAAGCTCTGCGGTCATATGACAAAGTATCCATAAAGGGCGCTCAGTAACGAAGCTCTGCAGTCATATGACAAAGTATCCATAAAGGGCGCGCAGTAATGAAGCTCTGCGGTGATATGACAAATTATCCATAAAGGGCGCGCAGTAACGATGCTCTGCGGTCATATGACAAAGTACCCATAAAGGGCGCGCAGTAACGAAGCTCTGCAGTCCTATGACAAAGTATCCATAAAGGGCGCGCAGTAACGATGCTCTGCGGTCATATGACAAAGTACCCATAAAGGGCGCGCAGTAACGAAGCTCTGCAGTCATATGACAAAGTATCCATAAAGGGCGCGCAGTAACGAAGCTCTGCAGTTCTATGACAAAGTATCCATAAAGGGCGCGCAGTAACGATGCTCTGCGGTCATATGACAAAGTACCCATAAAGGGCGCGCAGTAACGAAGCTCTGCAGTCATATGACAAAGTATCCATAAAGGGCGCGCAGTAACGAAGCTCTGCAGTCGTATGAGAAAGCATCCATAAAGGGCGCGCTGTAACGAAGCTCTGCAGTCGTATGACAAAGCATCCATAAAGGGCGCGCAGTAACGAAGCTCTGCAGTCGTATGACAAAGTATCCATAAAGGGCGCGCAGTAACGAAGCTCTGCAGTCATATGACAAAGTATCCATAAAGGGCTCGCAGTAACGAAGCTCTGCAGTCATATGACAAAGTATCCATAAAGGGCGCGCAGTAACGAAGTTGTGCAGTCCTATGACAAAGTACCCATAAAGGGCGCGCGGTAACGAAGCTCTGCAGTCATATGACAAAGTACCCATAAAGGGCGCGCGGTAACGAAGCTCTGCAGTCCTATGACAAAGTACCCATAAAGGGCGCGCAGTAACGAAGCTCTGCAGTCATATGACAAAGTATCCATAAAGGGCGCGCAGTAACGAAGCTCTGCGGTCATATGACAAAGTATCCATAAAGGGCGCGCAGTAACGAAGCTCTGCGGTCATATGACAAAGTACCCATAAAGGGCGCGCAGTAACGAAGCTCTGCGGTCATATGACAAAGTATCCATAAAGGGCGCGCAGTAACGAAGCTCTGCGGTCATATGACAAAGTATCCATAAAGGGCGCGCAGTAACGAAGCTCTGCAGTCATATGACAAAGTATCCATAAAGGGCACGCAGTAACGAAGCTCTGCAGTCATATGACAAAGTATCCATAAAGGGCGCGCAGTAACGAAGCTCTGCAGTCATATGACAAAGTATCCATAAAGGGCGCGCAGTAACCAAGCTCTGCAGTCATATGACAAAGTACCCATAAAGGGCGCGCAGTAACGAAGCTTTGCAGTCATATGACAAAGTATCCATAAAGGGCGCGCAGTAACCAAGCTCTGCAGTCATATGACAAAGTATCCATAAAGGGCGCGCAGTAACCAAGCTCTGCAGTCATATGACAAAGTATCCATAAAGGGCGCGCAGTAACGAAGCTCTGCAGTCATATGACAAAGTACCCATAAAGGGCGCGCAGTAACGAAGCTCTGCAGTCATATGACAAAGTACCCATAAAGGGCGCGCAGTAACGAAGCTCTGCAGTCATATGACAAAGTATCCATAAAGGGCGCACAGTAACGAAGCTCTGCAGTCATATGACAAAGTACCCATAAAGGGCGCGCAGTAACGAAGCTCTGCAGTCATATGACAAAGTACCCATAAAGGGCGCGCAGTAACGAAGCTCTGCAGTCATATGACAAAGTACCCATAAAGGGCGCGCAGTAACGAAGCTCTGCAGTCATATGACAAAGTACCCATAAAGGGCGCGCAGTAACGAAGCTCTGCGGTCATATGACAAAGTATCCATAAAGGGCGCACAGTAACGAAGCTCTGCAGTCATATGACAAAGTGCCCATAAAGGGCGCGCAGTAACGAAGCTCTGCCGTCATATGACAACGTATCCATAAAGGGCGCGCAGTAACGAAGCTCTGCAGTCGTATGACAAAGTATCCATAAAGGGCTCGCAGTAACGAAGATCTGCAGTCGTATGACAAAGTATCCATAAAGGGCTCGCAGTAACGAAGCTCTGCAGTCCTATGACAAAGTACCCATAAAGGGCGCGCAGTAACGAAGCTCTGCGGTCATATGACAAAGTACCCATAAAGGGCGCGCAGTAACGAAGCTCTGCAGTCATATGACAAAGTATCCATAAAGGGCGCGCAGTAACGAAGCTCTGCAGTCCTATGACAAAGTATCCATAAACGGCGCGCAGTAACGAAGCTCTGCAGTCATATGACAAAGCATCCATAAAGGGCGCGCAGTAACGAAGCTCTGCGGTGATATGACAAAGCATCCATAAAGGGCGCGCAGTAACGAAGCTCTGCAGTCGTATGACAAAGCATCCATAAAGGGCGCGCAGTAACGAAGCTCTGCAGTCGTATGACAAAGTATCCATAAAGGGTGCGCAGTAACGAAGCTCTGCAGTCATATGACAAAGTATCCATAAAGGGCGCGCAGTAACGAAGCTCTGCGGTCGTATGACAAAGTATCCATAAAGGGCGCGCAGTAACAAAGCTCTGCAGTCATATGACAAAGCACCCATAAAGGGCGCGCAGTAACGAAGCTCTGCAGTCATATGACAAAGCATCCATAAAGGGCGCGCAGTAACGAAGCTCTGCGGTCATATGACAAAGTATCCATTAAGGGCGCGCAGTAACGAAGCTCTGCAGTCATATGACAAAGTATCCATAAAGGGCGCGCAGTAACGAAGCTCTGCAGTCATATGACAAAGTATCCATAAAGGGCGCGCAGTAACGAAGCTCTGCAGTCATATGACAAAGTATCCATAAAGGGCGCGCAGTAACGAAGCTCTGCGGTCATATGACAAAGTATCCATAAAGGGCGCGCAGTAACGAAGCTCTGCGGTCATATGACAAAGTACCCATAAAGGGCGCGCAGTAACGAAGCTCTGCGGTCATATGACAAAGTATCCATAAAGGGCGCGCAGTAACGAAGCTCTGCGGTCATATGACAAAGTATCCATAAAGGGCGCGCAGTAACGAAGCTCTGCAGTCATATGACAAAGTATCCATAAAGGGCGCGCAGTAACGAAGCTCTGCAGTCATATGACAAAGTATCCATAAAGGGCGCGCAGTAACGAAGCTCTGCAGTCATATGACAAAGTATCCATAAAGGGCGCGCAGTAACCAAGCTCTGCAGTCATATGACAAAGTACCCATAAAGGGCGCGCAGTAACGAAGCTCTGCAGTCATATGACAAAGTATCCATAAAGGGCGCGCAGTAACCAAGCTCTGCAGTCATATGACAAAGTATCCATAAAGGGCGCGCAGTAACCAAGCTCTGCAGTCATATGACAAAGTATCCATAAAGGGCGCGCAGTAACGAAGCTCTGCAGTCATATGACAAAGTACCCATAAAGGGCGCGCAGTAACGAAGCTCTGCGGTCATATGACAAAGTACCCATAAAGGGCGCGCAGTAACGAAGCTCTGCAGTCGTATGACAAAGTACCCATAAAGGGCGCACAGTAACGAAGCTCTGCAGTCATATGACAAAGTGCCCATAAAGGGCGCGCAGTAACGAAGCTCTGCCGTCATATGACAACGTATCCATAAAGGGCGCGCAGTAACGAAGCTCTGCAGTCGTATGACAAAGTATCCATAAAGGGCTCGCAGTAACGAAGATCTGCAGTCGTATGACAAAGTATCCATAAAGGGCTCGCAGTAACGAAGCTCTGCAGTCCTATGACAAAGTACCCATAAAGGGCGCGCAGTAACGAAGCTCTGCGGTCATATGACAAAGTACCCATAAAGGGCGCGCAGTAACGAAGCTCTGCAGTCATATGACAAAGTATCCATAAAGGGCGCGCAGTAACGAAGCTCTGCAGTCCTATGACAAAGTATCCATAAACGGCGCGCAGTAACGAAGCTCTGCAGTCATATGACAAAGCATCCATAAAGGGCGCGCAGTAACGAAGCTCTGCGGTGATATGACAAAGCATCCATAAAGGGCGCGCAGTAACGAAGCTCTGCAGTCGTATGACAAAGCATCCATAAAGGGCGCGCAGTAACGAAGCTCTGCAGTCGTATGACAAAGTATCCATAAAGGGTGCGCAGTAACGAAGCTCTGCAGTCATATGACAAAGTATCCATAAAGGGCGCGCAGTAACGAAGCTCTGCGGTCGTATGACAAAGTATCCATAAAGGGAGCGCAGTAACAAAGCTCTGCAGTCATATGACAAAGCATCCATAAAGGGCGCGCAGTAACGAAGCTCTGCAGTCATATGACAAAGTATCCATAAAGGGCGCGCAGTAACGAAGTTGTGCAGTCCTATGACAAAGTACCCATAAAGGGCGCGCAGTAACGAAGCTCTGCAGTCATATGACAAAGTATCCATAAAGGGCGCGCAGTAACGAAGCTCTGCAGTCATATGACAAAGCATCCATAAAGTGCGCGCAGTAACGAAGCTCTGCGGTCATATGACAAAGTATCCATTAAGGGCGCGCAGTAACGAAGCTCTGCAGTCATATGACAAAGTATCCATAAAGGGCGCGCAGTAACGAAGCTCTGCAGTCATATGACAAAGTATCCATAAAGGGCGCGCAGTAACGAAGCTCTGCAGTCATATGACAAAGTATCCATAAAGGGCGCGCAGTAACGAAGCTCTGCGGTCATATGACAAAGTATCCATAAAGGGCGCGCAGTAACAAGCTCTGCAGTCCTATGACAAAGTATCCATAAAGGGCGCGCAGTAACGAAGCTCTGCAGTCATATGACAAAGTACCCATAAAGGGCGGGCAGTAACGAAGCTCTGCAGTCATATGACAAAGTATCCATAAAGGGCTCGCAGTAACGAAGCTCTGCAGTCATATGACAAAGTATCCATAAAGGGCGCGCAGTAACGAAGCTCTGCAGTCCTATGACAAAGTATCCATAAACGGCGCGCAGTAACGAAGCTCTGCAGTCATATGACAAAGCATCCATAAAGGGCGCGCAGTAACGAAGCTCTGCAGTCATATGACAAAGTATCCATAAAGGGCGCGCAGTAACTAAGCTCTGCGGTCCTATGACAAAGTATCCATAAAGGGCGCGCAGTAACGAAGCTCTGCAGTCCTATGACAAAGTATCCATAAAGGGCGCGCAGTAACGATGCTCTGCGGTCATATGACAAAGTATCCATAAAGGGCGCGCAGTAACGAAGCTCTGCAGTCATATGACTAAGCATCCATAAAGGGCGCGCAGTAACGAAGCTCTGCAGTCATATGACAAAGTACCCATAAAGGGCGCGCGGTAACAAAGCTCTGCAGTCCTATGACAAAGTACCCATAAAGGGCGCGCAGTAACGAAGCTCTGCAGTCATATGACAAAGTATCCATAAAGGGCGCGTAGTAACGAAGCTCTGCGGTCATATGACAAAGTATCCATAAAGGGCGCGTAGTAACGAAGCTCTGCGGTCATATGACAAAGTATCCATAAAGGGCGCGCAGTAACGAAGCTCTGCAGTCATATGACAAAGTATCCATAAAGGGCGCTCAGTAACGAAGCTCTGCAGTCATATGACAAAGTATCCATAAAGGGCGCGCAGTAACGAAGCTCTGCAGTCCTATGACAAAGTATCCATAAAGGGCGCGCAGTAACGAAGCTCTGCAGTCATATGACAAAGTATCCATAAAGGGTGCGCAGTAACGAAGCTCTGCAGTCATATGACAAAGTATCCATAAAGGGCGCGCAGTAACGAAGCTCTGCAGTCATATGACAAAGCATCCATAAAGGGCGCGCAGTAACGAAGCTCTGCAGTCATATGACAAAGTATCCATAAAGGGCGCGCAGTAACGAAGCTCTGCAGTCATATGACAAAGCATCCATAAAGGGCGCGCAGTAACGAAACTCTGCAGTCATATGACAAAGTATCCATAAAGGGCGCGCAGTAACGAAGCTCTGCAGTCATATGACAAAGTATCCATATAGGGCGCGCAGTAACCAAGCTCTGCAGTCATATGACAAAGTACCCATAAAGGGCGCGCAGTAACGAAGCTCTGCAGTCATATGACAAAGTACCCATGAAGGGCGCGCAGTAACGAAGCTCTGCAGTCATATGACAAAGTATCCATAATGGGCGCGCAGTAACGAAGCTCTGCAGTCATATGACAAAGTATCCATAAAGGGCTCGCAGTAACGAAGCTCTGCAGTCATATGACAAAGTATCCATAATGGGCGCGCAGTAACGAAGCTCTGCAGTCGTATGACAAAGTATCCATAAAGGGCTCGCAGTAACGAAGCTCTGCAGTCCTATGACAAAGTACACATAAAGGGCGCGCAGTAACGAAGCTCTGCGGTCATATGACAAAGTATCCATAAAAGGCGCTCAGTAACGAAGCTCTGCAGTCATATGACAAAGTATCCATAAAGGGCGCGCAGTAACGAAGCTCTGCAGTCATATGACAAAGTATCCATAAAGGGCTCGCAGTAACGAAGCTCTGCAGTCGTATGACAAAGTATCCATAAAGGGCGCGCAGTAACGAAGCTCTGCAGTCATATGACAAAGTATCCATAAAGGGCTCGCAGTAACGAAGCTCTGCAGTCATATGACAAAGTATCCATAAAGGGCGCGCAGTAACGAAGCTCTGCAGTCATATGACAAAGCATCCATAAAGGGCGCGCAGTAACGAAGCTCTGCAGTCATATGACAAAGCATCCATAAAGGGCGCGCAGTAACGAAGCTCTGCAGTCATATGACAAAGTATCCATAAAGGGCGCGCAGTAACGAAGCTCTGCAGTCGTATGACAAAGTATCCATAAAGGGCGCGCAGTAACGAAGCTCTGCAGTCGTATGACAAAGTATCCATAAAGGGCGCGCAGTAACGAAGCTCTGCAGTCATATGACAAAGCATCCATAAAGGGCGCGCAGTAACAAAGCTCTGCAGTCATATGACAAAGCATCCATAAAGGGCGCGCAGTAACGAAGCTCTGCAGTCATATGACAAAGTATCCATAAAGGGCGCGCAGTAACGAAGCTCTGCAGTCATATGACAAAGTATCCATAAAGGGCGCGCAGTAACAAAGCTCTGCAGTCGTATGACAGAGTATCCATAAAGGGCGCGCAGTAACGAAGCTCTGCAGTCCTATGACAAAGTATCCATAAAGGGCGCGCAGTAACGAAGCTCTGCAGTCATATGACAAAGCATCCATAAAGGGCGCGCAGTAACGAAGCTCTGCAGTCATATGACAAAGCATCCATAAAGGGCGCGCAGTAACGAAGCTCTGCAGTCATATGACAAAGCATCCATAAAGGGCGCGCAGTAACGAAGCTCTGCAGTCATATGACAAAGTATCCATAAAGGGCGCGCAGTAACGAAGCTCTGCAGTCATATGACAAAGTATCCATAAAGGGCGCGCAGTAACAAAGCTCTGCAGTCGTATGACAGAGTATCCATAAAGGGCGCGCAGTAACGAAGCTCTGCAGTCCTATGACAAAGTATCCATAAACGGCGCGCAGTAACGAAGCTCTGCAGTCCTATTACAAAGCATCCATAAAGGGCGCGCAGTAACGAAGCTCTGCAGTCATATGACAAAGCATCCATAAAGGGCGCGCTGTAACGAAGCTCTGCAGTCCTATGACAAAGTATCCATAAAGGGCGCGCAGTAACGAAGCTCTGCAGTCATATGACAAAGTATCCATAAAGGGCGCGCAGTAACGAAGCTCTGCAGTCATATGACAAAGTATCCATAAAGGGCGCGCAGTAACGAAGCTCTGCAGTCATATGACAAAGTATCCATAAAGGGCGCGCAGTAACGAAGCTCTGCAGTCATATGACAAAGTATCCATAAAGGGCTCGCAGTAACGAAGCTCTGCAGTCATATGACAAAGTACCCATAAAGGGCGCGCAGTAACGAAGCTCTGCAGTCATATGACAAAGTACCCATAAAGGGCGCGCAGTAACGAAGCTCTGCGGTCATATGACAAAGTATCCATAAAGGGCGCACAGTAACGAAGCTCTGCAGTCATATGACAAAGTACCCATAAAGGACGCGCAGTAACGAAGCTCTGCAGTCATATGACAAAGCATCCATAAAGGGCGCGCAGTAACGAAGCTCTGCGGTCATATGACAAAGTATCCATAAAGGGCGCGCAGTAACGAAGCTCTGCAGTCATATGACAAAGTATCCATAAAGGGCTCGCAGTAACGAAGCTCTGCAGTCGTATGACAAAGTATCCATAAAGGGCTCGCAGTAACGAAGCTCTGCAGTCCTATAACAAAGTACCCATAAAGGGCGCGCAGTAACGAAGCTCTGCGGTGATATGACAAAGTATCCATAAAGGGCGCTCAGTAACGAAGCTCTGCGGTGATATGACAAAGTATCCATAAAGGGCGCGCAGTAACGAAGCTCTGCGGTGATATGACAAAGTATCCATAAAGGGCGCGCAGTAACGAAGCTCTGCAGTCATATGACAAAGTATCCATAAAGGGCGCGCAGTAACGAAGCTCTGCAGTCATATGACAAAGTACCCATAAAGGGCGCGCAGTAACGAAGCTCTGCAGTCATATGACAAAGTATCCATAAAGGGCGCGCAGTAACGAAGCTCTGCAGTCGTATGACAAAGTATCCATAAAGGGCGCGCAGTAACGAAGCTCTGCAGTCATATGACAAAGTATCCATAAAGGGCGCGCAGTAACGAAGCTCTGCAGTCATATGACAAAGCATCCATAAAGGGCGCGCAGTAACGAAGCTCTGCAGTCATATGACAAAGTATCCATAAAGGGCGCGCAGTAACGAAGCTCTGCAGTCATATGACAAAGTATCCATAAAGGGCGCGCAGTAACGAAGCTCTGCAGTCGTATGACAAAGTATCCATAAAGGGTGCGCAGTAACGAAGCTCTGCAGTCATATGACAAAGTACCCATAAAGGGCGCGCAGTAACGAAGCTCTGCAGTCGTATGACAAAGTACCCATAAAGGGCGCGCAGTAACGAAGCTCTGCAGTCGTATGATACCGCGTCATTGTAGCATATACAGAGTGAAAGCCAAATACAAAAACATAAAAGTATGTAATTGTGACAGATACAGATGAGAAATGAAATAATAAAATGATTAAATCTGTATAAAACATTTAATTGTGACAAAGAAAAAATTAACGCAAAAAGAGTTGGAAGCTGTGGTGCATATGCCGGGTGCAGTAATGGTGTAGAGCCCCGAGGGTTCGGCCGCTACAGGGGTATTGCACCTCTGCCAGAGGTGTGATATTCCACTCCCGGGTAAGGATGGAGTGTGGACCAGGGCTCAGTTAGCTGCATACAGCACACACACCCCATTTCCGAGGGACAGCTCAACGGTGCTCCCACTAGACAGAGTGCAGGCACGACCGACTATGTCCCTGACTGGAGTGGGGAGGGAGGTGGAACACCCAGTGCTGTAGGGGCAGATAGGGGTTGGTTCCTGAGCGTAGGTAGGAGCCCATTGGTTGCTGGTCACCTGGGCTCATGGCTAGAGGGAGGTATAAAAGGTGGGCACCATCTTAGAACAGTGTTCAGTCTGTGAGGAGAGGAGAGCTGACAGGGAGCAGCAGCTCAGGCTGAGTGCTGCTCTAGAGGCAGGCCTAGGGAAGAGGCCGGGGCCTGAGAGGAGAAGGAGAAGTGGGCCTAGAGAAGAGGCCGAGGAGGAGGTGAAGGGGAGCTGAGATTCTAGCTCATCTCAGCTCCAAGAGAAAGGAACAGAAGCAGAAAGGAACTGCAAAGAAGGAGAGACAGAGAAACAGAAGGGCTCAGGAAGAAGAAGGTGGAAGGAACCCTAAGAACCCACGAGAATCCAGGGTGAAGGGTCAGGCAGATTAAGGGTACTGGATCCCAAGTTGGTGGAGGAGAAACAACCCTCAGCCAAAGACCGGTCGTCTTGATCATATATTGGTGCATCATCAAACCTGCTAGGAAGGCACCATATAGGACAGCGGAGGACGGGGCCCACGTTTAACCGCACAGGTCCGCGGCAGCTGGACAAAAGTGGGTCACTGGTGAGGCAGGCCAGAGAAAGGATAAAAGGGGGTCCTGTGCCATGCTCCTGAACTGCCTGGGAGTTGACCGAGCTCCACACCTGGTGGACGCAGCACGGCTCGGGCAGTCATTGCCAGCTGAAGTGACTTGGATATTAACCGTGAGTAAAGACGCTGGACTGCAGTACGTTGTCTGTGTGCTTTTTCGCTCCTCCGGCACTACCGGTACTGGGACTCTCACTAACATCACTCCCACCATCCACTACACTGCCCTGGGGCTGCACTCTTCCCGTGGGGAGTCACATCACCTCAGCTGCACCCATCATCAGCCCCAGCGGTCTGCAAGCAGCGGCGGTTCCTAATAACCGCAAATCCACGGGTGGCGTAGTCGGACATTATCTAAGCACGTAGCAGACTACCATTGGCCTCACCACCCTGAGCCGCGGGACCGGGCCGCCACTACTACTACCCCCATCGTTCCCCTATCGCCCGGATCCGCGTGCCCCACGGCCCAGGGGGCGAGTCAGCTTTGGCGTAGTCGGCAGGATCGTTACCCGCCCGCCACAAGCGGGTATTGCGCGCCTGAAAAGAGACTGTTTTATTGTACTAAAGATGGCGCCTGCCCCAGAAGAACGAGCGCCATAATGTGCGTGCCAAAAGACAACAGGAAGCCACCTCCCATCGTGGGCCAGGTCCCAGAATGGCGCCAAAGAAGGAGCCCACCCCCAACAGCCATGAGTGCAGCTGTGGAGATGTCCGTCAACATGGGGGGGCTGCCCCTGAGAGTGATTGTCAGCAGAATGCCCCAGGACCACCCTTCATGGGGGCGGAAAGAGAAGAAAACTGCGGGGCAGGGGGTGGTCTGGATCAGTCACACGAGACCGCACCCGAAGGTAGAGACAGGAACCAGCTCCAGCGCCCTGGCGCGTGGCCTGCTGCAGGCCGAATCCCCATGCAGCTTCACGGAGCTGCTAGCACACCTCCCCAAGGAAGACCCCGAGTATGTGCGGGCTGCGCTGGAGGAGCTGGACCGGAGGATGGTCCGGGCGCAGCGGGACGTGATTGCCGGGTGGAAAGAAGAAATGGCCCGGCAGGCCGTGATCCTGCAGCAGGAGGCGCCGTCGACATCCAGCGGCACACCAGCCACCGAGGGCAGTGAAAGCAGAGCGGAGGCCGAGGACGACGCCGCGGAGGAGGCCGCGACAGCAGAGGCAGGTAACGGAGACGCCCCTACCCCGAACCCTGGGGCCGCCGACCTGCCCCTGCACCCTGTTGCGGAGCCCAACGTACCTGAACCCGCCATCGACACCATGCCTCCACCGCTACCAACCGGTTCCCAGGCCATCAACACCACCAGCGAGCCCCGCCCCACGCCGTGCCCTCTGACCCCGGGCGTGATCAGCAGACCACAATCGCAGGCCCGGTCGCAAGGCCTAGCGCCCCCGTACGCCGCCCGTCGACGGGAGTACTGCCGCCAACAGCTGGAGGTGTTCGAGAGGGAGCAGCAGGAGCGGCGCATGAAACAGGAGAAGCTGCAGGCCCAAAGTGCGGAGCAGAAGATGAAGGCCCGACGAGATCCCCGAGCTGCCCGCGGTCCCCGAGTCACCGGGACTGTCGTAAAATTTCACATGGAACATGGCTGGGGTTTCATTAAAGATCCTGAGACCATCAGCAACGTGTTCTTGACTAGGAGGGATGTAGAGAGCCACCTGCCAGAAGGTCATCGAGGGCGGGATCTATATCCAGGAGACGTGGTGTCCTACACCCGACACCAAGGCGTGAAGGGATGGTACGCCCTGCACGTTCACAGAGTGGTAGAAGAGGAGGAGCAGTACCACTCGGACTCTGAGTACCAAGAGGGCCCGGACGAGCCTGAAGATCATCACCAGGAGGAGCAAGGCGCATATGGAAGACGACTGTAGAGAGTAAGAAAAGGCGCCAATGTACATAGTTACCCGTCAGGGTACAGAGAACTGTTATAGAACTGTTATGGAACTGTTGACTGTGTGCAAGTTAACCCCCTCCATCCCCTACCCGGCTGAGGACTGTGAGCAGCCATTCCCCTTCCCAAAACTGGCCGAGGACTGAGAGCGGCCGTCCCTGTAAATAGTTGCGCTTCCTAAAGCGCCCCCTACTGGTTTTATAAAAAAGACTATCACGTCTACCTCGGGACAGTGAGTCCCTCATGTTTACAAGTTTGCTAAAGTTTTTGCACTTAGAAGAATGCACACCTGGTCGCAAGTTGCACCGCGGCCGTGATCCAAGAATGCAAGAATGTGTTTTGCTTAAAAATGTTTTATGTGAAGAGTTTAATATGCTGCTAGAAAATGTTTTACATAATCTTGAAACCGTTTTATATGACAAAGTGACAAAAGAGTTCCAGTAGTGTTAAAAATGTTTTATAATGCCTAGTGAAAGAAAAGTGTGTCCCATAAAGGGAATTGAGCTGTGTTGTCTGTTTCTAAATGTGAAAAGTTTTAAAAAAAGTTTTGCATGTCCTGTAATCAACTGTTTTGCTCTTTTCCAGCCCGAGGACGTGCTGTGCTTTACCAGGGGGGAATGTAGAGCCCCGAGGGTTCGGCCGCTACAGGGGTATTGCACCTCTGCCAGAGGTGTGGTATTCCACTCCCAGGTAAGGATGGAGTATGGACCAGGGCTCAGTTAGCTGCATACAGCACACACACCCCATTTCCGAGGGACAGCTCAACGGTGCTCCCACTAGACAGAAGTGCAGGCACGACCGACTATGTCCCTGACTGGAGTGGGGAGGGAGGTGGAACACCCAGTGCTGTAGGGGCAGATAGGGGGCGGTTCCTGAGCGTAGGTAGGAGCCCATTGGTTGCTGGTCACCTGGGCTCATGGCTAGAGGGAGGTATAAAAGGGAGGAGCCATCTTAGATCTAGGTTCAGTCTGTGAGGAGAGGAGAGCTGACAGGGAGCAGCAGCTCAGGCTGAGTGCTGCTCCAGAGGCAGGCCTAGAGAAGAGGCCGGAGCCTGAGAGGAGAAGGAGAAGTGGGCCTGGAGGAGAGGCCGAGGAGGAGGTGAAGGGGAGCTGAGATTCTAGCTCATCTCAGCTCCAAGAGAAAGGAACAGAAGCAGAAAGGAACTGCAAAGAAGGAGAGACAGAGAAACAGAAGGGCTCAGGAAGAAGAAGGTGGAAGGAACCCTAAGAACCCACGAGAATCCAGGGTGAAGGGTCAGGCAGATTAAGGGTACCGGATCCCAAGTTGGTGGAGGAGAAACAACCCTCAGCCAAAGACCGGTCGTCGTGATCATATATTGGTGCGACACCTCATCAAACCTGCTAGGAAGGCACCATATAGGACAGCGGAGGACGGGGCCCACGTTTAACCGCACAGGTCCGCGGCAGCTGGACAAAAGTGGGTCACTGGTGAGGCAGGCCAGAGAAAGGATAAAAGGGGGTCCTGTGCCATGCTCCTGAACTGCCTGGGAGTTGACCGAGCCCCACACCTGGTGGACGCAGCACGGCTCGGGCAGTCATTGCCAGCTGAAGTGACTTGGATATTAACCGTGAGTAAAGACGCTGGACTGCAGTACGTTGTCTGTGTGCTTTTTCGCTCCTCCGGCACTACCGGTACTGGGACTCTCACTACCATCACTCCCACCATCCACTACACTGCCCTGGGGCTGCACTCTTCCCGTGGGGAGTCACATCACCTCAGCTGCACCCATCATCAGCCCCAGCGGTCTGCAAGCAGCGGCGGTTCCTAATAACCGCAAATCCACGGGTGGCGTAGTCGGACATTATCTAAGCACGTAGCAGACTACCATTGGCCTGACCACCCTGAGCCGCGGGACCGGGCCGCCACTACTACAACCCCCATCGTTCCCCTATCGCCCGGATCCGCGTGCCCCACGGCCCAGGGGGCGAGTCAATGGTGTGAGCCACTAGGAGCACCGAGCAAATGGGGAGGGAAAAGGGGGAGAAGGTAAAGAGTAATGGATGAGAAAAGTACCGAAAAAAAGAATAGGGTGGAAAAAAAATAGCAAAAGGAGAGAGGGAAAGAAGAACGGGGAGGAGGAAGAAGGAAAAGGGAGAAAGAGGAAAAATAGGAAAAAAAGGGGGAGATAAAGGAAAAGAAAAATGGGAGATTATAATGATACTGTATGTGCAATAATGTGTGTGTATCTGTTCGTAGTAGTGAACTACTGTTTTGGTAATGCCAAGAGTAACTCTGGTACACTCAACTCAGGTTTAGGGAAAGCATAGGATATAGGTTAGTGCTTACATAGTGATAGATCGAAACATTAGGGTCGATAGGCAGTGGTGGGCCTATTAGTGTACAATAATAGGAATACTATAGGATACAGTTAAATCTTTGGGACCAGCCCAGGATGGGAAGGGACAAGATCAAGCAAAACTGGGAAACATTTCCTGGTTAAGTTAGTCTTAGACCGTATTAGTGTGATGTTCGTGTGCAGTTCAAGCTGCAGTGGGCTGAAGGCACGTGGAGTACATATCGTTCTGGCAGCATGAGGTTGTACCAAATTTCCTGCAGACATTCCTGTAATGTCCGGGGACTCTTGCCTGAACTAGGCACTGAGGAGTGTGCCTTAATCCCTTCCATAAAGAGGAAGAAGGACGGGGAAAAGCGTGAGGGAAATGTAATGGATCTCAGGAGTGCTGTGGGGCCGGATGGGGAATCCCTGGGGTTGACAGGAGGATCAAGCAAAAAAGGGATAGTCTGAGCTGATTGTAAGCTAGAGCTTGAAATGTACTGTGTTGATGGAACAAGAACTGAAGGGTGCTGTGCCCAATACTGCGCGTTAAAGACTGGTGTACTCGAACTGTCAGTAAAGTTGAACTTGTTATAGCAAACCAGGTGTCTCCTGATGTGTGTGCGGCTGATCCTGGACCTAAGGACGTGGATGGAGTGGAGGCCTCTGGCCTACAAGTGAGTGCAAAGCAAACTGTACGGCACACTACATATGGACTGGGACACTGTAGGTGGAATGCCAGGGTGTGGAGAAGCAGCAGCTTGCCAATGGCTACCGCCCTGGGCGCTTTACAACTTGGTGTAGGCGACAGGACGAAATAATGCATCATGGCAACTTGAAAGATGCGGAAAAGATTTCAGGTGAAAACTAAGATGGCGACTGTTGAGTGACCCAAGATGGCGGACGATGGCATGAAAACCAGAGGAGGCTCCGCCCCTCGTGGGCGTTTATGGAGCGGAAAGGTGAGAAAACCTGTCCGGCCCAAGATGTGGTCTGCATGGTGAAGACATCCAATTGTGAGCCGTTCCTGCCCCAGTTGGGCGCAGCGGAAGAAGAAACCCCAAGCATTGGTGAGTGTGTCTGGAGAAAGGGTGAGGACTTGCGCAAAACAGGCAGAGGAACCAGAAGTAACCCCTCATAGGTAAGGGCAGAGTCCCAAAAAAGTACAACCTGAGGAGAGCGGGTCGGCACAAGTGTGGGAGTGAGTACATGAGCAGAAAAACGTCCGGATGGATCAGTACCTGGTTCCAGTAAAGCGGGACGGGTCGGCGTTACGCAGAGGCGTAGCTAGGGGTTTTGGTTCAGGGGGGGCGAAACTTCTGAGTGGGCCCCTTACCAGGTAACCCTGATTACAGCTATGGTGGCACACCCAGATAGTGGATGTCGGAGAACCTCAGCAGATGACCGCGTTGTTACTGAAAATAATCTCTATACAAAGACCAGCACTGATACTACCTCCATGTGGTGACATATATTGATAGATGCCAGTCCTGCAGAATATATAAGAGATCACAGCACAGTTATATATAGTAACTTACAGCTGTTACGCACACGCCCGGACTTACTGGCGTGAGCGTGGTTAGTGATCCCACTTGTCCATGAACCGAGGAGTGCCTGGAGGGGCGTGACTAAGTATCAACTTGGTCCGACCAAAGTCGCACGGCTGCTCAGTCGACTCCGTGAACCAGGGAGGAACCGAGCAGAGAGACCAGGTGCTACTCCAGGTCAGACCCCAGTCACAGCTGTTGACCCACACCGGGGAATGCAGGAACGGGCAGGCACAGCTGGTATGCAGACAGGTGGGTACTGGCAGGCACAGCTGGTATGCAGACAGGTGGGTACTGGCAGGCACGGCTGGTATGCAGACAGGTGGGTACTGGCAGGCACGGCTGGTATGCGGACAGGCGGGTACTGGCAGGCACGGTGGGTATGCAGACTGGCAGATACTGGCAGGTAGGAACGCAGGCTGGATAGGAACCAGTACAGACTGGGATACAGGAACAGAGCCGTGGGTGCGGTGGACTAGCAGAGCAGAACCGCAGGCGCAGAGGACAAGTGGAGCAGAGTAGAGAGAAACCGCAGGTGCGGTAGACAAGCAGAGCAGAGCGAAACCGCCGGTGCGGTGGACAAGCAGAGCAGAGCGAAACTGCCAGTGCTGTGGATGAGCAGAGCGAAACTGCCGGCGCTGTAGACAAGCTGAGCGAAACCGCCGGTGCGGTGGACAAGCAGAGCAGAGCGAAACCGCCGGTGCGGTGGACAAGCAGAGCAGAGTGAAACCGCAGGTGCAGTGGACAAGCAGAGCAGAGCGAAACAGCAGGTGCTGTGGACAAGCAGAGCAGAGCGAAACCGCCGGTGCGGTGGACAAGCAGAGCAGAGCGAAACCGCCGGTGCGGTGGACAAGCAGAGCAGAGCGAAACCGCCGGTGCGGTGGACAAGCAGAGCAGAGCGAAACCGCAGGTGCGGTGGACAAGCAGAGCAGAGCAAAACCGCAGGTGCGGTGGACAAGCAGAGCAGAGCAAAACCGCAGGTGCGGTGGACAAGCAGAGCAGAGCGAAACCGCAGGTGCGGTAGACAAGCAGAGCAGAGTGAAACCGCAGGTGCGGTGGGCAAGCAGAGCAGAAGGTGCTGGCAGACAGGACAGGGCTCTGTTCACATGGAACAGACTGGAAAATACAGGAAGATAGTTAGAACACAGGAGGTAGATACGGAGGCAGGGAAACGGGACAAGCAGAACCAGATACACACAAGGTACTTACAATGAAGTAGCGAGTGGACACAAAACTCACAAACAGAAGTACAGAGACAACGAGTTGGAGTTAGGTGCAGGTTCAGACACTGCAGGAAAAGGGCAGGTACGGACAAAGAGACAAACAGGTAACGGGCTAGGACACTGTTCAGACAGGAACTAAACAAGATACAGAAACGAGCCTGGGAACTCAGCCCCCAGGGTGGCGGAAACAGACTAGCAGTTACAGATACAGATAACGGGCCTGGGTATACAGCCCCCAGGGTGGCGGAAACAGACTAGAAGTCACAGATACAGATAACGGGCCTGGGTATACAGCCCCCAGGGTGGCGGAACAGACTAGAAGTCACAGATACAGGTAACGGGCCTGGGTATACAGCCCCCAGGGTGGCGGAAGCAGACAAGATACAGGACAGGACCTGGCAACTCAGTTGCACAGAACACACTGAAAGAAAGTGTTGCTCAGGCGCCTCCTACTGGGTGGAAGAGGTTTAAGTATCCATTCACTCACAACAATAGGCTGGGGACGCATTAGGAGTGTGCATACAGAAACTATAAGAATCAGGCAGTAACCGCGCTGCCGCCCTAAGCAATCAGACAAGAGACATGTACACAGCAGGCACTGGAGAAAAGTGTGCAGCCTGGACTGATAGGTAAGATGGCGGTCTTGCATGCATTTTGGGAGGTGGTAAGCCATGCAAGCATGCCGCCAGAGATGTTACACAGCTGATGTTCTTTCTGATTAAAATGTTCACTTTCCCATCTTTTCCATCTGGCCCAGACCGACACGACGACTTCTCCATCCAGGACTCAGAGTCTCAGGTCTGCAGAGATCACAACACAGACACATTTGACTCCTTACATTTCAGGCCACGTCCCCATCTATTCCCAACCTGCACAAACCCCTCATCCTGCTGATACCCCAATACTGAGCCCCTGTTGCTGTGTCCCTATTACTGCACCTGCTGTGTGCCCTCTAGATGGTAAAACAAACCTCTAAAATATAGTAATGCCGTGTGCAAGTGCCCTAGAAAACAGTGCCCACATTGTGCCGCCTAGAAAGTAATAATGCCCTCTGTGTGCCCCTCTGACATTTACAATAACCTGAGTTCGCCTCTAACGATTAGTGCCCACTTAAGATTTAATAATGTCCTGAGTTGCCCCCCATGTACAGCAACTCTCTACAGAGTATGATGCTCTCCTATACACAGTATAATGCCCCCTCACTGTAAAGTACCCCCCACACAGTATACTGACCCCTTAGTAGCCCCCAAGCTGATGGCTGCAAAACCGTATGATGGCCCCCACACTGTGCCAAGACCACACATTATCTCCCACACTGTAGGATGGCCCCCACACTGTGCACAGACCCCACATTATCTCCCACACTGTATGATGGCCTCCACAATATAAAAAGAACCCACATTATCTCCCACACTGTATGATGGCCCCCACACTGTGCACAGACCCCACATTATCTCCCACACTGTATGATGGCCCCCACACTGTGCACAGACCCCACATTATCTCCCACACTGTATGATGGCCTCCACACTGTGCAAAGACCCCACATTATCTCCCACACTGTATGATGGCCCCCACACTGTGCACAGACCCCACATTATCTCCCACACTGTATGATGGCCCCCACACTGTACAAAGATCCCACATTATCTCCCACACTGTATGATGGCCCCCACACTGTGCACAGACCCCACATTATCTCCCACACATTATCTCCCACACTGTATGATGGCCCCCACACTGTGCACAGACCCCACATTATCTCCCACACTGTATGATGGCCCCCACACTGTACAAAGATCCCACATTATCTCCCACACTGTATGATGGCCCCCACACTGTGCACAGACCCCACATTATCTCCCACACTGTATGATGGCCCCCACACTGTGCACAGACCCCACATTATCTCCCACACTGTATGATGGCCTCCACAATATACAAAGACCCCACATTATCTCCCACACTGTATGATGGCCCCGACACTGTGCAAAAACCCCACATTATCTCCCACACTGTATAATGGCTCCCACACTGTGCACAGACCCCACATTATCTCCCACACTGTATGATGGCCCCCACACTGTGCACAGACCCCACATTATCTCCCACACTGTATGATGGCCCCCACACTGTGCACAGACCCCACATTATCTCCCACACTGAATGATGGCCCCCACACTGTGCACATACCCCACATTATCTCCCACACTGTATGATGGCCCCCACACTGTGCACAAACCCCACATTATCTCCCACACTGTATGATGGCCTCCACAATATAAAAAGACCCCACATTATCTCCCACACTGTATGATGGCCCCCACACTGTACAAAGATCCCACATTATCTCCCACACTGTATGATGGCCCCCACACTGTGCACAGACCTCACATTATCTCCAACACTGTATGATGGCCCCCACACTGTGCACAGACCCCACATTATCTCCCACACTGTATGATGGCCTCCACAATATACAAAGACCCCACATTATCTCCCACACTGTATGATGGCCCCCACACTGTGCACAGACCCCACATTATCTCCCACACTGTATAATGGCCCCCACACTGTACAAAGACCCCACATTATCTCCCACACTGTATGATGGCCCCCACACTGTGCACAGACCCCACATTATCTCCCACACTGTATGATGGCCTCCACAATATACAAAGACCCCACATTATCTCCCACACTGTATGATGGCCCCCACACTGTGCACAGACCCCACATTATCTCCCACACTGTATAATGGCCCCCACACTGTGCACAGGCCCCACATTATCTCCAACACTGTATGACCCTAACTGTAATTCCCACACTGTATAAATAGCCTACATATAGTATAATGCACCTGACGCATCCCTGGGCCTGTGTCGCGCAGCGTTGCGCACGCGGGAGCTTACCCGGAGCCGGATCTGTTGAGGGTTGTAGTCTCGTGGCGGTGACCCGGTCCGTGCCCAGGGAGTCAGACTAAGTGGCGCTGTATTAGCGGTAGATGTTGTACGACTACGCCACCCGTTGAATGCAGCGAAGGAGCTGCCGCTGCAGGGCAGGCCGCTGAGGCCGGTGGTAGGATTGTGCAGCGTGATAGTATCACCCCCAACGGGAGGGGTATGGCCTCAGGGCAGCCGACGTGGATGATGGGGGTAGCAGGAACCACTCGGAGACGGTACGGTGTAGTTCAGGGTCTTTACTGGTGACAAAGATAGACCCTCCCGGAGTACTGCTAGCGATTGGGGCCTGGTCAGTCCTTGAGCAGATGGGATCTCCCCTGGCCAGGCGGAGTTGTAGGCCTCCCAAACTAACTGTACTCTTCTGGCTACCTTGCTAGAGGCGGGTATAAGTAGCCCACGTCCCTGAGTGTACCGTGTGGTGCTCACCCGTATGGCCGGTGACTCGGGGCCTTCTAGTTGCGTCCGCTCCACGACGGTGGTGCTGGTCCCATGCGTGTGACCGTGCCTTCGGGTTTCTTGGCCAGAGGACCTGAAATCCCCTGCCGGTCGGTTTCTACTGCTGGATAGGAGTTAGTCCCCACAGCCTCGGACTCCGGGTCCGGTGATAGCTTCTCAGTCAGGGCGAGCTCTGCAGCTGCAAGCCCCTGACTCCTTGTAGCACTGCGCCCACAGAGCTCCTGATGTTCTTTTCCTATATCTGCTTCTCTTCTCTGTCTCTACTTCTTCTCTACTCACTCACCCTGCCTCAGCCCTAGGTTTATATAGGGGAAGTTCTTCCCCTCCCAGGACTGGGCAGGAGGTGTGGCATGCACAGGATCCCTGACCAAAAGACCTCCCACCTGCTCTCAGACATAACATTGCTGTTACTGTGGAAACCAGACCCCTGGGGTGCCACATTCCCCCCTAGTGAAATTTAGTACTCCGGGACTAAACATATTTTTAGAAAAACATAACAAGGTATAAACAATAATAATACAATAAGAAAAACACATAAAGATGGTCACGGCGTGTCCGCAACCGGGTGCAGTTTTTGAAGAAAAGCAAGGTGTCCATTTCACCAAAACAGGGAGACGTAACCAGGTAGGGGTCTGTCCTGCCCCGAGTCCTTAACAGTCTTTAGTCCATTCCTAGGTTACGCTCCAACCATGTACAAGGATTCCCGGTAAATCCACCAAGGACTCCTATAAATAACTAGAAACACATAATTATACACAAGCAACAAGAAAAACAGGTAACCACAAATAAAACAATTTATACACTTCAAATCCTCCAACATGCGGGTAACTGGCCTCTAGTGGCCCTAGTGGACCTACGGAGCTGACTGTCTAGCCCTGAACTACAGGGTGTAGGAGCTGTCAAGGGTAAACTGGGCAGCTGTCTACCGGCTCTTTGGCTCACTAGGGGTACGGCAGGCTCACTATAAGCAGAGGGTTGATCCTCCTGTTCTGCTTGTGTGGAGTCTTCTGCCTCCTGGACCGGCTGCTCTTCCAGCTCTACCTGTTGCTCCGTAGGCACTTGGGATGCTGGTTGGAGGAACATGAGGACGGGTACCACAACTGCACCATTGACGTGAGTCCAGGACCGAGGGAAGTCTCCGAGCACAGTACTAACCATATCTTCCCTTTCCTCTACGGGTTGATGGTCTTCTTGTTCCTCTTCAGGGTTCCGTAGCTGTTCAGGACACTTCTTCAGGTGATCCCGGGATACAATGGCTATGGTCTCCCCTCCGTCTTTACTGATGGTACAGACTTTCGGGTTCTCGTGGCTTGAGGGCAGTACGGTGTATGGGTCCTTCTCCCACTGGTCGTCCAACTTGTGGAGCCGTCTTTTCCTCTTCAAGACCTGCTCTCCGGGTACCAGGGGAACAGCGGGAGCATACTGGTTGTAAGTTTTCTCTTGTCTTTCCCTAGCCTGACAGAGACTTCGCTCCACGCTCTCCTGTACTTTCCGGTACTGCTGCTGCCTCTCTGTGTCCCAGTCTGCTTCTGGTGAAGTGTCCTCGGGTGTCAGGACTCCCATTTCCAGGTCAACAGGTAACTTACCAGGTCTCGCCCTCATTAGGTAAGCCGGGGTACAGTTGGTGGAACCTACCGGGATGTGGTTGTATAGGTCCACTAGATCGGGCAGCTTCTCAGGCCACAGACTGCGTTCTTCCAGGGGCAACGTTTTCAGGAGATCCATTACCACCTGGTTCATTTTCTCACAAAGTCCATTAGTTTGCGGATGATAGGGTGTCGTCCTTATCTTCCGGCAGCCATACAGATTGCAGCGGCGGCAGATGGGTTGTCCGTCCTCGTTGTATCGGTCGCTGGGTCTTCCTCTGGCCGGTGGGGTCCTCCTTGGTCGACGCCACGGGATGTCCTCCGGTCCGGATGCCAGCTGGATCTTCCCTGGAGTGGAAACCTGTAAAGACTGCACAGTTCGGGTTAGCGCGGCAACGCTTTTAGCTAGCTCTTGGACCTGATGGTGCAGGTCTGGAGCCGGGTCATTGTTCAAAGCCTGCGCATCAGCTCCCACAGGCCCTGCCGACAAGGGTGCCGCCTCCTGGTGGTAAGTGGTAGTGGGGCGTCTGTGGGTCACAACGCCACCTGGTGCCGGTTCCCGGAGCACCCGGATGGCTCTGTCCTTGAACTGTGCAAATCCCAGATGAGGGTCCTGTAAGGCCATTGCCCGCAACTGGGTTCGGTGGGCATTGCAATATAAACCCTCTATAAATTGTTCAGTCAACAGCCTGTCCTCGTCTCCCACGCCGTCAGGGTCGGTCTGCTTAATGGCTCTCAGGGCCTCTTGTAGGTTCAGGGCATAGTCCCTTATACTCTCATGTGCCCGCTGTTTGCACCCGTAGAATCTAAGCTTGATCTCGGCTGAGGTGCGGGTATCAAAGGTGTCCCTCAGCCGGGTTAGTATCTCTGCGACAGTCCTCCTCCCAGGTGGCCAGGACTTTACCTCCCTTTGGGCTGCCCCAGTTAATTGGGCCACCAGGATGCTCACTTTTTGCTCCTCTGTGAGGGGATACACCTGGAAGAGGCTATCCAGCTTTTCTCTAAAGTCATGCAGGGTATGTGACTCCCCTGAGTACTGGGGTAGCCAGGCTGCCCCCGGGATATAGGGCATGGTGAAAAGCATGACCGCAACGGCGGTGGCGCTGGCGGGGGTTGAAGCGGTGAAGCTCTCCTCTGTATTCGACATCCTTCTCCCCCCTAGTGGACCGTGGCCTACCTTGCGATGATCCTCTTCCGTAGGCCGCGGCTCCGCAGTGGATCGTCAGGGTTGAGGACCTTCCGTCGCGCTCCTGTGACGTCAGCGTCTGCTGGGCTCCTTCCAGGACCTTACGCGACGTCTGGACGTGAGGCGGGGCTTCAGTTCTCGCGCGCTTTTGGAGTCCACGCCCCTCTTCTTCCCGCGCGGCGTCTTCAAGATGGCGTCCAACGGCGGGAAAACTCCACGGAAGGCGGGAAGAAGGCTGAAAATGGCGCCGGATGGCGGGAATCTTCACCGATGGCGGGAGGAAGGCTGAAGATGGCGCCGGATGGCGGGAATCTTCACCACTGGTAAGTTTGAACAGTCTTTTTCAGGCACGCAGTACCCGGTGGTTGCGGGCACGAAATCCTGCCGACTACGCCAAAAGTTGACGCACCCCTGGGCCTGTGTCGCGCAGCGTTGCGCACGCGGGAGCTTACCCGGAGCCGGATCTGTTGAGGGTTGTAGTCTCGTGGCGGTGAACCGGTCCGTGCCCAGGGAGTCAGACTAAGTGGCGCTGTATTAGCGGTAGATGTTGTACGACTACGCCACCCGTTGAATGCAGCGAAGGAGCTGCCGCTGCAGGGCAGGCCGCTGAGGCCGGTGGTAGGATTGTGCAGCGTGATAGTATCACCCCCAACGGGAGGGGTATGGCCTCAGGGCAGCCGACGTGGATGATGGGGGTAGCAGGAACCACTCGGAGACGGTACGGTGTAGTTCAGGGTCTTTACTGGTGACAAAGATAGACCCTCCCGGAGTACTGCTAGCGATTGGGGCCTGGTCAGTCCTTGAGCAGATGGGATCTCCCCTGGCCAGGCGGAGTTGTAGGCCTCCCAAACTAACTGTACTCTTCTGGCTACCTTGCTAGAGGCGGGTATAAGTAGCCCACGTCCCTGAGTGTACCGTGTGGTGCTCACCCGTATGGCCGGTGACTCGGGGCCTTCTAGTTGCGTCCGCTCCACGACGGCAGTGCTGGTCCCACGCGTGTGACCGTGCCTTCGGGTTTCTGGGCCAGAGGACCTGCAATCCCCTGCCGGGCGGTTTCTGCTGCTGGGTAAGAGTTAGTCCCCACAGCCTCGGACTCCGGGTCCGGAGATAACTTCTCAGTCAGGGCGAGCTCTGCAGCTGCCAGCCCCTGACTCCTTGTAGCACTGCGCCCACAGAGCTCCTGATGTTCTTTTCCTATATCTGCTTCTCTTCTCTGTCTCTACTTCTTCTCTACTCACTCACCCTGCCTCAGCCCTAGGTTTATATAGGGGAAGTTCTTCCCCTCCCAGGACTGGGCAGGAGGTGTGGCATGCACAGGATCCCTGACCAAGAGACCTCCCACCTGCTCTCAGACATAACATTGCTGTTACTGTGGAAACCAGACCCCTGGGGTGCCACACACCAGATAGTCCTTCATATAGTTTAATCCCCCCATAGGCAGTCTGTAGCATAATCCCCACCAAAGGCAGTCTGTAGTATAATATCCCCCCCATAGGCAGTCTGCAGTATAATCTTCCCCCCCATAGGCAGTCTGAAGTATAATCCCCCCCATAGGCAGTCTGTAGCATAATCTCCCCTCCATAGGCAGTTTGTAGTATAATCTCCCCCATAGGCAGTTTGTAGTATAATCTCCCCCCATAGGCAGTCTGTAGTATAATCCCCCCCCATAGGCAGTCTGTAGTATAATCCCCCCCCCATAGGCAGTCTGTAGTATAATCTCCCCCACCCCCCCGTCGTAGGCAGTTTGTAACATAATCCCCCCCATAGGCAGTCTGTAGTATAATCTCCCCCCCCATAGGCAGTCTGTAGCATAATCTCCCCCCAAGGCAGTCTGTAGCATAATCCCACCCCCATAGGCAGTTTATAGTATAATCCCCCCATAGGCAGTCTGTAGTATAATCTCCTCCCCCATAGGCAGTCTGTAGTATAATCTCCTCCCCCATAGGCAGTTTGCAGCATAATCTCCCCCCTATAGGCAGTCTGTAGCATAATCTTCCCCCTATAGGCAGTCTGTAGTATATTCTCCCCGCCCCCATAGGCAGTCTGTAGTATAATCCCCCCCCCCATTGGCAGTCTGTAGTATAATCTCCCCCCATAGGCAGTCTGCAGCATAATCTCCCGCCATAGGCAGTCTGCAGCATAATCTCCCCCCATAGGCAGTCTGTAGCATAATCTCCCCCCATAGGCAGTCTGTAGTATAATCTGCCCCCCATAGGCACTCTGCAGCATAATCTCCCCCCATAGGCAGTCTGTAGCATAATCTCCCCCCCATAGGCAGTCTGTAGCATAATCTCCCCCCCCATAGGCAGTCTGTAGCATAATCCCCCCCCATAGGCAGTCTTTAGTATAATCTCCCCCCCATAGGCAGTCTGTAGCATAATCTCCCCCCATAGGCAGTCTATAGCATAATCTCCCCCCCATAGGCAGTCTGTAGCATAATCTCCCCCCCCCATAGGCAGTCTGTAGCATAATCCCCCCCCCCCATAGTCAGTCTATAGTATAATCTCCCCCCCATAGGAAGTCTGTAGTGTAATCTCCCCCCATAGGTAGTCTGTAGCATAATCTCCCCCCCATAGGCAGTCTGTAGCATAATCTCCCCCCCCCATAGGCAGTCTGTAGCATAATCCCCCCCCCCATAGTCAGTCTATAGTATAATCTCCCCCCCATAGGAAGTCTGTAGTATAATCTCCCCCCATAGGTAGTCTGTAGCATAATCTCCCCACCCCATAGGCAGTCTGTAGTATAATCTCCCCCCCATAGGCAGTCTGTAGCATAATTTCCCCATAGGCAGTCTGTAGTATAATCTCCCCCCCATAGGCAGTCTGTAGTATAATCTCCCCCCCGCATAGGCAGTCTGTAGCATAATCTCCCCCCGCATAGGCAGTCTGTAGCATAATTCCCCCATAGGCAGTCTGTAGCATAATCCCCCCCCATAGGCAGTCTGTAGTATAATCTCCCCCCCATAGGCAGTCTGTAGTATAATCTCCCCCCCATAGGTAGTCTGTAGTATAATCTCCCCCCCATAGGCAGTCTGTAGTATAATCTCCCCCCCATAGGCAGTCTGTAGTATAATCTCCCCCCTCATAGGCAGTCTGTAGTATAATCTCCATCTATCATACAATGTGGGAGAAAATGAGGGGTCTTTGCACAGTGGGGGCCATCATACAGTGTGGGAGATAATGTGGGGTCTTTGTACAGCGTGGGGGCCATCATACAGTGTGGGAGATAATGTGGGGTCTTTGCACAGTGTGGGGGCCATTATACAGTGTGGGAGATAATGTGGGGGGTCTTTGTACAGTGTGGGGGCCATTATACAGTGTGGGAGATAATGTGGGGTCTTTGCACAGTGTGGAGGCCATCATACAGTGTGGGAGATAATGTGGGGTCTTTGCACAGTGTGGGGGCCATTATACAGTGTGGGAGATAATGTGGGGGGTCTTTGTACAGTGTGGGGGCCATTATACAGTGTGGGAGATAATGTGGGGTCTTTGCACAGTGTGGAGGCCATCATACAGTGTGGGAGATAATGTGGGGTCTTTGCACAGTGTGGGGGCCATTATACAGTGTGGGAGATAATGTGGGGTATTTGCACAACGTGGGGGCCATCATACAGTGTGGGAGATAATGTGGGGTCTTTGCACAGTGTGGGGGCCATCATACAGTGTGGGAGATAATGTGGGATCTTTGTACAGTGTGGGGGCCATCATACAGTGTGGGAGATAATGTGGGGTCTTTGCACAGTGTGGAGGCCATCATACAGTGTGGGAGATAATGTGGGGTCTTTGCACAGTGTGGGGGCCATTATACAGTGTGGGAGATAATGTGGGGGGTCTTTGTACAGTGTGGGGGCCATTATACAGTGTGGGAGATAATGTGGGGTCTTTGCACAGTGTGGAGCCATCATACAGTGTGGGAGATAATGTGGGGTCTTTGCACAGTGTGGGGGCCATCATACAGTGTGGGAGATAATGTGGGGTCTTTGCACAGTGTGGGGGCCATCATACAGTGTGGGAGATAATGTGGGGTTTTTGCACAGTGTCGGGGCCATCATACAGTGTGGGAGATAATGTGGGGTCTTTGTACAGTGTGGGGGGCCATCATACAGTGTGGGAGATAATGTGGGGTCTTTGCACAGTGTGGGAGCCATCATACAGTGTGGGAGATAATGTGTGGTCTGTGCACAGTGTGGGGGCCATCATACAGTGTGGGAGATAATGTGTGGTCTGTGCACAGTGTGGGGGCCATCATTCAGTGTGGGAGATAATGTGGGGTCTGTGCACAGTGTGGGGGCCATCATACAGTGTGGGAGATAATGTGGGGTCTTTGTACAGTGTGGGGGCCATCATACAGTGTGGGAGATAATGTGGGGTCTTTGCACAGTGTGGGGGCCATCATACAGTGTGGGAGATAATGTGGGGTCTTTGTACAGTGTGGGGGCCATCATACAGTGTGGGAGATAATGTGGGGTCTTTGCACAGTGTGGGGGCCATCATACAGTGTGGGAGATAATGTGGGGTCTTTGCACAGTGTGGGGGCCATCATTCAGTGTGGGAGATAATGTGTGGTCTGTGCACAGTGTGGGGGCCATCATACAGTGTGGGAGATAATGGGGTCTTTGTACAGTGTGGGGGCCATCATACAGTGTGGGAGATAATGTGGGGTCTTTGCACAGTGTGGGGGCCATCATACAGTATGGGAGATAATGTGGGGTCTTTGCACAGTGTGGGAGCCATCATACAGTGTGGGAGATAATGTGGGGGGTCTTTGTACAGTGTGGGGGTCATTATACAGTGTGGGAGATAATGTGGGGTCTTTGTACAGTGTGGGGGCCATCATACAGTGTGGGAGATAATGTGTGGTCTGTGCACAGTGTGGGGGCCATCATACAGTGTGGGAGATAATGTGGGGTCTTTGCACAGTGTGGGGGCCATCATACAGTGTGGGAGATAATGTGGGGTCTTTGCACAGTGTGGGGGCCATCATTCAGTGTGGGAGATAATGTGTGGTCTGTGCACAGTGTGGGGGCCATCATACAGTGTGGGAGATAATGGGGTCTTTGTACAGTGTGGAGCCATCATACAGTGTGGGAGATAATGTGGGGTTTTTGCACAGTGTGGGGGCCATCATACAGTGTGGGAGATAATGTGGGGTCTTTGTACAGTGTGGGGGCCATCATACAGTGTGGGAGATAATGGGGTCTTTGTACAGTGTGGGGGCCATCATACAGTGTGGGAGATAATGTGGGGTCTTTGTACAGTGTGGGGGCCATCATACAGTGTGGGAGATAATGTGGGGTCTTTGTACAGTGTGGGGGGCCATCATACAGTGTGGGAGATAATGTGGGGTCTTTGTACAGTGTGGGGGGCCATCATACAGTGTGGGAGATAATGTGGGGTCTTTGCACAGTGTGGGGGCCATCATACAGTATGGGAGATAATGTGGGGTCTTTGCACAGTGTGGGAGCCATCATACAGTGTGGGAGATAATGTGGGGTCTTTGCACAGTGTGGGGGCCATCATTCAGTTTGGGAGATAATGTGGGGTCTGTGCACTGTGTGGGAGCCATCATACAGTGTGGGAGATAATGTGGGGTCTGTGCACAGTGTGGGGGCCATCATACAGTGTGGGAGATAATGTGGGGTCTGTGCACAGTGTGGGGCCATCATACAGTGTGGGGGATAATGTGGGGTCTTTGCACAGTGTGGGGGCCATCATACAGTGTAGGAGATAATGTGGGGTCTGTGCACAGTGTGGGGGCCATCGTACAGTGTGGGAGATAATGTGGGGTCTTTGTACAGTGTGGGGCCATCATACAGTGTAGGAGATAATGTGGGGTCTTTGTACAGTGTGGGGGCCATCATACAGTGTGGGAGATAATGTGGGGTCTTTGTA
Organism: Phyllobates terribilis; assembly: GCF_046119375.1. Classification (NCBI taxonomy): domain Eukaryota; kingdom Metazoa; phylum Chordata; class Amphibia; order Anura; family Dendrobatidae; genus Phyllobates; species Phyllobates terribilis. The sequence goes on along the minus strand of NW_027362768.1, from coordinate 394,459,495 downwards.
CAGTGTGGGGCCATCATACAGTGTGGGAGATAATGTGGGGTCTTTGCACAGTGTGGGGGCCATCATACAGTGTAGGAGATAATGTGGGGTCTTTGTACAGTGTGGGGGGCCATCATACAGTGTGGGAGATAATGTGGGGTCTTTGTACAGTGTGGGAGCCATCATACAGTGTGGGAGATAATGTGGGGTCTGTGCACAGTGTGGGGGCCATCATACAGTGTGGGAGATAATGTGGGGTCTTTGCACAGTGTGGGGGCCATCATACAGTGTGGGAGATAATGTGGGGTCTTTGCACAGTGTGGGGGCCATCATACAGTGTGGGAGATAATGTGGGGTCTTTGCACAGTGTGGGGGCCATCATACAGTGTGGGAGATAATGTGTGGTCTGTGCACAGTGTGGGGGCCATCATACAGTGTGGGAGATAATGTGGGGTCTGTGCACAGTGTGGGGGCCATCATACAGTGTGGGAGATAATGTGGGGTCTGTGCACAGTGTGGGGGCCATCATACAGTGTGGGAGATAATGTGGGGTCTGTGCACAGTGTGGGGGCCATCATACAGTGTGGGAGATAATGTGGGGTCTTTGCACAGTGTGGGGGCCATCATACAGTGTGGGAGATAATGTGGGGTCTTTGCACAGTGTGGGGGCCATCATACAGTGTGGGAGATAATGTGTGGTCTGTGCACAGTGTGGGGGCCATCATACAGTGTGGGAGATAATGTGGGGTCTTTGCACAGTGTGGGGGCCATCATACAGTGTGGGAGATAATGTGTGGTCTGTGCACAGTGTGGGGGCCATCATACAGTGTGGGAGATAATGTGGGGTCTTTGCACAGTGTGGGGGCCATCATACAGTGTGGGAGATAATGTGGGGTCTGTGCACAGTGTGGGGGCCATCATACAGTGTGGGAGATAATGTGGGGTCTTTGCACAGTGTGGGGGCCATTATACAGTGTGGGAGATAATGTGGGGTATTTGCACAACGTGGGGGCCATCATACAGTGTGGGAGATAATGTGGGGTCTTTGCACAGTGTGGGGGCCATTATGCAGTGTGGGAGATAATGTTGGGTCTTTGCACAGTGTGGGGGCCATCATACAGTGTGGGAGATAATGTGGGGTCTGTGCACAGTGTGGGGGCCATCATACAGTGTGGGAGATAATGTGGGGTCTTTGTACAGTGTGGAGGCCATCATACAGTGTGGGAGATAATGTGGGGTCTTTGTACAGTATGGGGGCCATCATACAGTGTGGGAGATAATGTGGGGTCTTTGTACAGTGTGGAGGCCATCATACAGTGTGGGAGATAATGTGGGGTCTTTGTACAGTGTGGAGGCCATCATACAGTGTGGGAGATAATGTGGGGTCTTTGTACAGTATGGGGGCCATCATACAGTGTGGGAGATAATGTGGGGTCTTTGCACAGTGTGGGGGCCATCATACAGTGTGGGAGATAATGTGGGGTCTTTGCACAGTGTGGGGGCCATCATACAGTGTGGGAGATAATGTGGGGTCTGTGCACAGTGTGGGGGCCATCATACAGTGTGGGAGATAATGTGGGGTCTTTGTACAGTGTGGGGGCCATCATTCAGTGTGGGAGATAATGTGGGGTCTGTGCACAGTGTGGGAGCCATCATACAGTGTGGGAGATAATGTGGGGTCTTGGCACAGTGTGGGGGCCATCATACAGTGTGGGAGATAATGTGGGGTATTTGCACAGTGTGGGGGCCATCATACAGTGTGGGAGATAATGTGGGGTCTTTGTACAGTATGGGGGCCATCATACAGTGTGGGAGATAATGTGGGGTCTTTGCACAGTGTGGGGGCCATCATACAGTGTGGGAGATAATGTGGGGTCTGTGCACAGTGTGGGGGCCATCATACAGTGTGGGAGATAATGTGGGGTCTTTGTACAGTGTGGGGGCCATCATTCAGTGTGGGAGATAATGTGGGGGTCTGTGCACAGTGTGGGAGCCATCATACAGTGTGGGAGATAATGTGGGGTCTTGGCACAGTGTGGGGGCCATCATACAGTGTGGGAGATAATGTGGGGTATTTGCACAGTGTGGGGGCCATCATACAGTGTGGGAGATAATGTGGGGTCTGTGCACAGTGTGGGGGCCATCATACAGTGTGGGAGATAATGTTGGGTCTTTGCACAGTGTGGGGGCCATCATACAGTGTGGGAGATAATGTGGGGTCTTTGTACAGTATGGGGGCCATCATACAGTGTGGGAGATAATGTGGGGTCTTTGCACAGTGTGGGGGCCATCATACAGTGTGGGAGATAATGTGGGGTCTTTGCACAGTGTGGGGGCCGTCATACAGTGTGGGAGATAATGTGGGGTCTGTGCACAGTGTGGGGGCCATCATACAGTGTGGGAGATAATGTGGGGTCTTTGTACAGTGTGGGGGCCATCATTCAGTGTGGGAGATAATGTGGGGTCTGTGCACAGTGTGGGAGCCATCATACAGTGTGGGAGATAATGTGGGGTCTTGGCACAGTGTGGGGGCCATCATACAGTGTGGGAGATAATGTGGGGTATTTGCACAGTGTGGGGGCCATCATACAGTGTGGGAGATAATGTGGGGTCTGTGCACAGTGTGGGGGCCATCATACAGTGGTGGGAGATAATGTGGGGTCTGTGCACAGTGTGGGGGCCATCATACAGTGTGGGAGATAATGTGGGGTCTGTGCACAGTGTGGAGGCCATTATACAGTGTGGGGGATAATGTGGGGTCTGTGCACAGTGTGGAGGCCATCATACAGTGTGGGAGATAATGTGGGGTCTTTGCACAGTGTGGGGGCCATCATATAATGTTGCTGCCATCAGTTTGGAGGCTACTAAGGGGTCAGTATACTCTGTGGGGGTACTATATAGTGAGGGGGCATTATACTGTGTATAGGGGAGCTGTATATGGGGGGCAATTTAGGACATTATTAAATCTTATACTACAGACTGCCTATGGGGGGATATTATGCTACAGACTGCCTATGGGGGGGGGCGGAGATTATACTACAAACTGCCTATGGGGGGGGGATTATACTACAGACTGCCTATGGGGGGGGATTATACTACAGACTGCCTATGGGGGGGGGGGATTATACTACAAACTGCCTATGGGGGGGGGGATTATACTACAGACTGCCTATGGGGGGGGGGAGATTATACTACAGACTGCCTATGGGGGGGGATTATACTACAGACTGCCTATGGGGGGGGGATTATACTACAAACTGCCTATGGGGGGAGATTATGCTACAGACTGCCTATGGGGGGGGAGATTATGCTACAGACTGCCTATGGGGGGGAGATTATACTACAGACTGCCTATGGGGGGATTATGCTACAGACTGCCTGTAGGGGGGAGATTATACTACAGACTGCCTATGGGGGGATTATACTATATGAAGGACTATCTGGTGCATTATAGTATATATAGGCTATGTATACCACCAAAAAAAGGGAGTTTTTCAAATAGGATAAAAAAATGTATAATAAACTTTATTGACAATTAATTTAAGCAAGACAATACATATAAAAAAAGACGTGGAGCGGCGGGTTAGGAAAATAGCAGCAGGGCAGTGACCAGACCAGGGAGAGCTTCAAAGATCACATAATAGAAGTGCTGACAAAAAGCAGCAGCCACAAATAACATAAGCGATTCAAGCATTTAGCATGGCAGCTTAATGAATGTATCATGTCATAAATACATATTAGCCATGGTAAATCAATGAAATAACAAAGCTTACCCTGGGTGGCTTTATTTTCATTGATTTCATGCTGTTGTTATCATTGTAGACATCAATTTGAGCCACAAGTGACTACATTACAATTTACCATGGCTAATATGTATTTATGACATGATACATTCATTAAGCTGCCATGCTAAATGCTTGAATCGCTTATGTTATTTGTGGCTGCTGCTTTTTGTCAGCACTTCTATTATGTGATCTTTGAAGCTCTCCCTGGTCTGGTCACTGCCCTGCTGCTATTTTCCTAACCCGCCGCTCCACGTCTTTTTTTATATGTATTGTCTTGCTTAAATTAATTGTCAATAAAGTTTATTATACATTTTTTTATCCTATTTGAAAAACTCCCTTTTTTTGGTGGTATACATAGCCTATATATACTATAATGCACCAGATAGTCCTTCATATAGTATAATCCCCCCATAGGCAGTCTGTAGCTTAATCCCCCCCCATAGGCAGTCTGTAATATAATATTCCCCCCCATAGGCAGTCTGTAGTATAATCTCCCCCCCCATACGCAGTCTGTAGCATAACCCCCCCCCATAGGCAGTCTGTAGCATAATCTCCCCCCATAAGCAGTCTGTAGCATAATCTCCCCCCCATAGTCAGTCTGTAGCATAATCCCCCCCCATAGGCAGTCTGTAGCATAATCTCCCCCCATAGGCAGTCTGTAGTATAATCCCCCCCATAGTCAGTCTGTAGTATAATCCCCCCCCCCATAGGCAGTCTGTAGCATAATCCCCCCCCATAGGCAGTCTGTAGTATATTCTCCCCCCCATAGGCAGTTTGTAGTATAATCTCCCCCCTAGGCAGTCTGTAGTATAATCTCCCCCCCATAGGCAGTAAATCGCATAATCTCCCCCCCATAGGCAGTCTGTAGTATAATCCCCCCC